>NW_022900929.1:7880749-7962483 GCF_012274545.1 Fukomys damarensis
AAAAAAAAAAAAAAAAAAAAAAAGGAATTACTGTAATAATTTTTGGAGGTGAAAATGTACTGTGGCTCTCTTTGGAAAAGTCGTTCTTCCCTTTCAGAGCTACATATACACATATTTATATAATAATAAGAAATTTGTGATTTGCTTAAAAATATTCTGCTATGAAAAACAAGTGAGCCAAGACTATGGAAGAGACCAGAATGGCTAGATCATGGGTACATGGGGTTCATTACAACTTGCCTGTGCTTAACATTTTCCGCAAGAAATCTAAAAGGCAGCACCAACCAGAGTACCAAGGCCAACCTCACAACACCACATCTGACTCCACAGACTTTGGGGACTTTTGTCACCAGGATGGAGGCCCAACATTAGGCTCAAGGAGCCAGTTTAGTCACAGCTATCTGGGAAGCTCCTTAATGTTGAAGTCAACCTAATTAATTATTTCCAACCAACAAATCCTCTCTGCATCAGGCTCTGTATGGGCAGCATATTACAAGGGAACGAAGCAGTTGAGAATTTGCTGTTTTCCTTCCACATTCCCTGTAGAACCCGGGTAAGAACCCTGGGCCTCAACAACTAGGTACTGGGTGCTAAAATCACTAGAGGCCACAGGAGATGACTACAAATCCAGACCCTTCCCACCAGATCAGATGGTTACATCGTTCTCTTCTTCCCTGTCCTCTCTCCTTCTCCTGTCTCTGTTCATGGAGCTGCTCGGATAAGGGCATGAAAACTGCCAGAGAGAGAGGATTACAGCAACATGCAAGGTGTGTGAGATCCTGTGTCAGTCATGGAACCCTCAACATCACACCCCAGAGGGGAGAGGAAATCCACACAGGGCCACAGAACCAGGAGCTCGTGGGACGAGGATTCAAACCCGACTCTGAATTCAGACCGCAAGCTCTTAACCGCTAAGACTAAGGAGGTGCCAGAAACCATCTCGCTCCCTTCCCGTTGTTCTTCTTCCTTCTCCCCCTTTACAGGGGCCAGAGGCTCAGGAGGGGCTTCCCTAGGGAGCACGCAGGACCGTAGGAGGCTGAGAATGCTGGAGCTATCTCAATAATGCCTCACCCGGGGGTCTTCCCCACTACTGTGGGAGCAGACAGCCTGGGCTTTCAACTCAGCTAAGTAAGGTCCAACTTTAGCAACTTCACTGAAATCCCACTTCAGTTTCAGGGTTGCCACCGTGGACACAGAGCAGGTGATGAACGTGCCAGCGCTTCACCACCCTAAAGTGCTATGGCCAGGACTTCTATCCCAGGCAGACCCCACAGCGCAGTGTCACCTTCTCCTTGCCCTCAGAAACTGGAGCTGATCCAGGTGGGCTGCAGAAGCCCAAAGTATCTACCTGCCCAGTACAGCTTGGCAAGACTTCCACTCACCCGGTGCTGTCTCCTCCATCCATCACAGTAGCCCTGAGGGACACACACAAGAAGATAGCACTCTTCCCACTTTACAGACAAGGAAACTGAGGCACTATTTAAATAAGTAGGTTCTACAGCTACCAAATAACTCAGCTGAGACCATTTCTTTGGATTTCTTCCCACTGCTCATTAAAGGAGTAGAGAAACAGTCCTTACTATAACTCAAGATTCTTTGGTTTCTTGTGGGACAAGGGATCCCTACTAACACATCGCCAAGCAGTAGCAACAGGGCCATCCCACAAGAAGAAAGGCGGTGGCTAATAATTTCCCCCTTTCCCCCAAGTTGCTCTCCCCCAGTTCCCACTCCTCCCCGGGACAGGTCCCAGTGTCCTCCATCCTCAGGTCCCCAGAAGGGATTCCCCCTTGGATACGGCTGGCAGAGTAAGAGAACCTGGGAAAGAAGGAGAAACGGGGAGATGCGGGGGAGCAGCTAGCTTAGCTTCTCTCCTTCTCTCCCGTCTGCAGTGGAATTGGGGAGAGACGCTTCCTGCTCCAGCAGACAGCCAGCTCTGGGGGAGGCTACTTTTACATCCACTCTGCAGGGACGACTTAAGTAAGCCTTGACGACTCTCTCTCCCTGGAGACTAGACTAAAAGTATTGTTTAGAAATCTAATATATGGTTTATTTACTCAATTTGTGCTGAGCTCCACAGTTCCTTCAGGCCAGCTTCGCTCGCCCATTACTCTATTAATGCTCCATTACTGAAATTAGTGCTGTAATTGGAGGGGGAAGGGCCGCAGGAGGGGCCGCTCCTTAAAGGCACAGGTCTCTCGGTAATCACATCACAGCCAGCGGCGTGGGGAAACCAGCCTGGGGTTCCCACAGATGTGGGGCTACAGTGACGCCTTTGAAGCCAAGAGCAGGAAAAGGACAGCGATGAGGCTTCAATGGCCAATCAGTGGCTTGGGGACCACCCGGCCCCGACCAGTCCTGAACAGGAACAGCACACAGGTGCGCACTTGTCCTCAAGAGGCAGAGCGCGCAGGTGCGCACCTGTGCCCTGACTGAGGAACCGGCAGGTGCGCACCTTCCTGGGTAGTGAGGCTCAGGGGTCAGCGTCACCATCCATGCTACAGATGGGCAGACCTGCATGTTCAGTCCCCATGGAACCGCTCATACCGTATTTGACCTATCCAGATGTGCCCCTCAGCCCACCGCCATGCCCACCTCCCATCTCAGCCTTGGCTGCTGTAGTCAGGGCTAGTTGTCTTGAGCCTCTCTGGTTGCCCTCCTTGTTTCCTCCCTGTGCCTGAGTCCTCTGCTCCTTCCTCTTTGCTTCCAGCCTAAATGGAGCCACAGTCCACTAAGGACATGTTCATCAACCAGCCACCCCTGCTCCCTGCCTGGATTCTTCTTCTCCACATTATGACTCATATCCTATTAGCTAAAGTAAGTCTGGTTTCTGCCTCCCTAAGTATTCATCCGTCACTTCCTTTTGTCCCCAGTACTCATCACCCACGGGGTTCTCAATTCTTTGGGGTCGGAGTTGCACCTTTTCCCATCTAGGAGCCCGCTTTCTGAGAGCTGGGCTTGTGCCTTGTCCGATCCAATGACCATTTCTCAATTCTTATTCTCCATGGGATGTCTGACCACTTCTGGAATTGCCAAATATCCTTTCTGGAGTGAGTATCCCTTCCCCACCTTTACAAAATGTTTTCTCCAAGTTTTCTCCCTTTTCTCTCTGACAGAACATTCTCTTTCTACCACTGATTTTTTAAAACATTTTTAAGTTATTAGGTCTTTTGAAAATCTAAGACAACACACACACACACATGCACACGCACACGCACACACACACACACTATTCATGAACCTTTAGGAATCTGCTTGTTTCTTTCCTGGTACACTCGTGAGTTTCTACTTTTGTTTGTTTGGGGATTTTTTAGTACTGGGGATCAAACTCTGGTCCTGGTGCTTGCGAGGCAGGCAGTGGAAACACTGAGCTAAATCCCCAGCCCTATGAATTCCTATTTTTAAAGCCATGTGTATTTGGACAACTCTTAAATCCATATTTGCAGCTTGGATCTTTTTATCAGTTCCTTACTTGTATTTTCAGCTACTTGATGACCATGTCACAAACCGTCTCAAACACACCTTCCCTCTTACCTTGTCCAGCTCTGTTAGGGACTTGGTGACATCTTGCAAGCTGGAAGACTTGAAGCATCATCTCCTCCCCTCTGGTTTCCTTAACCTACCTACCCAAGACCTATCAGGTCCCACAGCCTGTGATCTTTCTGCCATCTGTGACCCTCAGATTCAGCTGGGCTCCTCCCCTTAGCTGGTCCCCTGGCCTCCAGGCCCAGCCTGCTAGTCCATTCATGTCATTCCACCACTGTACCAAGGAGATTGAGGAAGAGCAGAATCCAAAGACCTCAGTCATGGCAGGATCTCACCCCATCCATGATTTTGTCACTGGACCCCTTTGCAATTCATCTGAACAGTGGCTGTCTGGCATCTGCTCGGATTATCTCTGATGACGAGAGACTGACTTCCTGCTCCTCACTGCCTCTCTGCCCACAGAAGGCCCACATCTCCCCAGCAACAAGAATCAGCTTGACGAGTGTCTCGGCAGCCAGTGACAACGTTTCCCAGTGCACCTGTAGCCAGCTGGCTCTGGTGAATGGGGGCAAAAGTGAAGTGTGTCAGTGCCTCTTCTGGGTGGGGTTTTCATCAGTCAGGCACACGCTTCTCAGGTTTCATGTTCTTCTCCTGAAGCTGATACAATGAGGCTGCCTGAGTCCTGGAAACAGGAGGTGCACCTTGGGGATGACATGCAATAGTGACAGGAGACTGGGTCCCTGAGCCACCCCATGGAACAGTCACCCCTGAAAACAGGATCACTCACTTCAGGCCTGTTCCATGGGCCAAGGGTAAGATGTTAGGTTTCTTAAGCCATCAGCTTTTTAAAACAACCTCATGAGCTCTTTAAACAACCTCTCACCAACCACCCTTAGTTTATATACAACCATGGAGCTTCCTTCCATATCCAAATACAAGGAATCCTCCATTCTCAGTTCCACTGTGAAGCCCAGGCCTCTCCCTGGATTATCTTTCCCTCTGCCTGGTGACCTCCACTCACCCTGTAGGACCTTCAGATGTGTCTTCTCCTCAGCCAACCTTCCCTGGCTCCTCCAGGAATTTAGGAACCTGAGAGATTAAAGCCATTTCCTCATTTTTAACAATTAGTAATGTTTTTGACAGTAGGTAACAAAAAATTCAACTAACCGTTGCTCTACCTAAAAGATTTTTATTTCTTTAACAAGAAGTCAGTGACTCACATTTGGCATGGTGGCCCAGACACCATCTTTGTTTTATTATCTCTCCTAGACATCTGTGGCTTGCCTTTGAGTCACCAGGTGGCTTTTGTAATTTTATGCATCACATACTTAGGCAGCACCATCTTGCGCGGAAAAAATGGGTGGGAAACAAAAGCTCTTCTCCTTAGAGTTACTACCTTTGATCACAGAGAAACACCCTGCTTGGATGTTGTCCTTAAGCTGTGCCCCAAAGGGTCATGGCCATGTCTGGATCACACGCCATCTCTAGGATGGGCACCAGAAAAGGGCATCAGACTTGCAGTGACTGAGAGAGACCAGCCATAACTGAGCCACCACGGCAGAGCAGATTGAATGGAAGTAAAACTAGAGTGTTGTCTGCAAAAGAAGAGAGAGAAGAGTTACAGACACAACTAACTGTTTGCCAGGCCACCTAATATAATGCCCTGTAAAAGGAGATTTGCAAAATGAGTCCCCAGCAGCGTGTGGACTCCCCAGTAGAATCAGTAACTGTCAGCTGCTTGCTGTAGAATCAAACGGCCCTTCATGCTCCAACCCTGGTAATCAAGACAGTTCTAGGCAGCCAACTCTAAATACGGTCTAAATGTTTGGTCTTAATTTGTGTATTCACCGAGGTATGAGATGCAAACTGTGAAGGTTAAGCTTCATTGGGTCAGCTTCACTGGGTTGGGAGCCAGCCACCCAGAGAGTGACATTGTGCCTTTCTGGTTTCTATAAAGGAACAGGACTCTCATCTACTTCACATTGGAAGCATTTCTTTTTTTGTCTAGCACACAAGGGTATTTAAAGGACATTTTAAAAGGCTAACTGAAGAAGCCCACGTCTCCTGATTCTTTTCTTGACTGCCCAAGTGCTTATCACTCTTGTCAGAGCCAAAAGTTGGCTTGATGGCCCTTCCGGGAAAGGCAAAACTGAGGAGACACAACACCACTTCACCTAGGTGTGAAACTTCAGTAGGACGAACCTTGATCATTCCCAGGAGGCCAGTATTACTCCAAGGGTGTGCAGGTGAAACCCTATTAGTGTTTCACATCTCTTTACCCATTGGGACTACTGCTGAGGCCAGAGGCAAAGTGCTAAAATCTAGCTGGAAACACTGGTCTCAGGACACTTCTGGACTGATTGTATTTGGAAGGATGAGAAATTCCACAGGGTTGTTCCTGTGTGGCTAACGGCCACATCTTGGCCTGACCTGGTGAAGTGGCTGTCCTTCAGGGCACTCTCTGGGTCCTTGAAGAGCTGTAAAGTCATACTTTCTGAGGAAGGGTGACATCTCCCACTGCAGGAAGAAGGCCCTGCTAAAGATTTTTCAAACCCTGCACTTGTACATGATCTGTGCTGCTCTATGGTGGGAGGAAACACACAGGCAGGCAGAGGGCTGCAGTGAGGACTGAGTGGCATCAGCTGTGTCCAAGGTGCCCTGTGAAAGGAGATTTGCAAAATGAGTCCCCAGCAGGGTGTGGACTCCCCCGTAGAATCAGTTACTGTCAACTGCTTGCTATAGAATCAAACGGCCCTTCATACTCCGACCCTAGTAATCAAGACAGTGATAGGCAGCCATCTCTAAATATGGTCTAAATGTTTGGTCTAAATTTGCATATTCACCAAGGTGTAAGACGCAAACTGAAGGTTAAACTTGATTGTGTCAGCTTCACTGGTTTGGGAGCCATCCACTCAGAGTGTGATGTTGCGCCTTTCTGGCTGTCTGTGTGAGCTATGGAGGTGACCATGGGTACCATCTCACCTTATATTTGTGGGTGTTGAGTATTCTGTCCCAGCAACAGAGAAGCTGACCGATATGGAGGCCATGGCTTCTTGTCTAACTAATAGCAAATGTATATGGCTTCACACCAGTGCAGGTGGGTCCTCAGGTCCACAATGTGTAATGATGGGACAGTCTGGGGACAAGAAAGACCAGAGATGTGGGACTCAGAAAACAGATCCTTCACTCTGAAAGACTAGGATCTTGGAGCCTGTCTCCTAATTATGTGGGGCCCTAGTCTCCCAGTGCATCAAATGAGGACACTGGGTTAGATAACATTTTAGATCTAAGTTCTACATTACTTTGATCAGGTATATTCTATTCAATTGCTTAAGTGAACCACTGACAAGAAATGGAACAGAATACTCTCTATTTTAACAGTCTCTTGGTTCATTGATCTTTTGATCGCAGTGAAAAATGACAAAATTTAGGGTCATCTCTTCACACTTCACACAGTTGTATCTGTGGGGCAGGGCTTCTCATCAGAGAAAGGTTTAAGAAGCACTAACATTCAGGGCTCCAACTGCCCTGGAGGGCTCCAACATGCTCACTGGATCCTACCTTTGATGCAGCTAGTTCAGAGAGCAGCCAAGCCCTGTCAGCTACTAGGAACCAAGAACGCCCAAAATAGCATTCTTCACTGGGCTTGAACACTATCTTCTTCACCCCAAGCAGAGCCTCTGCAGCTTGGAGTTTTGGAGATCTGCATCCTATATTTCTTTATCATTCATCACACTGACAGTTCCTAAGACCTCATATGTAACAAACACAATGTTGAGCCAGGGATGCAGAAATGGTTAAGCCATGGCCTCTGCTCTGGAAAAGATGCCCGTAGTTTAGAGGCACCTCAGTGTACCTTGTTCTGTCCCAAGGGGACTGTGCAATAATGTCCACCCTTCACCTGAGCTATATGATCCTGGTGCCTATCTGGTGGGCGTTCTGAGCTGCAGGAATAGCACATGCAAAGGCATAGAAGCATGCAAGAGCAATGGGGTGCTTGGATTAAGCCCATCCAGTTTCTCAGCTGTTAAACCCATGTTTTATAAATCTTAAAATTGACTGGGAGAAGTGAGGGCAACATCAGCCCCTGTAAAGTCCAATGCTTATGCAGCTGACTATAGTCCCACCACCATCAGCCAATGAGAAGACAATGACAAAGCCAACCTTTACATAGGAAGTGAAAAATGGCTAATTTTGTCTCTGATCTGCCTCTCTGGCTCTCCTCCTCAGCCTCCACATGCAGGGGAACCACTTCTTCCTTACTTTGCTTTCCTCTAACATCAGATGCTTACAATTCAATGTGTATTTGGGCCCTTTCATTCCCCTGTTCAGAGCTATTGCTCTGTGCAATGAAAGTCTGCATCTGTTTCTGCATGGGTCTCAGGGAATGAGAGGCATAAGCGTGAGTGGCATCCCAGATAAGTGTCGTACTGTGTCACCAACCCACTGTC
This sequence comes from Fukomys damarensis, assembly GCF_012274545.1. Taxonomy (NCBI): domain Eukaryota; kingdom Metazoa; phylum Chordata; class Mammalia; order Rodentia; family Bathyergidae; genus Fukomys; species Fukomys damarensis. Next base: position 7,888,684 of record NW_022900929.1, read on the forward strand.
CTGAAGGAGCTGTGGACCCACTGAGTCTAGATGGCAAAGTGAATGGGAACTTTGGACTGCAAAATTGCCAGAAAGAACCCCAAAGGGAGACAGCCAATCTCCTGAGAAATGCAAAGGTCACATTGGTTGGGGATAAGGGGGGACAGGAAATATTTTTCACATTTCCTCCTAAAGTTATAGTACTAATTAAAAAGCATCAAGTATAGTAAAAAATTAAATTCTATCATAGGAGCTAAAGTAAAACATTTGGCAGAAAATATATGTATATGCAATAGAAAAATCTGGCTGAATTTGGAACCTCATAATACTGGATTCAATCAAACATTTTTGAGTATATATTGAAATGATTAAATTGTTTCTTATTGTTAATCTGCTAATTAATTACAAAATCACTCCATTGATTATGAATTTTAAAATAAAATTAAACCACCCCTAAATTAAATGTTTTTATTATGATAGACAGCTTTAAATATTCTGCCAAATCTAAATGACATATTTTAATTGGGATGTTTGTATCACTCATTTTGGAGTGGAAACCCCAATTTGGAGATGAGCTGTGTTGAACACTTGGCTCAGATTTCTTCTTCCAGAATAATTTTTAGGCTTGCTGTGTATTCTCAAAGCTTGGTATGTGCCATCTATTATCTTTTTAATTTTTAAAACATTGTTCTTTATGTTTAGCAAAAATTTCTCCATTATTTTCCTCCATGTTACTGATATAATATTTTGTAAAGCCAACTACTTTCCTTTCTATCCTCAGCTAGATTTAATTTTGCTACTGCACTTTAGGATTTGCTTTCATTCTTTTCTTATTTCAACTACTTTTGCACATGAGTTTCCTCTCAGCCCTTTCTGGTTTTGCAGTTTCCTGTTCTTATTTTGTGGATAATTGTCCACCTCCTAACTGTCTCAGACAGCAAGAGGGTTTCTTCCACTGTTCTTTTCTTTTTCTGACAAAATAATAGTTTCGTGCCACAATCATCAGAAAAGAAAAGAAAACTTCCCTTTCCTATAGTTTGCAGGATCTTTCCCCAGGTCCTTTGTTGATTTTTTCTGTTCATTCATTCATTCTCTTCTTCATGAGGACAGAGTCCTGCATGAGCCTAGGTTTCTAGCAGCCTCCATCACTGCACATTCTGAGATACAGAGTTGACAAACAGTGACTCGGTGTAGGACCCCAGCAGACTGGAGCTAATACTGCTGCAATGAAGTTAGATTTTCCTTGCTCCAAATACTGTGCTGTATAGATAAGATGCAGGTTTTTACTCTCTTGTGTGCACTTCAGAACATGAAGGATGATACTCTTTACCCAGAACTGTGCCCAGAGCTCTTCCTCCTCCACCTGCCTCTGCTGCTTCTCTTTGGACACCTAAGTCAACATGCCATTAGATGCCTGTATCCCCTATGCTTTGTGGGGACTGCAGCTTCAGAGTAGACACAGATCAGGGTGTTCTGAACAGTCATGTGACAGAAAAACAATAGCAGTGTCCAGGAAAGGACACCACTGCAGTTTCTCTGGTTCCTCAGAAGATGGTGGTGGAGAAAAGCTTCTGTTTCTAGGTCTTGTCCTATGATTTGGAGAGGTCAGGAGAAAGGTGTCCCAGTCACCCTCTGTCAAGGGTTATATCTGGATGTTCCCTCAAGCCTCACATAATTGCAGATGGGGCTTTTCAGAGCTCGCTGGATCTACAGTTTATGATACTAAGATTAAGTGTGTAATGCTGGGATCAAGGGTGTGTGATTCCTAAATTAGTCCACTGATTGGCCTGGCATAGTTCTGGGTAGGATTAAGGATGCCTCACCCTGCCTCAAAACAGGTAGCCTGGATAAAATATAAGGACAAAAAGAGGGCTAAAGTGGTTGCTTGTTGCTTGCTGCTTCTTTGCTACTTCACTGCTTTGCTGCCTTCTGCCCACCATGAACAGTTTCCCTTCTGTGACTGCCCCTCTGCCATGCCACCCTGCCTTGGAGCTAGCTAACTATGGACTGAAACCTCTAAAGACTATAAGCCAAATAAATTTTTTCATCTTTTAACATTAGGTGTTGGGTATTTTGTCTCAGCAAAGGAGAAAAGTAACTAAGATACTCTGCTTAGGTCTGGGCTATTATACAGTGCATGCTACAAAGCTAATTCTCAGCCCCTTCCTGTTGACTGAGGATTGGCAACAGTCCTCCCCCCAGAATTAAGCATATGGTCTGCTCTTATATGTCTTTTGAGTACGATCACCTGCTTTTGTGTTTTCATTTTCATGAGCCTCATATTTGGATTTGGGGAGTACATACCAAGGTCTGTAACACCAAGTTAGATCAGAGATCTTTACTTCTGAATTTTAAATTTCATTTCATTTTATTTTATTTTTAACTTTTTTTCCTGACTCAATAGCCAATATAAACATACACAATTGTACAGGGATTTAACAATAGTGACCATGTTTTTGGTTACCAAGGTACAAAAAACCACTGTCCTACACTAAATGGCCCCAATGTGTTGCACCTTTAAAATCACAATCCTTTTGGGGTTTTTTTCTCTCCCCTGCCCATCTTTTTTTCTGCCCTAATACTAGAAATTGAAGCCAAGGGCTTCATACTTAGCTACCAGCCCAGCCATTTTTTTGTTTGTTTTCATTTTGAGACAGAGTCTTGCTAAGTCGCTAAGTTGTCTGGTTTGGGCTCAAACTTGCAATTTTCCTGTCTCAGCCTCCCAGAGTGTGAGGCTTGCTGGCACCTTCTCCCTCATCCTCAAGCAGGATAACAATTTCTTACCCTCTAGAGCCGATCTGATCCTCACCTTAAAAGCTAACCTGAAGCTTTTTTAACTGACATTGTTTATTTCTAATAAAGGAGAAATAAAAACTCAAGTGGGAAAAAATTGACAGAGGTCTAATGCAGTCACATTGCTAGGTTTACCCACCAAGTGATCCTTTGTCCTATTAGGAGTGGATTCCATTCCTGGGAAGCTCTGACTGCTATAAAGTTATTTCCTATATTGAGCAGATTTCGCCTTTGTGTCCCCTCTCACTGCTTCTGGTTCAACCGCATATGGACTTGAGTCTATTCTGTTCCCACATGAGCACCTACCAGGCACCTGACAGCAGGCTCTGTGCTCCTTCTCACCCCAGATTCTCCTGTGGCAAAAACAGATGTGGCTCCTTCCATGACACCTGCAGCTTCCTAGAATGAATGGGTGGCACCAGAGTTCTAACTTCAGCTAATGCAAAGCAGGAACAAGGTTGAAGTGCCAGGGGGAGGATGCCCATCGGCCAGCCCTGGGATAGCTGTCATCTGAGGAGATGGTCAGGAAGCGGTCTTCTTCCCGGAGTGACACTCACCGAGGAGATCAGATGGCCATTCACATGGAGTAATTAGAGGAGTTTAATAAACAAGCTAACTTCAAAGGCATGGGCATTTGGAATGCAGAAGGAACCAGACAATGGACATGGCCACCATCCCTAATCCTCTTTGTGTGTGTTGGGAGGGGGGTGGATTATAGCAGAAAACAGTGCTGTATTTATTATTTCTCAAATGTTTCTACTGCTTTCATTAGAAAATATGAGCGTTGGCCAGGTGTGGTAGTGCACATCTGTAACCTCAACATCTAGGAGGCCGAGGCAGGATTGAAAGTTTGAGACCAGCCTGGGTTATGTTCAGACAACTTGTTTCAAAAAAATAAATAAATAAAAATCATCTGGCTTATATTTTGGACACTTGTATTTAGCTCTGAACCGGCATCTGTTGAACTGCTAAGAACACACTGGTTTTTAACTAAGAATCGACAGAGGAACAAAGCGGGTAACGAAAGGCGCTGGAGCTGAAAGGGGACCGAAGCACATCCTGGGATCTATGTTAAAGGATCCTGTGAACAAGTGCCAAGTGTCCCCACCCCAAGGTGGCAGTTACAGGTCCCTGTTTGGCTCAGGGCTGCACCCAGCCTGGTGAGGACGTATTTGGCCCTATCCCAGGCACCACGCATGCCTTCCCCGCTGGGCCCCCCTTTCCAGCAGGTCACTGGGTCTGCGTTGTCACCTTGAGCTTCAGAGGGTGGGCGGGGTGGTCGGCCAGGCTGGGTGGCTGCGAGCCCTGCCCCGCCCCTCCAGGCGCCGCGTGGATAAGCCTGCAGACAGCCGCCAGACCCTGCTGATAGCAGGCACATAATTGGCACATGTTTAAAAAAAATTAAAAACCTCTTGGATGCTAGTCTTTACTAACAGCATCTGGCAGGAGTGCCGGGGAGGAATGTAATCAGCAGGAGTTGTTTAATCGGGGCTCCGCGCAGGGCTTGGGATGAACTCCTCAACGTGCTACCCCTTTCTGGGGCGGACATTCAATTTGTTAATTCTGCAGCTGGTGAGAGAGGTCAGATAGGAAAGTGACGATTGTCTTCTGACGGTTCAACCCCTGCCCACATCTTTCTAATTAATCCTTTTAGGAGTCGTGGGGAGAAGAGGGGAGGAAAGGAGAGGGAGAGAAATGGATAGAAAATGGGTGCTCCTCTCCTGTCCTCAAATGGAAAGATGTGGGGGCTGGAGTGGGACAGAAAAGGGAAGCTAGGCCTCTCTTCCCACACAAAGGAGAACAGTCGCTGGGGGAGATAGAGCCCAGCTGACAGAACCCCCGCTGTTGCCCCCATGGCCATGTCTTTTTAAAGAGGGAGGACGGCTGATGTCTCCATGGCTGGCTTAGGGCGGCCATGAGAAGCCTTCTCCTTGGACAGTGCCCGCCTGGCAGGGTAGGAGTGACCCGTGGTCACTGACGTTGGAGGAATGTCCCCAGTAGCCAGCGGCCTAGATTAGTGTCTGCCCCACTACAGGCCTCCTGGCTCCTGCCTGCCTGGGGGCTGTCATGGGTGTGCAGCTCTCACTGTTCACCAGCCTTCTGCCTCATTTTCCTTTCTGCTCCACTCTGCTGTCCACCACAGTGGCAGAGACCAGTGGCTCTCCGCCATGGACTCCCCTGCCTGCTAGGCTGGGTCAACCGGAGCCCCAGTGGCTGGGAGGGAGGAGCAGCAGTTGTAATGGGCCGGTATCTCTGTGGCCATTCCTCTTGCTGCTCGCCAAGCTTCCTTCACTGCCCTTCTGCGTCCACTCCACCCACCTGCCACTCAGTAACTAGTGTCTTTGTGCACAACCACCTCTCAAGGTGTCCTAACTGAGGATGCTCCCTCCTGTTACAACATCAGCTCCAGCCCTGTGGACAAGGCAAGCCTGAGCTTGCCATCTGGCCCTCTTCATAGTAAGGATATGAAGAAGCTACATAACTTGTGAAATAACCCAAACCAGATGCTTAGTCGTTGCTTGGTTAATACCCACTTCTTTGCTTATAAGATCCTCAAGGTGGGAGAACCAGGGAAGTCAGTGTAGTGTGAAACGAAGGTGTGCAATGAACAATTGGATCACTATCAAGCTGAAGAGATTCAAATACTTTTCTTGCCATGGTGACTCCAATCGGGGGGCCTCTTCTGTCCCTGTCAGAGGGGAGCCCTGCCCTGTGTCTATGGAAGCCTTGGGCATGGAGTATGTGTGCCCATCTGCGCACTGTGGCTCCTCAGCTTTCACAGTCTGCCATGGGCTGATGTCTTCATCCTGAAAACATTGCTGGGTGCCCTTCTGGGTGTCAGGACTGTGCGCCACCCTGGAGATCTAGAGATAACTCTGACACAGCCCCAGACTTCAGGTGCTACAGTCACCTGGGGAGATGGGCCCTGAGTATGAAACTCTGGTCCAATAATATCAAGCACAAAGTGGGGTGGGATTCATTCCACAATCGTGTGTGCACATGTATCAGGGGAGGAGGGTCTGGGGAGGCAGAGTCCTCATCGTGCCACCTCTGCTAGTCCAGAGAAGCAAAGGCCTGGCCCCCAGGGCCCAGGCAAGGAAGTCTGGAGGACCTTCAAAGATGGGCATCCCGGAAAATAGGGAATAGCCTCTGGAACTCTGCGACAGCCCACTGTGGGTGGTGTGTGAGGCTTTAGATACTGACCTCAGGATGATTCCACCAAAAATAAGGGCCACTTGGAAAAAGAAAGAGAGCTATCTGAAAACCTCCCTGAGACTTCTAGCATTGATTCTGGAAGCAAAAGAGAAACAGCAAGAGTTCTCCATTCTAAGTGTTTTGGGTAGAAAATATTTTTTGGTAGCTGCCTCTGTCCCTACAGTGGTATTTCCCTTTCCCCACCTTCCCTTGAGGTGGGGTCCTGCTTACAGGAACTTGAAAGAAGAGACAAATCCAGGGGTGCCTCAGCCATCTCCTGGGACTCAGACCCCTCTCCAGGGTCTGCACAGGAGGGATCTCACCATCTTTTCAACTCGCTAGCCTCTGACCTCTCCCCCTGTTGAGAGGAGGCTTCTCCTGTCTTTCTTGACCCTTCAGATCCTCCTCCTACTCCTCCTGGATACACAGCCTAATCTGCCATAAAATTTTACAAACTACAAGAGAAATCATAGTCAACCAGCCATTTTTGTTTTCCTACAGAAATCCCCAGGACAAGGAAATCATAAGGATCTGAAGACTTGGTTGGAAAGTGGAGAGAGCAGGAAAAGAAAATATAAATAAGTTTGTCCATCAACTATCCTGCCCGGCACCTGTTGAAAACCCTGATACTATAATAAAATAGGACAACCAAAGTTCTTAGAATGTCTGCTGAAGTAATTTTCTGTGTATTTGGCAAAAGCATCCAAATAACTGAAATGATAATGGGAATTTTTAACTTGAAATTAAGAAGGGATTAATAATACGTGGACCTAAAATAGCACCTACTAGACAATGTACTTCTTTAGGGCACAAACTAACTGCTTTGTGGCAATGGTCTTAGACTTTGAGAGTTTGCATTTCATCCTGAGTGCTAAGGCAAATTTTTAAAAATTCCCTGAGCCTTAGTTTCCTTGTCAATAAAATGGGGTTATCTTTTAGCCTTGTGAAGATGACAGTCCAGAAAAGGGGGTAGGCAGAAGACAGGCACTGAATTAATGCTGCCTAGGAAGGTGGATGGACAGCAGGACAGACTGACAGGTACACAGGCCCTTTGATTTACTCTGCCACAAGTGTCAAAGGCCTCCAAGGGTTGTTTAAATGTACGTTTTTCTTGACACCACTGTGGGAGTTTGCACTTTGGAATAACATCTAAGCCTTTCATGAACTCTCAGTCAAGTGCACCTTCTACACTAAGGTCTCAACCGAAGTCCCTGCCTTGCATGTATAAAGACTGAGAGTGGGGAGAGAAGGCCAGGGTCAACTGCCCCACTATCAGGCGTTAAGGACAGCACATTCTTCCCTTCATTAGCACCCACTTGTGCCTGCCAGAACAAGGCCAATCAGCTGCCATCTGCCCTGGAGACAGACCTGGGCTCTGACACAGAAAGTGTGAGCTTGCACCCTCCAGGTAGGGCCAGCTCTCCTGCTCTCAGGCCTTTCCCAAAGAGGCAAAGACCCAGCCTGAGGGCCCAGGCAGGAAAGTCTGGCAGAGCAGTGGAGCCACTGCTGATCAAAAGAAAATTGCTCTTCGGGGCAGGGAGAAGCCTCTGAAGTGGCAGGAAAGCAAACTTCCCCTGTGTAGTTGTCAGCAAGGGAGGTAACTACTCCAAGCAAGGAGTAGCAACCTTCAGGCACATAGTGGGAAGGTGGGAGACAGAGAGGGTTCCACCAGCTACAGCTGCATGTTACAGGACACTGGTTCACCAATTTCAAAAAAGGCTAACATCTAAGTATTCGCATGAAAACATGTCTGATACATGAGCTCTTCCATTTAAATATTCATATGTTGGTGATGATCTCCATATTTCTGTAGCATTGTGTAGGTCAAACAAAACATCTTTAAAGGGTTCCTAGCAGCTCTCAGACTGCTAGGGTCTCACTCAAACACCACCAAGTTCCAGGCCGTGAGACAAGGGTGGTGTCAAGAGTCAAAGCTATAGTTAGTGGCAAAAATCACAGAGGAAGACACCATGTTCCCAACAGAAAGAGCATCAGGATCTGGAGGAAAGTGCGGAATTAGTGATACATGCAAGTTGATAGGTGATGAAGGGAGTTTCAGGGATGAGCGACTTAATGCTGACAGATCTTGTCTTGTGCGCATGGAGCTATGTTCCAAGTTTTCCTTCCACTCACCCTAAAGACTGACTCAAAGTCACCCACTGCCCTGTGTAAAAGAGGGCAATAGATTGCCTTTTTGGAAATGGTAATAATGAAATTATAGAGCGGTGATCATTTTTGCATATTTATATTTTGCCGTACTTTAATTTCCTACAAATCCAGAAGTGAAATTATTCTTACATTTGATTTAGGCTGTGAGCAACTTCCACAAAAGATTGTACCAGGTCTCAGGTAGTGTTTGCAAAATTCTTCATCTGCTCTCACATGTTTCAACCTTCTTGTAATTAGTTTAGGGTCATGTGATTCTGGTTAGGGGGCTGTGAGCAGAAATGCCACACATCTAGGATACATAAGAGAAGTAAGTTTCCCATGCCTCCTTTCTACCTACCAAGGCAATACCGAGAGCCATACACTGAGACAGTAGCATGGACCTCTGAGTCACCAGATAGAGGAGACCAACCACAAACAGCCATTGGATTTGCATGAACAAGACACAAGCTTTTGTGTTAAGCCACTGAAATTTTCAAGTTACTGTTATAGCAGCATAGCCTAACTTAGCTTGATTAATGTATACCATTTTGCAGTGCTATCAGCAATAAACATAAATGTCATTTATATTTATATCTCCAGCATTTGTCACTACCATCAAAGTATGTATTTAACATATTAAGGGACAATATATTATTCCTCAATTTTGCTTATTATTGTTGAGTCACTTGTAAGGTTGAGTATTTCTCATATCTATTAATTAGTTGTAATTCTTATTTCATAAATTGTCAGATGCTATTTGATAAGTGATTCTGTTGAGTTTTAATATTTTCTTCTTAAAATTTTTAAATGAGTTGTATGATAGAAATATTAAGCCTTTGTCAACAGTCTTGAGTAAAAATATTTCTAGTACATTTGTTGTCTTTTTATTTTGTTCATTTTAATAGCAATTGAAATTGTGGGCATAAAATCACTTATGCTTTTCACCTGTAAACTCAGATTGTTTTTAAAGTTAAAATTCCATCCTCAACAAAAGTTGAAATATTTAAAGTTTTCTTAACTTGTTCTAAATTTTGATTTGGATTATTTTGGTTTATAGTAAAAATGATAGTCTAAAATAATACTTTATTACAAAATACTAATCAATTATCCTACACATTTATGTATAATGTGCTCTTTCCTCCAGAGTAACTTATAACATCTGTTTTATGAAGTATTTAATTAAAAAATAAAATAGCATTTCTGTGCTATCTATTCTACTGACCGAGCTATTGTATCATTGAGGCAGCACCTGGAAGTTTAAAGTATTGTAATTTTTCAGTGTACCAATGTCAGGAAGAGCTAGGAAGTCTCTCTCCTCATTCCCACACTCTCCTTCTTACTATCATCCTTTGTTTTCCTCATTTACCTTCTCTGTCAGATGGGATTTTGAGTTGTTTGTCGTGTTTCCTACAAAATATCCTATACATATCTTACTGGAGCTGGATCTTGCCGACATATTAATGGAAAGGGTGAAATATTCATGGTATTTGATATTTCATTTAAGACTATGATATTATGAGACTTCTTGACATTTTTATGTGTAATCTCCATGGTAACAACAAAGAAAATCACTATAGAATAGACACACAAAAAAATGAGAAGAGGATCAAAATGCATCACTGCAAAAAGTGAACCAACCATAAAGGAAGACAATAATGGGGAAATGAAAACCAAAAGTTACAAGACACCTAGAAAATAAATAAATGCAAAAATAAGTCCTTCCTTATCAGCAACTGCTTTAAATGCAAAAGGCATCAATAGGCAGAATGGAAAAAAATAATAATACAACTGAATGTTATCCACAAGATATTGACTTTAAATCTAATGGAACACTTTGGTCGAAAGTGAAAGAATAGATAAAGCTATTCTATGCAAACACAGACTGGCAATAATTTAACAATTTGAAATCCAAAATGCTCCAAATCAGAAATTTATTGCCATCTATTACATGTAATAAGCACCAACAGTATACTACAAGAGGAAAAGTTCACACTATGAAACTAATGAATGAATTGTTAAAAATATTCTATAAAAGTACCTTTGGGTTACATATATAAAGTATGTATGAAATTGGCACTTTGATGAAAGTCTTATCCTCATGATATCTCATTATGTATGTGCAAATATTCCAAAATCTGAGAAATCCCAAATCTGAAACACTTCTGGTCCCAAGCATTTAGAGAAAAGATACTCAAACTAGTAACTGAAAGGGAGATGGGGTAGTTAATATCAGGTGGGTTTTAAGTAAAAAATGTTACAAGGCAATTCTCTATGCAGTTATAAAAATAAATTTACCAAGCATCATAACTACAAAATATATGGGCAACCATTCCTAGAACTAAAGGAAAAAGTTGGAGATTTTAGTACACTTAAAACTCCACTTTTGCTAATTGGGTAGAACACTAGACAGAAGATCAATAAGGAAACAAAAGACCTGAACAACACTAAAGCAACTGGACCAATAGACATACATACAGAACACCCTATCCAACAAAAACAGAATGCACACTTTTTACTCAAATGTGTATAAAACACTCTTCAGGAACACTGAAATCAAGCTAAGTATGTTTTATGATCACAATAGAATAAAATTAGAAATCAACAGCAGAAAGAAACTTGAAAATTTTGCAAATATGTGAAAATTTTTTAACATTCTTAAACAACCAGTAGGCCGCAGAAGAAATCACAAGGTAGATTAGAAAAATAAGGCTAATGAAAAGGAAAATAAAGCCTAGCAAAATACAGAATCCAGCAAAAGCACCACTAGGGGAAAATTTATATCTACAAATCCTGACATCAAAAAAGAAAAAAGGAGCGGAGGGTGTGAGTCTGTGGTAGAGCACTTGCCAAGTCGGTCCCGGCCCTCAGTGAAAGCCTCAGAGCTGCTGGAGGAGGTCAAAAAGGCAGTGGAAGAGGGGATGGGGGCAGAGTGGGGAAGGAGGAGGGGGAGAAAGAGGAGAGGAAGAACATGAGGAAGAGGAGGCTTCAAATCAGCAATTAGCTTTACAATGTAAGTAACTAGAGGAAAAATATCCCTCAGAAAATCTAGGGAGAAAAAAAAAACTAAACCAAAAGAAGAAAATGATAAAGGTTAAAGTAGCCCTAGAAAACAGAGAATGAAAAAATAGAGAAAATCAACAAAAACAAAAGTCTTCAAAACAATAACAAAATTGATCCACCATTAGCTGCACCGACTGAGGAAAAATGTGAAAACTAAAATTCCTAAAATCAGAAACGAAAGCAGGGACAGTCACTGTCAACTTTGTGGAAATAAAAAGGATTGTAAGAATACAAAATATAGGGCCAGGGATTTGGCTTAGTGGTTCCTCCACCTGCCTCTCAAGTGCAAGGACCAGAGTTCAATCCCCAGTACCAAAAAAACAAAAAGAACACAAATTATGAATACTTATATGCTACCAATTGGATAATGAAGATAGGTAAATTTCTAGAAACATACATCCTACCAAAACCAAATCCTGAAGAAAATCATTAATAATTTCATCATTATCATGATCATTGTGATGGCTACATGACAAGACAAATGGAAAGACGGAAGCAAAAACAGAGTCTTTTATACTGGGTGACTTTTTTCCCTACCTCTTCAATTAGCAACATAGTTTGAACGTGTGCAGGTTGCTATTTATTATCTGGAACTGTACTACTATCCAACATGGTAGCACTTGTGGCCAAATGTGGCTGTTTATATTTTCATTTAAATTAATCAGAGGTAACTACAGTAACATTAAGTTTTACTTCTTGCATGTGTTTGTTTCCTCTTGCTACTGTAACAAATTAGCAAAACGACCAATTGGTAGCTTAAAAATAGCTCTGGGGGGTCAAAGATGTTGGGGATGGGTTTCATTGGGCTAAACTCTGGTGTCAGGGGAGCTATGTTTCCTTTGGCAACTTTAGAGAGGAATATATTTCCTGCCTTTTCCAACCAGTAGAGGTTACCTACATATGGTGCATGGTTCCTTCCCTAATCTTCGAAGCTGACAGTGTAGCATCTTCAAATCTCTTCACGTTTCCTGCCAGCCTCTCTTCTCCCCTCCCCTCCCCTCCTCACCTCACCTCTCTTTTCCTCTTCTTCTCTTCCCCTCTCCCTCTCCCTCTCTCTCACCCTCTCCTTCTCCCTCCCCCCCTTCTCTCGCTGTCTCCCTCTGTCTTTGTGTCTCTCTCTTCCGCTCTGTCTCTCTGCCCCCAGTCCTGTTTCCCCTGCCTCCTTGTTATGAGGGTGCTTCTGATTACATCAGGCTCATTCAAAAAATTCAGGATAACCTCTCCATCTCTAAATCCTTAATCAGATCTATAAAGTTCCTTTATCTACACACTAAAACATAGTCACAGGTTCCAAACATTAGGACAGGGACACCTCTCTCTGGGAATCATTTTCCTGCCTACCAAACTCTTAAATTTTCAATTGCCAAATGTGTTGGCTATCACAGACCACAACAGTACCTCTGTTCATGAACTTAATTTGTTCCATGAGTCTGGAAAAGACAGCCACAGTCGTGTTCATCCCTCTATGCAGAATTTGCAAACAAAAACAAAATTTTGCCAAACGCTTCTGTTTGTGAACCAAATTGTCTGCCAACAAAAGCAGTCATGGACCCAGGTATCACCGTGTATGGCATTTTCACGATTGAAGAAAGTTCTATTAGACAGTGCAAATCTTGAGATTAATATTTTTGACAAATTACTTATTTATGCCTAGTTTCTTTAGCTACAAAATGTACACAAGACAGCGTAGGGCCACAGAAAGTGAAGGATTAATAACAGTGCAATGAAAGTTCTTATATCTCACAGAAGGAAATAAAAACTACACTGCAAGATTTAAAGCCATCATTATGCCCACCTGGGCAGGCACCTGCAGAGGTCCTGACTGTGGTGGGTGACAGCCCCAAAGCCAAGGGCCCGTCCAGCCTGCCTGTGAAGGAAGCTGGAGTGGGCAGCCTGTTAATCCATTTCTGAGCCAAATTAAGAAGCAGGGCTGGGTCCCTTTGCCAGGGCAACGAAGCCCCAAGGAGAAGAAAGCAAAATTGGTGGGCAAAAGTGATTTCAGAGGCTTTCGTGAATCCTTGGGATGTGGAGCTAGGACGAGATGGGCTCCATCGTAGCCACACCAAGCCTCATAGATAAAACACATGGCCAGGACAGCAGGGACGGGTCACGTGGGACAGTGCCCGCCTGCGTGGCACCTTCTGCTCGGGTCTGGGTTCTGAGGGAAGGAAGGAAGAAGTGTTGGAGTGTATATCAGTCAGGTTTCTCAGAGGCACAGGGCCGAGGGCTGTGCTGCAGGCTGCGGACTGGGGACAGCAGTAAACTCCAACCCTCTCCTTTTCTTTCTTCCCCTCCTCTCCACTTGTTTCCTTTTTCTCTTTCCCTCCATTTCTTCATTCTCTTTCTCCTTCCTGCATCCATTCATTCATCACAAATATCCCTTATACACCTGCTATAAACCCAAGAATGCTCTGGGCCCTAGGAGTAGAATAAGATAAAATCTCTTTAAAAATCTTATCAAGCTTACATCTTACACAGGGAGACATATCATAAACAAATACCGCATGACCTTAGGTGGGGCTTTGGTGGGTGAAATAAAGAAAAATTTTTAAAGTAACCTGGATGGGAAGGGGCATGGGAGACTCTTAGACGAGAGGCCCAGGAAAGGCCTGTCTCAGGAGAAGCCATGACAAGAGATGCAGGTGCCAAGGCCCTGAGGCAGAGGAATTCTTGCCGTGTGGGAGGAGCAGAAAGGTAACCAGTGTGTCTGGAGCCCAGCGAGTGAGGGGAAGGGAGCAAGGAGCCAGGCTGTAAGCCCATAGGGGCCACATCCTGCAAGACCTTATCCTCCATGGCACAGACTGGGCTTTTGCCTCAGGGTAAGGAAAGCCCTGGAAGTTGTGAGCAGAGGAATAAGATGATCTGACTCTCGATTTAAAAACTTATTCTGAGTTAGGTATAGTGTTGCACACATGTAATCCCCAAACTCAGGAGGCTGAGGCAGGAGCATTCCAAGTTCAAAGCCAGCCTGGGCTACATCTCAAAAAAAAAAAAAAAAGTTTCCCTATATACACTCAAGTATGCAGGGGAAAGAATGCTGATTTCTGGCTTTTACTTTGAAATCCAACAAAAATAAGATGAATGGAAGTGGGTAGAGGAACAGACAAGTGGAGAGATTTGTGAAAACAGATAAAGTGACATGTTCAGGGCTGAATGTAGGTGTGAGTGTGTGCATATTCAGTATGGAATTTGTACCCTTCCACGCACACGTGATTTTTCATAATAAAATTTTGGGAAGACACTGGCCCCAGCTGTGGTGGGAGCTTGGAGACACAGAGGCCAGTGTGGTAGCTGGCAGGAGTAGGTCTCAATCATCACCAGCAGCATGGTGGCACACATCTGTCATCCTAACAGGTGGGAGGCTGAGGCAGGAAGATCACAGGTTCCAGTCCAACCTGGGCAATTGAGGGGTGTAGCGAGGCCCTGTCTGGAAAATAAAAAATGGCAGGAGACGTAGGTCAGAGAGAAGGCCTTTGGCTTCATCCCCATTAGCACAAAAAGCAAAAAGAAGTAGGAAAGAGTCAGGGTCTGCAGCATACAGTCATAGCCTGAGTGCACTCTGTGATTGCCCTAATGACTTTCCTGTGCTTTGAAACTTGCAAATTTTGGCTAAACCTAGGCAGTGAAAAATGCCAAAATACTATGGATGAGACCTCCTTTTACAAAGGTGCCGGGAAATCCTTGAAGACGTCCAGTAAATTGGAATTTCCCTGCCAACACTGCTGTATCAATTGATTGCTCCCGCGAACATTCTCGATGCTCTGTCTTCCGGTCCCCTCTCGCTCCTGGCCTCCCTCCTTCCCTCCCTCCAGTTCCCCCTGGAGTTGCCCCACTGTCCTGGAACCTCTGAGTCACTGTATAAATAACAGGAAAAATAATGAGAAGTCAGGAGGTCGCAGGCCCCGAGGGCCCCTCTGACCATCTGCCCTTTCCCCACCAGCGCTTGACGTCTCAGATTCCCGGTGGAAAGAGCTTTGTGAATCCCATAAAGTGGCCCAAGGGTGGTAGGGTTTCGGGCTCGGTGGGAATCCTGGTCCAAATTCCAGGCAGGAGGCAGCTCCTCTGCTGCAGGTCCCTGAAGAGCCAGCCACACACCCAGGAGTCCCGGGGCCACTCACAGGACGTGCACTGCACCTCCTCTCCATGCAGTGGGGGCTTTAACAGTCTTTGATGACTTCAGAGCCACCTAGAAACCGTGAGTGTGTGCACAGGTGCCAGGCCAAGCACTTTGCCTGGAACAATGAATTCAATGTCAGATGCCAGTATCAGCTCTCTTTTGTAGATAAACAGAGGCACAGAAGGGCAGAGTGACTTCACAAGCTAGTTGGGTAGGGTCAGGATTTGAACACGGACCATCCAGACTCTTCAGTACTACACAGCTTCTCCAGACCCAATCCAGCCTCCTGTCTCAGGGCTGCTAACCCACGTTAGTTCCACTGGTGTCCCGCTGGCCAGGCCTGGTGGCTGGACTGGCCAGGGACTTGATTCCCCAGGGACTTGATGTGCACACCCAGGGCTCAGTGAATCTTCTGATTTACACAGGAGCTGAAGCTCAACACTGATGGGGAAAATGTTATAAGGGAAACAAGTATGGATCCTGCCAGAATTACGGCTAAAAGTGAATATAGACGTGGACAGATTGAGACACCTCCAGTGGAGCGACTGTGAGCAGAACGATAGAATCCCTAAGCACAGAAAAGGCGACACAGTGGCGCAGCCCAGGCCATGGAGCCTCATACAAGAAGTATGTGAGGTTCCAGACCCAGAACGCTGCCGCACGCCTGACGTAAAAGGTATGATCAAAATCCCCTGTGAATTAAATAAAAAATTTAAAGATTATTACTGGTAAAGACACATTGCCGTGAGCCCCCCTCAAAATACCACCCCTCTGCCTCACTTGGAACACACTCGGCCCATTGTTCTTGCCACCCTCCGAAGCAGTTCTCGGTGTCTTCTTCCACGAATGTCTTCACGAGGTGGGATCAGAACTGGTGAACGCCGCTGCCCAGTGCCATCCAACGGAAAGGCAGCTTGTGAAAGCATAACCGTGTGTCCTCTTTCACCTTTTTCACCAGATCCGGCACCGTGTGACCGCTGGTTCTTCCTCAAAGTCAAAATGACCACAAAAGGGACACATTTTGAATCAATTCGGGACGTGGAGGCAGCCACAAAAGTGCAACGAAGGACCTTTATGAAAGAGGACTTCAGAGCTGCTTCCGAAAGTGGCAAGGACGGTGGGACACGTGTGTTCAAAGCAGGGGGAGGATGTCCAGGGGGATCCACGACCATGTGTCTCTTATTACAATACATTTTTTAAATTTAACATTTACAGTAATTTTTTTAATCACATATCTGCATTCCCGGAAGGAAAGAGCTGTGTTCAAGGACTATTGACAGAGCTGCTTCACCCGGGACCCAGCTTTGCTCAGCCACCACCTGGGTTCAATGCCAAGGAAGGGAGGAGGGGTAATCTCACCTCCGGGAGAGCAGCGCCGATCCCAAGGGCATGTGCCAGGGACAGGAGGAGTCCAGTAATTTTTTTAATCACATATCTGCATTCCCGGAAGGAAAGAGCTGTGTTCAAGGACTATTGACAGAGCTGCTTCACCCGGGACCCAGCTTTGCTCAGCCACCACCTGGGTTCAATGCCAAGGAAGGGAGGAGGGGTAATCTCACCTCCGGGAGAGCAGCGCCGATCCCAAGGGCATGTGCCAGGGACAGGAGGAGTCCAGCTCCGTAGCGCTGACCTTCCAGTGGCCTCCAAGCTGACAACCTGGAAGGAGATCCAGTTCCCGTGACCCCGGGCCTCCAAGAAGCCCAGTGGCCCTGCCCTGGTGCTGCAGCCAGACAGCACAGCACAGTTCAGCTCTGAGAGCACCTCTGGGGCACCTCCAGGGCCATCCCCTTACCAACTGAGGTCGCAAGCAAGCAGACCCGATCCTCAAGGACACACAAGCACCTCAAGTCTTCCTGCAGCATTGCAGGTCTGGGAGGCAAAGTCTTCCAAAGAATGGGATGTTTGCAAGGAAGGTGGCTGCAGCTCATAGCCTTCAAGGGTCAGCTTACCACAGCCACCTCTGTGCTCCGACTTGCAATGCAAGTGTCGTCAGAATGTGGACCTTTGGAAGGTGGGGAATTCTGACTTTGGTATCAAGTGGATGCTAAAAATATAAACTGGAAAGTGTGCATGTCTCTGGATTGTGTCACTAGTCAGTTCCCATTCCCATCATGGCCTACAATGATGCAACACAAGAACAATGGCATTAAAGTGCGGTGGGAAAAAAGTGCTACGTGCCCCTGTGCTTCTCCTAGGGCCCCTCGGGGGCCACTCCGCAAGCTCGCTACCTTCTGACCCCTCTGAACTCTGCCCTCCCTGGATGAATGATCTACCCCATACCCTAACTCTCCACCCAATGTAGGCACCACACTTCAGTGTGGGTGGGATGCCTCACCCAGCCATTGCTGCAGCCTGTGGGCCCCCTCCAGCCTAGGTCCTTACCTCAAAGAGAAGGAAAAAGAATGCCCAGGCCCTTGTGGGTCTTCAGTGCTTTAGACCAACCAGATTTGCAGATCAACCTTGTACATTAACCTTAGAATGGCAAAGCCTGCCCACCCCACCTCCTGAGACTGCCAGTGAATCCGCTCATGCTGGGGGACACACGTGCGCCCCAAGCTTCATAAAAGGGACTGTGACAAAGGAGCTAACTGGTTTCCGTGTGGCCGAACATTGGCTTACACCAGGCGCCTTCAAGGACTTGATTCGTCACAGCAGAGCATATGAGATTCACACAGTCCACACCACACCTTAGACACAGAGGTACCAGAGTGAGAACTCAGGTCTCTTAGCCACGGTGAGCAGCCATGTTTATTCCTCTGCTCACTTTCTCCAAGCCTCGTGAGACCACCAGCTGGGGGGTGTGGGGGCTTTTCCTGGGACACGCTGTGCTCTGAGGTGGCATCACTGGTGAACCCGCAGCCTACAGATCTTATCTCGGGAACTCTGAGGCAGGGAGCAACTTATTTTGGACCCTTGATATTTTGTGATAACTTTGGCATAAGCAACTGATCCCTTCTCCTTATGTATTCATGCTCATGCTTAATGGGGTCATTTTCAATAACAGGGAACCCTAAGAGGTGACATCTTGTGGTGAGTCACATATGGGACACTGTTCTAAATCTTTATTAGCTGCATCACAAATTCTTGACTCATTTACCAGGCGAAGTAAATTAGTATCAGATTTGACCACAGCATGATGAATTCTAAGTGACCTACAGCTAAATAAAGTCTGTCACTTGCCAAGTTCCAGTAACTGTTAGTATAATGACTGTCAGACCGCAACATCTACAAACACTGGACATCCCAGTTGCCAACACTCTGCCATTAGGGAAACCATCCTTCCCAAGCATGCATGCTTGGACAGAGGCTTCTCCCAGCTACTTCACCGAGTAGAAGAGGACAAGCTCAGGCACGGTCCTCTAGATGATCCTCCTTGATGTCCCAATTGCCTGTGCAGTCAGATCCCTCCTGGAGGCAAGGAAACAGTCAGACAGTGAACACCAAGCCTTGAAACTGTACAGTCCTCTGAGCTGGGTGAGTCTGGTTTTCTGTGATTCTCCCAGAGGTTCAATAAGCATTGTCTTCCCTTGACCCTGAACTTTTCTCCAAAGGGAGCCAGCAGGATCCCAGATGACCACAGTGTGGATCCCTCCCTTTCCCGCCATGGTGCATCAGCACTCACGTTAGGCCCTTAGCACCCTTGGGCTTTGTTCATAAACCTCACTCCCACAGCCCCTCAGCCTCTTGCTGCAGATTTCAAATCTACAGCGCACAACAGGGCCTCCTCCGGGCAAAGAATGCTGCTTCTCCTGATTGCAGGAGATTCAGGCCTGGAAGGAGACTCTTGTCTGGAGAGGGGAAGCAGAAACCTCACTCTGAGAACTCCACTGAGTCTTCCTGGGGCCTGGCTGTCCCCCGACTCCCTCACGAGCCAGATTGTAACTCCTGCCCGGAACCATCAGCATTTGAACTGCAGCCAGTCCCGTGATGCCCAGGTTGACTGTGCCTCTGGGCTTTGCCATGTGGCTGTGAGAAAACACAGTGAGAGGTTCTACTCTGAACTAGGTACTTACTGCTAAGTCTCTGGCAGCACTCATTACTCATCATCTGGCTTAAGAACTGTTTGTCACCTGACTGCCTGAGCACTAGAAAGACCAGGCAACTCCAAGGTAGTTCTGACTTTGAACTCTAACATATTTTTCAATTGCACCAATTTAATTTTCTATAAAGGACTGAAAGCTTCTGTTAAATCCAGACTGAGGAATTCCTATGTCACCACCTGCTATAATGGTGTAATTAGCCCATAGCTAATTTCCTACATTTTCTTTTTCTGTTTCTAGATGTTTAGTTGATGAAATCATCTTATTTTCCTACCAAGCTACCTAATCATTGAAAGATTCGTTTGTATCTTTCTCGACAAATATCTTTGGGGTATGAGACTCTCATTAGTCATTTTGCTATAGTTGAAAGATTTGATATTCCTTCCTGATGCTCGTCTTTGTTTTGAGGGGCAGCATATTTTTTAACTTGAAAGAGGGATGCTAATACTGAATTCAAACAGGATTTGAGAGAGTTCAATGAGATCAGGTGCCTGCCAAAGGCTTGTGCCCCGTAATTGGTCTGCTGAGTACTTCCGGTAAAGAGGGCATGCCCCACCTACTCCCACCCAGTTCTTCCTAATTTCTGCTAAATTACCCTGGGAAGCAGGAGAGCTTAAAAGCCAACAGTCCTGCAAAAACCAAGACTGACAGTGATTGAACCCCCACCAATACAGACTGGGGTTTGAACAAAGTGAGCACATTAATCACCCACTGGCTCATAGATGAGGAGATGCCACCACCACCGTTACCCCCATTATCTGCAGAGACAGAAATCTAACTCAAGCAAAATGCTCTCCATGTGTTTCATATGAAACATTAAGTCTGGTTCAATTTCCCCATGAGTAAGATGAGTACCTCTTAAAATAGACCATTATGGGAAGCCAGGGAGAAAAATGTTTGAGATCCAGGGACAGGAACCATTGTAGGGAGCAGTAGGAGGAAAAGTATACCTCCAAAAGGAACCCATAGGGGCTCTACCTCTTCCACTTGTATGTAAGAAAATAGTATCCATCTATAGGAAAGAAAAAGAAAGAGTGAGAGTGGGAGCCACAGGCTGAGATTTCAATCGAACAAGATGGGAGCTTGAAAAGAAGTCAAGAAAGACCATAGAGAAGAGAGTAAAAACCAAAAATATGAAGACACAATTCAATCTTCAACATGGGCAGCAGAGAGTAGAATCAAAGCTGCAGAACCAGAACCAGTAAGGTAAAGGAGAACTTGTGAAACTCCCACAGAATGCAGGGAACCAGGACAAAAGGAGAAAAGTGAAAGACAGAGATGAGAAACATGGAGGACGGAAAATGGATAGCCAATCCCTTAGGGGTCTTTGCGGTGGAAGAGGTCCCGGTATTATTACTACGGATGTAGTGGTTGAAGACGCTTCCTGGGAGAGAGGAAGCTTGGCTGTTCCGAATGTGAGGATTGCCACCTGCTTAACTAAAAGCAATGACTATCAGTCCTCACCTACGTATTTGGGAGAAAATACTTTAATCTCAATAAATTTTAAAAGTGCTCCTCTCCACTAGGTTACAGGCAAGGGAGTACAAACCAGACTGGGCTCAGGAAGCTGAGGAACACTGCGGATGAGAAGGAAAATGTCCCTACAAAATGCTGAAGAGGGAAAAGGTGGTGCTAAGAAGGTGAGATGTAGGGGCTGGGGACGTAGCTAAGTGGCAGTGTTGCCAGCAAGCAGGAGGCCCTGGGTTTCATCCCTGTACTGCAGAGGGAGAGCCTGGGAGAAAGGCAGTAAAGCATCTTGTATACGGAAAAGCAGCTCAAAGAACACCCTGTTGCTAAAGCATCTATGTGTCCTCACTGAAAAAGAAAAAAAAAAACTGAAGACACACAGTAACAAAGAGTAATCAGGTTAACAACTGGAAATCATTTTGCTGTGCTCGGTTTGTCTGTGTGCTGAGGGTAGAGTCTCCAAACCAGCCCGGACTCGGCCCTGATGATGTTTTCTCTCTTCCTTCCAGGAACAGAATGTGTGTTTCATACTTCACATCTGCACTTTGTTTAGAGGAAAACTTCTTGCAACCGATGACCATGGGTGCCAGGCCCATCCACCGCTTGCTCCCAGTGCCACAATGTTTCGCACAACTAGTATGCTCTGTTGGGGAAACGTTCACAGACACGCACAGGTGATCTGTGCTCACTGCCACGAACTGGAGCGATTCGGCATCTTCCAAAGTGGAACACTTCGTTAACCTGATCATTGGCCTAATTGCTAAAGATCAGAGACGGATATGCTCTCCAAGACGCCTTCCTTCAAGAACCTGTGAATTTCCTTCATTGAGTGTGCTTGAAAATGAAATAGGCAATATGATCTTGATTATGTTTAAAAGCACAGAAAAAAAGCTGTTGGGAATCTATGCCAATAAATTAGCAGTGATTACCCATGCACAGTAAGAGATCGAAAAATCTTTGTCTTTTACTTTTAGGATATACCATAGGTTTTAACCTTTATCTCCTGGCATGGGTTGGGGTGGGGCTTTTTTTTTTTTTCAGCTTTAATTGAGTTTGTTGGTACATTTTAGGGATACAGTACCGTTACATTCATTGTTGGGATCTTGTACCTCTGCATGACAGGTCTTGGTTCTCATTTTTTCCCCTTGTCCCTGCCCTCCCTTCACCCCCTCCTCTGGGGTGGGGCTTTTAACAACTACTGTTTATAAGGGCTGGGGATTTAGCTTAGTGGCACTGTGCCTGCCTTGCAAGCCCAAGATCCTGAGTTTGATCCCCAGTACCAGGAAAAAAAAAACTACTGTTTATAATGTTGTATCTACCATCTGATTATGACTATATAAAAACAGATATAACCCAAAAGGTTTGGCAGTAAACCCACACTGAGGTATCTAAGAAGTGAAAACATAGAATGAATTCATTTTCTTTCTTTTCCATTTCTATATTTAAAAACTTTCCCCAATGAGCATGAAAATATTGAGGGCACCAAGAATGAAGATGCTATGGAAAGCTTTGCTTTTCAGGGTCCTGTGATAGACACTGCCCAGGAAATGGGGGAAGCCCAGGCCTGCCCCTCCACCAAGCCTGGGGATCACTTTGGCCTATCCATCAGCTGCCTCTCCTGCTGGTCTCGTGTGGTCAGGACAGCATCTGGGATCTCTTGGCCAACAACTTCCAGGAGGACCCTCAAAGCACTCACGGGCTCTGAGAGGCTTCCTCTGAGGCTCCTGAGGAACACTGCCTGGCCCTGCATAGTTGTCCCCCTCCACCAAGGGCACCCAAGCTCAAAGAGGTGAGGGGTCAGCACTGGAGACCACAGTCTGACTGTGTTTTCCTAGGCTGGGAACAGCCGCTATGCAGACAGAAAGGTGAAATGTGAACTAAAAATAGTGTCATTGGCCCAGGCCACGGGGGGCTGAGGCAGACACAACAGAGGGGTGGAGGAGCCGAGGACAGACAGCCCTCGCTGCCCCACATCTGCTCTCCATCAGGGCTGACCTGGGCCTGGCAGCTCCCCCCCACATTTTGGAATCCTGCCAGCATCGAAAGACCATTCCAGTGGGTTCACTCAGCACAGAGAGGCCATGCCCTCCCGTTCCATGGCTCTTGATGGCCCATAGGAAAATGCATTCCCACCTGAAGAATGTAAGAAACTCCAGCCAAAGCAGAACAAGATCACGGCTAGAAATGTCCAGGGGAAGTCAAGAGAAATGTGCCCCCTGTAAGTCTCTGTCCCTTCCTCCCTCCTTGGGAAGCAGTAATGTCCAAGCCACTGAGACTGCTAGATGATTTAGGAGGACCCAATCTGTCCTTTGAGCATTTGTTTTCACTTTTTAAAAGCAAGCTGCAGCCTGATACAAATAAGTTATTAGCATTAAGTTAAAGCTCCCTTTGAAGGACTTGCTTTTCACTATGCCACCAGGGCCTTGGCAGGAAAGGCAACTCTACCTGGAGGTTCATTTGAAGAGGAGTGGGCAGCACAGAGACCCCAAACATCATCAGTCCCGGGCTGAAGGGGTGAGAAACACTGTTACTGATAGGTGATGAGGGGTAAAAGTAGAGGGATTCAGATCCTCCCAATGCCTCCAAAGCCAGGATCATGGCCTCCCTATGCTCTATGTAGGGATGACATCAGCAGGTACCACAGCTGGCCTGCGGGGCCACCCAGCCCAAGTGCCCATCAGCCCATGTGTGGCCAGACTTCAGCATCTAGTGAAGCTATTTGAAAGGAGCAGATCTATACACCTATCATTCAGGTGTCAGTGCGCCTCCCCTACTTCCAGCCACACTGGTTTTCAGCCTCAAGGAGACATCTGGGACACTGGCTAGTCCAGTGAGCACAGGGAAGCTTCCGGCTCTCTGACAGTTTCAGCCCCGGCATTTTGGACAAGGGATTGTGGACTTAGATTGTGATCAGAAGCCCCAAGAATAACTGGGCTCCACTCCGCAGCTCTTCTCTTCCCCCCAAGTTCAGAGAGAAGAAGATGGGCTCTGTGAATATCTGCCTGGGGTATTTATCTCCCCAAGGCAGAGCCGTGCAGTAAGAGCTGGGTTCGAGATCCAGGGCCCTTCCTTCAGTTCCCATCACTGTCCTCCGGCGTGAGGGTGGCTGGGCTGTCTCTCCCAGTGAATTCCACGGTAGGCAGTGGAGGAGAGACAGGAAGCAGAGTGGCTGGGTCTCCTGGGGGCACCGTGGGCCTGGCAGCGAGATGGAAGAGTGGGGGCCAGCTCCCCACCTCTCCCCAGGGTCAAGCTGCACCAGGAGGGACTCTAGCCTCAGATAATCAAGTCTTTTCTGGGAGAAGACAGAGTTAGCAGGGGGTGGGTGCAGGGGGGTGTTGGATTTTGGCAAATGAGGAAGTCCCCTCCTGGCTGGTCCCCAGGGGACAACTTGCTTTGAGGATTGAGCTCTTTAAAGGGACAGGTTCGATTTCTTTGGCAAAAAAAAAAAAAAATACATTCGCTAAGAGAAAAGAAAAACGCTAACCTTCTTTCCAAATCACCAAAGGAGATATAACCCACTTCTCCACATAAAAATATAAATGTCTTACTTCCAAATGGCCCCGTGTGAGATGTTATAAAATTAGATTTTACTGCAGTAAGAAGGCTTAGTACATCTACCATCTTGGCCGCTTTGTAAGTGCGCCGCACATGTCATTGACCTGAGACACAAAGTGGAACAGAACTTACACATTCACGTGATGGAGACAGAGCGAGTGCTTAAATTTGAGAAAGGAAACTTATTATAGTAAAAGACACATTGCTAAGAATGACAAAATAAGTGTTCAAACCGAAGGAGAGTACTTTGAGGAGGATTGATATGGTTTTTACTGTAATCAAATTTTTTATGTAAACATTCACCATAGGGCCGGGGATTTAGCTCAGTGGTTCGGTGGCCTGCCTCACAAGCACAAGGACCTGATTTTGGTCAGCCTTCATTAATCAAGCATTTACAGTAATTTCTGTCAAATAAAAACATTACAGGGTGCCCTCCTCCACCTTATTCACCGGAACTGGCAAACATGCTACTTCCAGCTGTCCCCCGAAGTCAAAATGACCATGAAAAATAAAGGTTTGAATGGATTCAGAAAGCAAGGCAGCCACAACAGCACAACTGAAGACACTTCTGAAAGAGAACTTCCAGAACTGCTTCAGAAAGTGGCAAGAACAGTAGGATAAGTGTGCTCAAAGAGAGGATGAGAAATCTGGAGAGAGGGGATTCATGGCAATGTGTCTTTTACTGTAATGATTTTTTTTCAATTCAATATTCACTGTATTTTTCCATCACACCTTGCAGGTGGGCTCACACAGCTTTTGTCCTTTTGTGTCTGGTGTGTTTTGTTTATCCCTATGTCCTCCAGTTTCCTCCAGCTATTGCGGCTTGAAGGAGATTCTGCTATGTTGAAAGTCCTTCCCAAGGAGGTAACTTCCTGCTCAGCCTCTGGCCCCTTGCTGGGAGGGGGCACAGAGGAGCCCCCAGTGCAGAGCAAGGGAGAGGGGAGCCCAGCCCCTACACAGATGGCTGACCTCGGGTTGTCATTTACTGTCTCTGGGTGTCAGTTTGTTCTTCTGTAAAATTAAGCAATTGTGTTAAGGGCTGTGGAGGTCTCTGCCTTCCTGTGGTTACAATCCTGTGTGGATTAGACAAGGTGGCGAGCGTGTGTCCCAGGGGACCAGTCAATGCACATCTACACCTGAATCTTTAGACATACACTTCCTCCCCTAGGCCCTTGCTGTTTGGGAAGAGAAGTTTGTTTAATGGTAGTTCCCACACTGAATTCTGTGAGAAAAAAAAAAAAAAAGCATTGTTTTCAGCATCTTTCTCCAGATTGCTCTTTGTTTCCCCCTTTTTCTTCCCCGCTTAGAAAAGGCCTTAATAGAAATGTTCAGATCATTATAGAAAAGGAATCCTTCCTGTTGAGCTTGGGGTCCTATAGTAATTATATTAAACCAGGCCTTTTATTGCTGGTTAATGAAATTCTTTTAAAATTGAACCAGCTTCTAGTAAACAGATTTGCATTGATTTGGTAAAGTATAGAGCTCAAGCCTCTCTCTATATAAGCAAATTAAAAGCTTCAAATCTATAAGGCCCAGCTAGTAGAGTGGCATAGTCCAGGCTGGAAGATTGATCCCAGCATTCCCTCTAGGGGCACCTCGCTTTGGGGTTGGTGCTGTTTAAAGGCACATGGTCCATTTCTTAGGCAGAAAATAAAATTAATTAGAAGGAAAGAAAAAAAAATAGGTTCGGTGCTGGACTAAGCTTTGCCAAGTTACTGAAGACAATTTTTATAATGGAAAAATCATCTTGGATGCCTTCAATATCTGTCTCACACAGTGGAAATGGCTCACAGAGGCTGGGCTTCTCTTCTAACTGCTCATCCCGATTAGATTCACCAGTCCTGGGTGCTGGGCCCTCCAGCAGGCTGGGCCCCTATGCTGCAACCTGACACCATCCATTCCCCCTAACCGTCCCAGGTGTGAGCCCAGGACCCCAGGGGGCTGCTTTCAGGGGCAGGAGTATCAGCCCGCATTTAGAGGCCATGGGACCAGGACTCTTTCTGCCTCAACTACTTTACCTACAACCTGACAGAGTCACGCAGACGACCATGGCTGAAAGCCCTGAACACTGGGCTCAGTGTCAAAAGCCCTCAGCCACAATCACCTTTGCTGTCATTGTCATTGTTATGGAGAGTAAAGGAATTCACCCTTGTGTGCTGTCCATCAGGGGAACATGATCCTTCAGGCTGTGCAGAACCCCTTCCATTAAGTTCCAGACTTAATGGCTGCTCACTGGAAAGTGAGGGTCAGCTACCCTGGGGCTATTGCTGGAGATAAAGCTCCAGGCAATGTCACAGGCCTCTGTTCTCCAGAGACAAGACACACCTCCAGCAAATATCCCCAGTCACACTAAGAAGTCTGAATGAGGGTAGAGGGTGCTCCCTGAGAATGGCTGGGGAAGGGCAGGGCTCCCCAGATCCCTGTGGCAAGGGGTGTGACATAGAAGCTGCCAAAGAGGGCACAAAGGGGAAGCCGGAAAAGTGCCCAGTGCCAGACTCTGCCACGATGTGTAAAGGATCAGAAGCCTTCACGGATCCTGTCTTGTGGTTCCACTATCTGAAAACCCAACTTCCAACACCTCTGCGGCAGACGGAAGAGAGCTGGGCAGTCTCTCGGCAGCTTCTCCTGCCTCACTTGGAAGTGACATGTACAGGTGGAGGCAGGAGATTAGAGTGTGGCAAACTGGCTGAACAAGTGGGCACAGCATGCTAATCACAGAGACCCAGAACACACTGGAAGAACACAGTCCCCAATTCTTGCACCCGGGACAGTTAGAAAGTGCTATCTTCAGTTCTTCTGACTTGAAATCAAGCAGGTTTTTGACAGGACAGACTAGAGATGACATCAGCCTGAAGAATGAGGGATATAAGAGACATCTGCAATTAACCCTTGCCCACTGTGAGCTCTCTCAGTGCGCTTTGTTCTGCAGAGCATTCTTCTTTCTCTGCCTTAAATAAATGCAAAATCTCACTACCTTTTCTGTGTGTCTTCTCCGATCCTTTATGCAGGACACGAAAGGCCTAGAAAGAGTGTATGGAAGTCCAAAACCTGGTAACAAGGTCACTTTCATTCATGGTCACATGGCCTTGCTCAATTACCAGGGCAGCTGGAAAGTACAAGGGGACCCACAGGTATTTGGCAGCTTGAAATGTCCGCAGCTCTGCCAGGCAAAACATCATGTTGGCCTTCTGTGTTTTCCAAAACCCTCATCTTATCCCTATAAATCTCCCAAGGGCTGCTGTGCTTGGCCTTAGGCTCGCCCACTTTCTTTTGGCTTATCTACATTCTTAAATATTCACATAATTAATATTAAAATCAATATTTGATTAAGTAGACTATTATGTTGCAGTATTAATGATGTAGTATTCTGATGCATATGTCCATGGTAGTGCTACAAGATTTAGAAGTAAAATAAATGCTGAGGGAATATTAATTCAATTACTATATTAAATACTAGTACCAATTAATAATCTAAAAATCTAAATATATTGTACTTCTGGAAAACGTTTGAATTATAAATTGTTGTACTGTACATGGCTAAATAGTAGACTAGGATCATAAAACTGGGTCTAAAAACTAATTAACCCCTATAACTGATAAATTCATTCAGTGCCCCTCTCAATGCTTCTACTGACAAAGGATTCATGGACTCACTTGACAAACACAGGACATCAGAACGGGTAGATGTTGAGAAAATTTCAAAGACAAATAAACTCATTTTTGGATTAAAAAATAAACCCAAACGAGACAGGCTGAATGACTCTGCAGACCTCACAGTGGCCAAGCCAGCCTATAGCCACTATATTCAGCTCCCAGGACACCCAGCTCCTCTCTGGACCTCAGAACCCGGCCTACAGGGCCCACTTGTGATGTGAAGTCTGGTGTTTTATCTTTGAAAGTCATATGACTTTTATATTCTACTCCATAATGTATTGTAAAATAATGAATTCCACGGATGACCTAAGGAGCCCGTGCATATATTTAATTCTGTGATAGCTGGGGCCTCTGATAGTTCTTGATTAAATACTTCCAGCCGCACTCCCTGATCTCCCTCACAAAGTGACTGCAAATCTCAGAATGAAAGGATCCCTTTGATGCAGCCAACAAATTTTACTGTATGAGCTCCACGAGTACTTCCTGAAGACCAGCTGTGCGGCACAGCTGAGCTGAGCCCTGAATATATCTTGTCTCATTCCATGTTTGTGACTGTCCTGTAAGGTAGATGTTACTTCTCAGACAAGGAAATAAGTTCAAAGAAGCCCAGTAAGTTGTCCAAGTTCCCACAGCCAGTCAACAAGTGGCAGACTGGACTCCAAATCCAGGTCTGCATGTATAATCCTTGTCTAAGTCATAACTCACTTGTGTCAAGTGAAACAGACCCCAGAAACCTCATGTCACGTTACTGGGGAGCTCCTGCAGAAGCTAGTCTCGGTGACACATTCACGCATGGGGCTCAGCTTCTCTCTGAGTACAGATTCTTCCTGCTGTGTCCTCCATCTGGAGGGACAATGGGGACATGGGTAGGGCACCAGCCCAGTGGAAAGCGTAAGCCTCAGAAACCACCATGAGAAGTGGATTGGCCCAGATCAGGCCCGCACGCTTTCACAACAATCACAGCTGACCTGTCCGGGTCACCAGCCCACCTTGTGCTGGAGTAAGGCGGGAGGGTCTGCCGATCAGCAGTCCCATGCATGGGAGGACCATGCAATCCAACTAGAGTTCCTGCAGGGTGAAAGGAAAGTGAGGGGAGGGAGAGCGAAAAGGGAGAGATTGAAGGAGAAAATAAAAGAGAAAAAGAGAGAGAGAAAAGATGTTCTCCTCAACCACCCCGTGGCATCTAGTGAGGTTGTCTAAAAGATAACACTCAAAACAAAACTCGGTGCATTGGCCCTCAGTGTTCCTCTGCTGCTCTGTCACAGAGGCAGGAAAGGTTGCTTGGTTCCCCATAACCTCTCCCAAAGGGTGCTGCTGCTCAGGTGCCTGCTCTGGTCCTCCATGCCCCTGGATCCAGCTGTCCCTCTTCGTGGTGCTGAACCCAGATGCAGAATGTGCAGACAGAAGTAGGTATCAGTTTGGCACCACCGAAGTCTGGTCATCAAGTCAAATTCCACATTTGCCAATAACTGTTTCCATTACTGCAGCCGAGACAAAACCCAGGGTCTCACTGGGGCCATGCAGGAGAGCAAGGGCCTTAATGAGCCCAAGAATGATGGGTCATCCTGAATGAACTGTGGCTGGGGGTCAGTATTACCAGGAGTCAGGGAAAAGACCATGTTTTTCCTGAAAGATCAAAGCAAGGGGTGTTTCTAATCAGAACTGTCCAAGCAAATATTGTCACCTCCAATCTATTCTGATCATGCAGAGCAGACCTGAGAAGGTCACAGCCATGAGAGAGACGGTCACCTGGCCCACCCAGGCCAGAGGGACAGTAGCCCAACCTGCAGAGTCCTGGAGGGTCCAATGTTCCACCAGTCGGGTTGTGGGAGGTGACAGAGGAGCAGAGCCCTGTGTCCCTGCCCCTGGGCTTGTCACCCTAGGGTGAGGAAGAGAGGCTGGAGCCAGGAGGGACCTCAGAGAACTCTTCTGAGTCATTCTCCAGCACATGCCACAGCCAGTGGGTGACCAAGTGGTCTTCATCCCAACTTCGCCACCAACCTGCCCCTTTCCCCACCGCTCCCCGTTGAACACGCTTGCTCATGGGGAGAAGACTCCACCCCGAGGAGCTGGGGTGAGTCTGTCCTTTGTCTCAGCAGCACCTATGAGGGTCACGAAGAGCTTCAAGGAGCCTCAGGAAAGAGCAGTTCTCCGAGTGGCAGAGGCACCATGACTGAGGCTGCCCAGGACAAGACAGGAGCAGTGTGGGTCCCTCAAAGGTCCCCATGACCACATGACCCTAGGCCACTCCTCAGGGCCTTTACTGACATTGCAGATACTTCAAGAGCACTTACTGCGGGGCAAGCACTTGGTTCCTACACAAGTTCATTGGCGGATTTCTTATAACAAGAGATTGTGCTCATTTTATACAAAAGGACCCAGTCCTACAGAAGAATCTGCTGAAGGCAACCTGCCCACCGCATAGCAGTGGCGGGATTCAAATCCAGACTTCTCTGTCTTCAGGACCTCTGCAGAATCATGCAGCCATCCTCACATCCCTGTGTGGATAATGTGCATGTCAGAAGACTCCAGCTAGTGAGTGGAGAAGACACGATAGGCTTAGATTATCACTGCTCTGCCCTCCTCATGATAATTCCAAGAAATAATCATCAAGGACTGGAAAAATCACGGGACTGAAAAAACTTGACCGAGAGGCACACTTTGCATGGACCAACCTACCACAAAGAAGGGGACCAGACATAAGGTGCCTTCCAATGCGACACAGTAGGAAGCTAGGAATCTCCAACTTCTCCAGCAAGGTTGAGAAATGAAGCCAGTGAGGGGAGGTACAAAAATGAGACAGCACCTGGAGCTCTAGCTGGGCAGGGTCCCAATTGCTGTGATTTCACATAAGTCACCAGGGAAAGGAATTACTGGTGGCATGTGTGGGGTTATGCATTGCCACCCAAGTCCCCACTTCAGAATAAACCTCATTTACTGGCTCGTCCAAGCATGATCGAAAAGTGCTAGGAGTTTTGTGACTAGTAAGTAACACATTTGCCAAGAGCAGCCCTCAGAATGCCAGAGTTGAGTGCTGTGGGCTGGGAGTGCTAAGATTCATGGGCCCCCTTCTCCTTTCTGTGTCTACAAACAGACCATGCAGAAGTATGTACCCATCTCGAAAAAGAAATAACCAACGTGGCAAATACATTGCCATGTCAACACATTGTCAGAGCTGCTGTTTGAAATCCTGGCCAAATAAACTCATTTTCCCGGGTAGTGCCTCAGCATGGTGAGAACCGTGTCACTGTTTAAAAAGGTGGAAGTGAACTTACATTTTTCCTTGTATATTTTGACATTTTTGCAGGGTCAACAATGGCATTGAGAAGGCTGGGTTTGTGTCATCCCTTTGGGAAATGAAGAATGTAAATTATTCTTCTTTGAAAAATACCTCTTATACATCCAAGGAGAATCTTAAAGCCCCAGAATAGTTCACAATGCTTTGCCCCTGTGAACCCAGAGTTCAATGTTAAATAGTAACATTTGCTATAAGTAAATACAAGAGGGCAGCAAACACACACACACACACACACACACACACACATTTATCTAAATGTGAAGGACTACACATTCTTTTACTGAGTTTCATTGCATCTAAGACACTCTTGAGTTAACTATGATATGCTCTTGATAAGAGATACATCATAATTCCCAGGTTATTAAATGTCAGATCATGAACTATTGTATTCTTCTCTACTACAGAGCTCCACTACACCTTCCACAAATATTGCTCGGCAGTGGGCACTCATGGGAACGTGGCCTTACCAATGTGGCCACAGCCAGGGCACATCCCCCAAATAACCCTGCGAGAACTGATTGACCTGAACTTGGAATGGGAGACTTCGACTCAGAAACCAACCCTGTCACTTTCTGTGGTGCACACAGAGCAAGGCCGGTAAGCCCCCGGGCTTCTTAATCCGTTTGATGGAAGTAAGGACACCTACGAAGCATGATCATCATAAAATGAAACTGTAAATGCATCTAAATGCCCCTAGCCTTGAGTCTGGCAAGGGACAACAAGGTGTTAGCTAATCCAAGTCACAGAGTCATTACTGCACCAACATAGGCCACACTGGGGTGGATGCAAAGGGAACAGACCATATGCAAGGCGAGTGAAGGCTGGGGACCCTTTCATGCTTGACAATGCGCTAGTTCTCTAACTCGAGTGTGCACTAGGATTGCCCAAAGGGTGGTTGTTACCACACAGGTGACCCAGCCCATCCCTGAGCTCCTGGTACACGGGGTGGGGGAGAGGGAAGGAGGACATGGGTGGCAGGACAGCCTGTGGATCTCCAAGGAAGGTGTCACAGGGAGAGGCGCCGAGGGGCAGCGAGGGGTGGCGGCTGCTTTGACCCGGTGGGGAGTTGGGCTCAGTTGCGGGGCACATGTTTCAGATATGGGGATAGGGCCAGGGATTTAGCTCAGTGGTGCCACCGCTTGCCTCGCAAGCGCAAGGTCCCAAGTTAAAAAAAAAAAAAAAAAAAAAAAAGACAAGATGTGGGGATGAACATCTGGAATAGGGTCCAAACAGCAGGCCCAAAGAAATAGAGAGGGACAGTGGGCAGGTTCAGAAAGGGGCTTCCACAGGGCTCCATGTGTGGCTCACAGTGGGCTGAATAAGGGTACTGCCCAGATGAGATGAATGGCTGCAAATGTGATGGAAGCTTTGAGGGTGAACCAGCCAGTAGGAGGAAGAAGAGGTGCACGGAGGATGGGGATGCGTGCATTCTGACACTGCACATGGGATGCTGAGCATTCAGCAGGATCCTTGCAGCCCCTCTGAGGTGTGTGGTCAAAGCTCAGAGAGAGGAGTGACACCAGGTATGTGCCTGGAGCAACATCCGGCAAGAGGCCAGGGGAGTGCAGGGGTCTGAGGGAGTCACAATCAGGAGAAGACTAGGCTGACCTTTGACAAGAACGGAGAGCAGCAAAACGACACCAGGAGCAGCCTGCTTTATAGAGGGAACCATGTGCCCACAGCCTGCCCCTGTGTGATGGAACCGAGAAGCTGACAGTCCCGAGGCAGGAGGACAGGTGGCCCTCACAGTGAGATCAGCGATGGCAGGCTGCCTGGGCACTGGATGACACAGAGCCTGGAGCGGGCAGTGATGGGGCAGCAGGGGGTGGTCCTGGGCGGCTTTCTGGAGGAGGTGACAATTCCCCGAGACTGGAAAGATGAGTTGGAGACCAGCGAGAGGGAACAGAACCTACTTGGTCTAGTTTTAAATGGCAGCCATTTATTAATCACCTTCTTTTTTTCCCTAAAATACAAATGCTTAAAAAAGAAAACCAGAAGAATGTGAAGCCAACAGCCACGGAGGAGTGGAGGTCAGCAGGCTGTGGTGCTGCCGATCCCAAATGCCTCCTGGTACCATTTCACCAAGCACCTGGGAAAGGCGGAAGATGGGGCAATGAAGGATTCAAGGGCACCTGAAGGCAGATGCGTCATGAGGGACAAAAGTACCCATTACTCTAGGAGGCTGAGGCAAGAGGATTGCGAGTTCAAGCCCAACCTGGACAACTTAGCAAAACTTTGCTTTCAAAATGGAACAAAAGCTTTCAAAGGAGCCGGGATGTACAGCTCAGTGCAAAGGCCCTGGGTTCAAGCTCCTGTACGAAGAAGAAAAAGAAAAGAAGAAAATAAAGGAAGGCAGGAACAAGTGAAGGAAGAAAGGATGGAAGGAGTCACGACATCGTGACAAAAGGGACCGTCCTGCCAGGAAACCGTGATTCCTAGCTTCAAGTGATATGCAAACAAAAAATGAACACAATTACAGAAAGAAAATATCACATGCACTATTACAGTAAGAAGTTTCAACACAGTTGTTGCAGAAATAAATAGAACAAGCAGACGGAAGTCAGCACATAGAAGAATTAACATCCTAACAAAAAAAGTAGGATGTGTATAAACCGTACTCAACAATTACAAAATATATATTACGTTCACGTGTGCAAAAAACATACACGTCATGTGTGAATCGTGTTACAGCCTGCAAGGCAGATCACTCAAGGGATATGCAGTGTAGCAGAGAGATATAAAGTGTGATGTTTAAATACAGATAAAAATGCATGACAAGAAAATACATACTAGCCAGGTGTGGTGGTGCACACCTGTAATCCCAGCACTTGGGAGGCTGAGGCAGGAGGATCGCTGTGAGTTCAGGATCAGCCTGGGCTACATAGTGAGTTCCAGGTCGGTCTCAACTACATAGTGAGACCCTGTCTCAAAAAAACTAAAAAAAAAAAAAAAAGAAAAAAGAAAGAAAATACATACTGCCATCAATCCCCCTTAAAATAGTCCCACTCACTTTGAATATATATTTTTTACTCTCCCCTTTTTTATAAGTTTCCAATACATAATAAATACAATCACTAAAGAGAATTGGTACCATACTGCATTTGGATTCCTTTTATTTCCTCCCTCTCCTGTCTCCACCCATCCCTCTTTATGAGTATTTTTATAAAGTGTGATAAAAATGCAATGAATATTGCTGCTAGTGCCATCAAACTGAAAGGCAGGCTGGTAAAAACATTACAGTGTGTCCTTCTGCAACCTTATTCACCAGATCTGGCACTGTGAAACTTCTGGCTCTTCTACAAAGTCAAAATGAATATGAAAGGTAAATGTTTTGAATGGATTTGGGAAATTGAGGCAGGCATGACAGAGCAACTGAGGACGCTCACGAAAGAGGACTTCAGAGCTGCTTCAGAAAGTGGCAAGAATGATGGGGTGAGTGTGCTCAAAACAAGGGGAAATTTGGATAGGGATGAATAACAATGTGTCTCTTACTGTAATAAAAATTTTAAATGTAAACACCAGTCATGTTTTTTGGTTATCCCACATAGTCACTGTTGGTCCGTTCGACTTGGTCATCTGTTCTCTGATGAAACTTCAGGAACAAGAAAGCAGACTAAAGGAAACGGACTCTGTTGTTTTCACAGCATCCTAGAAAGCCCTCTTGGCCAAGTGCTGGCCTGCTCTGCCTCCCCCTCTGCCCACTCCAGCCAGGGCAGCTGTCCCGAGCTCAAGTCCTGAACAGAGGCTGCAACTGGGTGGACCCTGTGGAACTTTAAATGCCAGGCCCGTAGAACAGAAAGCCTGGAGCAGCAAAAAAGTCACCAAGCTGTTGGAAGAAGGTGGACTTAAGCACAATTACAGAGTTTGAGCATTCGGATTTCTTTTTGCTTTTTGAAAATGGGGACTGAAATTTTTCTCTTTCCTGACTAGATTTGGCACAATAAGAATCTGCTAACCACACAAGACAGAAACATTTCCCAAAGTTAAAAATCACTTTTGTGTGCTGCTTCTACTAACATCTTATACAAGCTTCCTGAAGAGCAGTTTGGGGAAAGACAGGCTGGGGGAATAGGTTTCCCAAACTGCCTCCTTGCTACAAGTGAGATGTAATGGTCAGCTTTCACTGGGACACAATACCCAACATGTAGAATTTAAAGGAATACAGGTTTAATGTGGCTTATGGTATTGGGGGATTCAGTTCATGGTCAGCTGGCTCCAAGGCAGGAACATCATGGCACAAGTGTGGTAAGGGAAAGCTGCTCAACCCATGGCAGCCAGGAAGCAGAAAGAGAAGGCAGGATCTGGGGAAAAGAATACACCCTTCTAAGGTCCCATCCCTCATGTCTCATCTGCAGCCAGGTCCCACCTCCTAATAGCACATTCAGCCATGAGCTCGTCAACAAATTAATCCACTGATGAATAGAGCATCCCTATCATTCAATCGCCTTCCCAAAGCCCCACCTCTGAAGGCATGAGACTTTGGGGGGAATTTTAAGATCTAAACCATAACACCTAGTTTGTATCCACACCCTGAATTGCCTAACACATATACAAAAATCGGAAGATTCCCCAAATGAACCTAGTGTGGGCCTTCCCAGGTCCATTTTCCCCTGATCCTCTGATGCAGACAGGTTAAACACAAAGAAAGGAGGCACCAAGGTTGGGGTTATTTTCCTTCTCTGTGTGAACTTGGCTTTGGCTTCATCACTTGTTATTCTAAATGGTTGGGTATGGTTTATTATTGTTATTTTCCGCATTTCCCTCCTTGGAGAAAATGCCAAAAATAAACAAATCCTAATACAACGAGGATTTGTGGACATCTCTTCTTTTTAAGAACTTGCTGGTGATGTGTTTGTGGTTGTTATGGTTCATGTCTAGATGTCCCCCCAAAACTTCATACAGTAATAGGTAGGGCTTTTGGAGATGTCTGGATCTATGATGTATGCTGCTAGGATCAAGGATGTGATGCCAAGATTGATTAATGGTGGGATACTAGGACTTAAGGCTGTCCCACCCTGGGTGTGAGTGCTAACTCCCTAAGGGTGGGTAGTGTGGATGAGATATAAGGGAAAGAAAAAGGATCACTGCTAGTCACTTGTAGCTTGCTGCCTTGCTGCCTTCTGCCTGCCATGAACTGTTTCTCCTCTGCAATGCCCCTCTGCCATGCTGCCTTGGATCCAGGTAATAATGGACTAAAACCTCTACAAACTTCGAGGCACTAAAAGCACTACAAGCCTTTCCTCCTTTAATTTTGGGTGTTGGGTATTTTGTCTAAGTGATACGAAAAGTAACTAAGACAATGGCCATGTCACCCACACATTGCCCTAGTCTGTTGGCAGGGTCCTTTGTTGTCATGGCAGTGTGGAAAAGGCACTGTCAGCCAGGTGGCTCTCAAGTCCTATTGAAAGCCTATTGGGCAGCCCTGGTGAAACAGATATCACTACACTTTGGGTTGATGACCTTTAGTGTTTGGCTTCCTTTGGAAATCTGACCAGAGCAGGAGCGGGAGTTGCCCCTTGATGTGTCCATGTGCTGATCCTTCACAACAGTGATCCTAACTGATGTGACTGAGCAGGTGGTGGTCAGGCAAATGTTAAGGAACCAAGGGTACAAGTAGCAGGGCCTCCTCAGGCTTAGTCACCAGAGAGTGCCTGGGGCCTGCAAGGTTGTGCCTTGGGGCTGCAGGGAAGCCTAAGAGTTTTCAGCACCCTGGTACATGATACATGGGGTGTGCTGGCCAGCTGAAGCGTTAACGATGATTTAGAGCAAATGAGATTCATTTGTGGTTAGATGGACCACTTTAAATGTCCAATCGTCCACTCTGCTGGGCCTTCAAAACCTGTTAAGACTGGACCAAAGCCAGATCCTTGCAAAAATATACATTTGATTTTTGCTTCCCACTTCCTGCCTCTTCCAATGTTTACCTCTTTCTTCTTGCTCCTACCCTTGGGCCCTGGAAATGATCGGGGTGTCCCCACAGCTCCCCACTGGGGAACAGAACAAAATGGTAGACACTTTTAACTGAGTTTAACCAGTAACTGAACATAGGCCAGGGTCACACACACACACACACACACACACACACAGTGTCCCAGCCTCAAAACATTCTACCTTGTGTGTGTGCACGTGCGCATGCGTGTGCATGTGTGTTCTGTGTGTGTTACTGGGTACTGAACTCAGGACCTTAACAATGAGCTACATCTCAGCCCTTTGTATTTTTTATTGAGACAGTGTCTCACTAAGTAGCTAAGTTGCTGAGGCTGTGGTCAAACTTGTGACGCTCCTGCCTCAGCCTCCCAGAGTGCTGGAGTTGCACGTGGGCATCACCACACCCAGCTAAAATTTTGCATTTTTATGGAAGAGGAAATTAAGTTACATGTCTCCAGATCACAACAGTGGTGAGAGAAATGGTGTTGGAATCCAGGTTGGTCCAATAATCCTTATTCCTCCATAGGCACCATGCCTGACCACTTTATCTTCCTTAACGGCATCTCTGTCTACACCTGTGTTTTTTTCTTTCTCGACTATAAACTCATCCACAACAGCAGAGACTGTCACAGTGTGGCCCCAGGCCCACATCAGTCCACCTGGAAACACAGCCTTGGGCCCCACCCTAGCCCCAGGTGGGTGAGCAATTTTGCAATTGTGGTCCAGCAACCTGTGCTACAGCAAAGCCTTCCAGATGAGCTCAGCACACACTAGTTAGAAAGCCATTAGGCTAATGCTTTCAAGCCACAGTGTGGCTGAAGTTACCAAACTGTGAAACCAATCTCTCTGCTTTGTGTACGAAAATATCCAAGACTCTAAAAGATTATAACTGCCTGGGATTTTCAACTGTGCTTACAATGACTTTTTTTTTTTTTTCAGTATTTCTTCTCTAGGTCACACCTCCCTCTTCCCAAGACCAGAAGCACAAACTTGGACAGTGACAAGGACCTTTTCTGGTCAGTCGGCACAACGCACATTTCTGTCAGTGTCTGCAGTATTCTGTAGTGGTATTCTGTGACTAAAGTTGTGTCACGGCCTTGACTTTCCCAGTGGTAAATTATACGAAACAATTTTTTAAAAAAACCTTCAAGAAAGATCTTAGAGGCAGACAAAGTGAAATGGGTAAAGAGAAGAAAGGGGGAAGAGAAAGGAGCCTGGCTTTTACAAAAAAGTTAAAGGATTATTGTGATAGAATAGGCCCAACATAAATTTTACCATCGTAACTCCTCAAGGTTCAGTTCAGCGGCATTAAATAAATCTACATTATTGTTCCGCCACCACCACCACCATCCATCGCCAGAGATTTTTCACCTTGGAAAACTGAAACTCTGTTCCCACCAAACTGAGGGAATAAGTGAATGAGTGAGCCTGAATTCTGCCTACAGTCTAATGGCAAAGATAAAGCAAACTCCACTGTTTAATGGTTCTCATTTGGGAAATCTATTACAAGTGGTTCTCAAATTTCAGCATTAATAGAATCTCAGAGAGGTCTGGGTAAACCACAGCTCTCTGAGCTTTAGCTCCAGAGTTTCTGTTTTTGAGGCTATGGAATGGGACCAGAGAATTTGCACTTCAAATAAGTCCCCAGATGCTAATGCTCCTGGTCCAGGAACTCCATTTTCTGAGCCAGTTGCCTGGGAGAAACTTCTCTGGTGACCAGAGCTGCAATTATATCTACAACCTGTTTATTTCTATCTCAAAATTCAATGGCCTCTGCAAACTATAATTAGAGTCATCATCTTTGCCATAAAGTGGTGACACTTGGAGCACCCCTGTTGTATATCAAGTGACCTCAAATTCTGTTTTAATAAACCCTTGTAGAGTTGCTGTTGAATCTGAAATCAGTCTCTCTCTTTCCTCCCCCACCCCTTGCAATTAGGTGTGTTAAAAGCACATTTAGTTGAATGCAACCATCTTTCAGCAAACACCAGTACCAGTTCTCCTGCAGGTGTGAAGATAAAAAAGACTACAGGAAACATTCCTTCCCTCCAGGAGCTCCTGCTGCCTGCCTTATCTGGCTGTCCCGGGAATAATGCCTCACCAGAAGAAGGGCAAACTGGTGAAAGGGGCTTAATCACCCTTTTGCATCCGGAGGGATAGGATTCTTTTCCCAGGGGTGGTTGATACAAATTAGACTTCAAAGGCTAAAATCTCATCAAGAACATGACAGTCACTTGGAGACTGTAGATGTAATTCACTGGAGGTCTACTGACCATTGACCTGTGGGAATAATTACAAATCCATGCACAAAGGGCTCTTGTCAAACCCTTTGTCCCCAGCCTGTTGTGCTCCTGGGAGGTGGTGGAACTTTTAGGAGGTAGACCCAGTGGAAGGAGGAAGGTCATCTAGGGTGTACCCTTGAAGGGGAAGTTGGGACCACAGCCCCTTCCTGTTGCTCTCTTTGCTTCTGTGAGGTAAACAGGCATCTTCCTCAACGTGCTTCTGCCATGATGGACTGTGCCACCCTGGGCCCAAAGCGAGGACCAAGGGACCATGGTCTAAAATCATAAGCCCAAATCAACTTTGCTTTTTTAAAGTTCATTATTTCAGGTATTTGTCACAGTAATGAAGAGCTAACACAACGTATGTCTGTTTAGGCTTTTGCTTCAGGATTGTAGAGAGCACGTTGGCTTCATTCATGTGAGTGTGGACAGGGTCAGGGTAGCAAACTGCACAGCAGAGCACAGGCAAGGGAAGCAGGAGGTGTGAGTGCAGGGACGCTGAGGGACAAAAGGAAAGGGGGACACTGGGGAGAGGCAGCAGTTAGCTCCCTGTTGTGGCTCTGGGGAAATATGGATCTGCATGGCACCATCTTTCGAAATTTTCAAGAGGAGACAGAAATTTCAATTTCTTTGTGAAGGCTCTAAATTTTCTCCTGAAAGTTCCATTTTTTGAAGAAATCTGCACGCGAGCCAAATGGACGCTCTAAGGGTGAAACGGAACCCAAGGTCACCCATTTGCAAGCTCCGTCTAAGGGAAGGGCACCATCAAAGCCATCATTGAATGATTCCTAGAAAAGGAAATCCATGCAACTAAACACGAAGCATACGAGAAGGATCTCAGAAGTGACGAGCAAGGTGGCCTGCAGAAGAAAAATAGTAGGAAGGAGGAGGGGCTGTTTGGCTGGGAAGTGAACAAATTATCAGTGCAGCCTGTCTACATTAATTGAGTTTGCCAGATAATTGTGCAGCCCTACTTCACAAAGCCTGCTGAGTGCTCACGTTCGCAGTTACAGCCTAAATATAGCTCTGACTTCTGATAGCTGAGATCTGGCTTCAGGTCTGTGCTCTGACCTGGCTCTGGTGAGTATCCAAGGTTCTGACCCACGGTGTGGTGAGAAGAGAACCCCTGAGCACCGGTCCCCAGGGCTGACCATCAGGCCCAAAGTTGCAGAGCCCAGTTAGGGGTTGGAGATGTCACCCACCACTTGTATTAGCCCGCTGGGGACACCAAGAACTGGCTCCCCACGCATGGATGTTTCAGGAGCAACTATTGTGCACTGAGTCTGCACCTTTAGTTCTAATTGAATCCCCTAGAAATAACTCCTAGTTTATGAAGAAGATCAAAAAAGTTAACTTGCCATGGCTACACAGCCAAGTGGTTAGGCTGGATTTTTAACCTGGGTCTCCCAATGTTTCTTGTCTATGTTGACCAGCTATTGAGGTTAAATCAATTCAAATTATCTCCTTCTTAAATAATATTATTGATATAGTGTTTTCAAAACAAAACACAAAATAGGCTGGTGGGTTAAGTCTTGACTTCCCTACTTGCTTGCAAACTCAAGAAAATCCTTTTCCTCTATTTACTGGTCTTCTTCCCTGTGGTGTGGGGATCCTGTCTGCCCAAGAAATACCATGAAGAATATAATGGTAATGCACAAAAAGAACCCAGACCCATGCCTGAGTGTAGATAAGGCACCCAAGAAGTGGGTGCCTTTCCTCCTTTTTGGGAGGGAAGTGTCTACAAAATGTGCTGGGCAATCTGCACACACACACTCTCCAGAGATGCCCAGTCGTTTGTCAGTGGTTCTGTTTAAATGGCTTACAACTTCTCTCTTGCGCAGAAGCATCCACTGTCAATGAAGCCAGTGAGTTTTGCATCCACATTCTCAGAGCACTGAGCTCAAACCTGACCAAACCAGCGCTACAGTTTAGAAATTTGTGGCCACTTTCACATAGGGGAGGTAGAGCCATCTGCAGGACATCATTGGTACTGCACACCACCAACCAAGAGGGTCTGGTAGGCAAAGAAACCAAAGTCAGATCACAGCACCCAGTAGAGATCGCTGCACCATCCCTTTATCTGAGATGAACATTTAACAGTGAGAGCTGATTTTTTACATGATGGCCTCCTAGTTTTGTTTGGTGGGGGTGGGTAGAGGAACATGCGCTCGACAGCAATTTATAATCCCATGACATATGTGTGTTGTGTGTTGAGGAGAGAGAAGGTTTAAAGTAGATGTTTTCCTGTATGTGTACTGAACTATACACAAAAGTAAGTCCATTGCAAGGTCCCCCTGTCAACAATAATTTAATGTAACAGGAATATTGTTTCTGCTGTGGTGACAAGGTGCAGTCCCTGGTCCACAAGTTCTTGAGCCCCAAAACACCACTGTTTCCTAGGTTTGTCTTTGGTAGCATTTTGAAAAACACATCTTCTCCAGAAGAGATCAGGCAACATTGCACTCACACCTTAAGAACTCCATCTTTGGGGCCACATCTTGTGATAGAAGCAAAATGGAAAGAGAGCTAAGGAATCTGGTATCAGATGTGTTCTGGCTGTGGAGGACGCTCTCACCAGGGCCCTCAGGGCAGCCAGGGAGGACAGCAACGACCAGAGGCAAATCCTCCCTGCCCTCTCGTCTGTGAGGAGTGAGGGTCATTCCTTCGTCCGGCATCCCGGAGTGCACGTGAGAGACCCAGATTCCACGGCAGACGCCATGGAAGCCGGGTGAGGACCGCAGATGTGGCCCCTGTCCCCACCAACCAAGAGGGGAACGCATTTCCACGTACGAAAACCCTCAGTGCTCATGATGTGAGAGATTCCGAGTCCGAGGTCTTTCCAGATTGAAGGGAGAGTCTGCGAAGGACTGAAGAGGGACCGTGCATGGTGTCAGCCAAGGCAGGCACCATTTTCTTTCCTGACAGCTCATTGGAAGGTGGGATTGAGGCTTCATGAAAACTTTCTGAGAATTTTCATGCAGAAACTTTGGTTTTTATTTTTAAAACTTTCTTTTTTTATATAAAGATTTTATCTAAGCAATTAAACCAAATTTCATTGTTCATTTAATGCAACCTTCAATTATCCTGCTCATGGACAGTTTTTTATAATTAAATAAGAGAAAGAAAGCAGCATTATAATATAAACATCCAAATACCAAGAACCCCAAAATGCTGTTTATCATTTTACATGCTCTTAGCCTATCCCAGGCCTTTTCTTTTGTTCTGGTTTCCACTATCACATATTTAACTTGTACTTATAAGTTCTCTTAAATTCATTATGGAATAAGTAAAATGTGTTTTAATACTAAAATTCATGCAGAAAAGAGACATTTACTTGTATTACTTTAACTTGTATCATTTTCCAAAATAATCCTCAGAGAAACCTGGAATTCCAGCATCCTCAAGGGGCTAGAGCAAGAACAACTCAGACAGAGGCAAATAAAAGCTGGAGAGAGCACTGAAATCCCTAAATGTCAAAGCACCACTTAATCCCACAGTTGTGAAAAGGCAGCATCGGTCCTGAAGGCAGAAGCTGTAAAACTCACAAGATGAGCTCTCAAGCAAGACAGTTGCAACCAACAAGAGACTTTCTGGAGGAGAAGAAAACATATTCTAAGTATCTCATTCCTCTGCAAAGAGAAGTCAGAATGATGGCTGTCTTGGGCTGGTGTAGACTGGAAGGGGCAAGAGCAGAACTTCCAGGTATTCACTGTCCCTTGCCTCAGTGCTGCTAGCAGTCACCTGTGTGATTACTCACATCAAAACTCACCAAGCTGATGGCACTGCGCCTGCCTCGCAAGCACAAGGTCATGAGTTCAATCCCCAGGGCAATAATAATAATAATAATAATAATTTTAAAAAGTAAAAGTAAAAAATAAAACTCACCAAGCTGAGATCTGGGTGTGGTGTGCACACCTGTAATCCCAGCACTCGGGAGGCTGAGGCAGGAGGATCACTCCAAGTTCAAGGACAGCCAGAGCTACATAGTGAGACCCTGTCTCAAAAAACAAACAGATAGATTGGTGCACTCTACCATGTTACATCTTAATTAAATGTATAGTTATACGTTAATGGAACTAAATATTCTATACCAATTACAACATATATACCCAATGCAGATATGTATGGTTTTTATTTCAGAAATCTTATGAATCATGAGATATGCCAAAGTAAAATTTTAAAGGCATTAAATCTCAATCACTATATTCTACCAATCCCTTCTTTGCCACAGTAGGAAAACTAGGACAGTCCCAGGTTGGATGCTGAGGCCTCTCTCAGCAGGAGGAGAGCCCGTGTCCCAGCAGCTGAAGTCAGAACCTTGTGCTGGGAACCCTGAAAAGTCCTGACCCACACATAGTCCCCCCAAGGGGCCCACAGAACACAGAAGGATGGAGGAGGAGAGTCCTTCAAGGGCTCATCTGAACTGCAGCTGGCCATGGGTCCTTTACAGCTAGGCTGGCCTCCCTGAAGGATTTTCTACAACAAACATCTTAATTTTCTGCAGGTTTATGGGGAAAATGTTCCCTTCTCCTCCAAATGTGTATTTCCTAAAGTGCTATCAACTTCAACTATAAAACCACAGTAGTGTCCCCGGGACTCTTGCAGCAAGAGGAACATCAGTTCAAGTCAAATGAACAAGCACGTGCTCCACACCTCAAACTCTGCGAAGTCCTGGGGAAACGCAGACCCCCGAAAAACAGGATTTCTGGGCACTGTTCAGTGTGGACAGCATGCAGGGCCAAAGAACAATCATCTGCCTCCCAAGCACAGTCACAGGTCGATGCTAACAGAAGCATAAAGTGGGTGAGACATTGCAAGAGACCAAGAGGAGGTGTGAAGAAATTATTCTCAACTGTTTCTTGATAAGACCTCACGTCATAGGAAATCTTATCACGTCCTAAGATAAAACACACTGAAGCAGTTAGAAAACTCCCTGGATTAGTCACCTTCCCATTACCAGGACAAAATACCCACCACCTACGACTTCAAAGAGGAGAGGTTTATTTGGTTTAGGTTTGTCAGTGAGTTCAGTCCATGGTCAGCTGGCTCCAAGGCAAAACCTCATGGTGGGAGGGCATGGAGGAGAAAAGATGGTAGACTCATAGCAGCCAGGAAGCAGAGAGAGAAGGGAGGAGCCAGAGATGAGCATGCAGCCTTCCAGGTGGCACCCCAGTGACCCACCTCCAACCAGGCTCCGCCTGCGAAAGGCGCATCCAGCTATGAACTCATCAATGGATAAGTGATGCATCACCTTTCAAACACATGAGACTTTGGGGAAACGTGGTAGCTTTAAGCCATCATATTC
Source organism: Fukomys damarensis (assembly GCF_012274545.1). Taxonomy (NCBI): domain Eukaryota; kingdom Metazoa; phylum Chordata; class Mammalia; order Rodentia; family Bathyergidae; genus Fukomys; species Fukomys damarensis. The sequence goes on from NW_022900929.1 coordinate 7,933,505, forward strand.
CTCAGAAGTCCTGCCAGCCAGGACAGCCATTGCCATTCTGTACCCCCCAACCTCTGAGGTCTGCCTACTCGAGCAGCATTAATTCCATCACTGACCCTGTACCTGGCACTTGCCGAGTTGAGACTTCCGCCTGGAGGTTCTGAAGTGGCCTCTAGGATCCTTAAGCACGGAGGTAATGTGATCTGCTTTGTGTTCTAGAAGGATCTCCACGGCAGGGACCGTGGGTCTGAGGCAGAGCAGAAGAATGAGAAGCTCCTCCACCGTAACAGTGGGCTTGGGGAAGGAGACCAAGAAACCTGTCTCAAAGGGACTCTCGGGACCTGGTGGCTGAGGAGACAGATGTGGGAGATGAGAAAAAGGAGCAGTCCTCTCCGTGCCCCTGGGATTCTGTTAACAGTGAGCCTGACTGAGCTGATCTCTGTGCTAGGTGCTAGGGGACAAAGATGAATTCCGGCTGGGTTCTTTTCCAACTGAAGGTGACTTTGGTACCTCAGGGAGACTTTCGGCTGGGCCCATGATGGAACCATCTTATCCCAGACAGAGAAGAGCGGATGGTGAGGTCCCCTGGGATCCTTTATGCCAGACCCCAAAGGTCCCATTTCAGGTGAGTCTGCTGCAGCCTTTCTAGAGCAACCTTTCTAGGTGGTCTGAAGTCAGAAGGTTGGACTTTAGTTGGTTTTTATTGGTTGAAAACACAAAGATGCTGTGATGAATTGTGAGGAAAGAAAAGAGAGGCCATTTATTTTCATTCCTAATATCATCAACATAACTTCGACTTTTTCTACCCTAGACCTTGGTGCCCTGTGGGGCCACCTTCAATCCTATCCTCTTAAAGGGTTATTATTTTAAACTCAGCTAGACTCGAGCGCTTTGTGTTATCAGGAAAAAGAAAAGTTTAGCCGTACCTTTGGCAGAACTGAACCAAAGTATTAATGCAATTAAATCTAACTGAGTAAGATTGAATAGACCCTGATATTTTATACATAGTGACTTAGCCATGTGAGGTGGACTCTCCCATAATTGGAGCGGCTTTCAACTTTCCGGTCTCTCACGGCCTCAGTCATCTGTGCAGTGGAATCTTGAGTTACAAACTCAAGAGACTAAGAATGCTGTTTTCTTTCCTTCTCATCACATCCCTTGGCCTCTAACTTGCTGTCCCACTCGCTGGGTTGACAGACAATGGAGCAGCAACCTTTCTGGGGTTTCATCTTATTTCCCTCATTAGGCCACATATTAGCCACGGGAATCTCGCTTGGACAGACATCTGTGTGGCCTTGGCCCGGGGCTCTCTGCTGGCCTATGCTTGTCCATTGGCATCCAGGTGTGCACTGCACTCTGAGGCTGCCCTTGATCTGTGTGCCTGGACTTAGGGTCTGGAGAGGTAACTTGTTTGGGGCCCATTTGCTGATGCTTTTTGCTCTTCAAAAGATTTCAAAATCTAAACTTCCAGCTTCTCTGTGTACCTATGAGATGAGCCACTCCTGGGCCCATGAGTCCTCCTGGCTTTGCTCAGCTGGGGCTGGGCAGCAGATGCCCTTTACAGCAAGCTGAGTACCCCAGGCCATCCCATTTCTACGACACCCACAGGTATCAACTTCCACTGTCACCCCTGTATCATTGCTCTGCACTTTTTCTCACAAGAGAGAAATAGTGTTCTGCAACTGTTATCAGTGGGATTCTCCAGAAGTTGCCTGAGAGATCATATGAGGTATGATCCAAACATACGGGGAAGGTTTAAGTTAAAAACTTTACACAGTAAAAGACATTTTGCCATTAACCACCCCCACAAAACTAAATTATCTCACCTGCTTGGAACACATATATCCCACTATTCTGATCACTTTTGGAAGCAGTTCTGTGGTCCTCTTTTCTGAGTGTCTATTGTGCTGTCCTGGCTACCTCAATGTCCTGAATTGATTCAAAACGTTTACCATTCATGACTATTTTGACTTTGGGCAAGAGCCAGAAATTGAATGGTATCAAAATTATTCAGAAAGTTCTCCTCAAAACTCAGAAAAATGGGAAGCTCATTAGGAAGACAAAGTTCTGTTGACTTCATCAAATTCTGTTTCTCTCCAGTTCATCAAATTCCTACTAGGTGTCCTTAGGGAAACCAACTAACTTCTGTGCTCCTTGAACCAATTATTTATGCCACATGGTTCCTAATAGAGTGGTTGGAATGTAAATTCAAGAAATACATAGAGATTGGTACAGGTACCAGGCACAAGTGTTGTCAGAGGTCTGGGCTGGGGATTTAGCTCGGTGGTTCTGCCTCATAGGCACAAGGTCTGGAGTTCAGTCCCTGGTACCTGTACCACACAGGTCTCCTTTAGCAATGGAATGGACTGGCGGGTGATAAAAACACATTGCCAGAGTTGCCCTGATACACATACAACCCCACAGAGGCCAGAATTCCTGAACCAGCCCAGCCATAGTCACCACAGGGCATCCCATGCATCCATCTCCATGGTGTCTCCCCAACACCTGTGCCCCTCTGGAGATGAGGCTGTGGGTCACAGAACTGCTTGGGCTGTTCATAGAACATGCTTTCAGCACCACTGCATCTTTGAATTTTGTTTTTCATTACAAAAAGTAACAGAAAACCAATACCTGTCTTCTAAACCAGTGCCTCCCAGCCTTGAATATGCATAGGCAGCACTTGGGGACCTGGGCAAGGCACCAATTGTGATGGGGGGGTGTTTCTAAGTGGATCCCAGATGGTAGATGTTGGTACCCCTGATCCAGAGGTACCACATTTTGAGTAGCAAGGTTTTAAAAGGTCTAAAGTGTCACATTACCAAAAAAGAAAAGTTGTGTGTGCTCTAACAGGTCCGATGAATTCAGCACAATCATACCTGAGGCAGAGCCGCACTGAGTGGTGAGACACGGTATGTGTCTCAGCAAGGAGACCTGTGGCATTAAAAACATCTACGCCGACAGGGATGAGACTTGGCAGTGTGAAGCCTGTAACTGATACCTGGACCACCCCAGAGACGATGATTTATAGGGGCTCGGTGCCCTGGCACTGAGATTTTTTTAGGCAACTTGCCAGAGATCACTAGAATTCAGCCAGGACTGACCTTTGGTGGTGAGCTCTAACATGCAGGAGCCTGAGCCGCTTCTTTTCCTGACAGCTGTGCTGAGACACCCCAGCCATGTCACCAAGCAGCACTGACAGTTGCTCCTTCCATCGTGAGGTCCTCAAGGCAGGCAGGGAACCTGGGGTCCAGGATGCAGCGAGCAGCCTGAACCAAGGCTCAGAGCAGCCTGTGGCCACCCAGGGTCTCATCAGCAGAGAAGCAGAGGCTGGGAACAAGGCAAAGGATGGTTCTGTGATCCCCGGCCCAGTGCTCTTCCCATGAAGCCTTGGAGGACCAGCTTGGGACCATGGCAGGCAGACCTTCACAGCTCCTGGGGAAGAAGCTTCTCTGTGGCACCAGGCTCATTAAATGGACTCTCAGGGAAGAGGAGAAGCAACCCTGAGCTTCTGGGTGCCGTGGAACATCTCCTCCCTGCTTAGAGCAGACATGTCACCTCTGCTGACTTCCCAACACATGGGGATACCCAGGGTGGGACAGGTGGGTCTGCAAGTGCCCTGGTCTTCCTGCTGGGACCTCCAGTGGGCTCTTAGCATGACCCCTGTCCCAGGTACTCAGGTGCAGGGCCCCACCAAGGACCCAGACCTAACCTGCTCAGGGTCCTCCAACCTCCAAGCAGAGGGCAGGTATACAGCTTCTTGGTGGTATTTTGCCCCTAAGGATCAAATCCATCCTCTAATTAGAGACAGCAGGGTGCACAAGATAGGGGAGGTCATGAATAACTTAACACCTGCTGTTTGCAGTTCTGAGACCCAACAGGCTAAAGGTCACCATCTCCCATTGAACAACAGTCAGGCTGCGGTCACAGCAGCTTGGGAACTCTGAGCCTGGCCTTTGACCTGCCGCCAGGATCAGTTGTGCACCACGAGAAATTGAAAGAAACAGCCTTCCAGCCAGTAGGACATGGTCCCCGGGTGCTGCCTGGCCCAAGCTCATGGCTGAAACCACAGGAAAAGCCAAGTCCAGGAAATAAGGCATCCACCCTGTCATGCCACACATGACTTTGGTTAGGGTTAGAGTTAAGATTAGGGTTAGGGGGCTGGGGATTTAGCTCAGCACTTCCACTGCCTGCCTTGAAAGCGCAGGGACTGGAGTTTGATCCCTGGTACCAAACAGTACCAAAAAAAAAAAAAAAAAAAAGAAAGAAAGAAAGATTAGGGTTAGGGTTAGGGTTAAGGTTAGGGTTAGGGTAGCAGTGCAGGCTGTAGTGGGCTCCTATGTGGAACCAGCCTCAGAGAAAGAGGCAGAGACCCTCTCTGCTGTGAGGTCCCGGACCACAGGGCACCCAAGGGGTCTAGCAGGTGGGCACCTTCCCGCACACCCCACGGAGAGGTGAAGATTGCTCCCTGTCCCACACTGCCCGTCACAGCAAAGTGCTGTTACTTCCCAGACAAAGCTCCTGCAGGCTTCCACCCCACCCAAGGTCACACGGTCGCATGGATGAAGGGCACTGTTGTCCAGGACACTGCAAGATCTGCTAAGGACGCCCTGAAGTCTGGCACCCTTTCTCCAGAATCACCCACCTTCTGGACCGGAGCTCTGAGACACACTGGGAAACTGAGGCAAAGCCCAAACACAGCCTGAGATTGAAGAAGAGGTCCCCAGGCTGAGATTGGGCCAGTGACAGGTTGACAAGACCTGGGTATCCCAGAACAGGCCAATTCTCTGTCAGGTGAACCGCATCACTACCTGGAACAGGTGGGGGTGGAGCGGTGGTGGTAGGGGGCTGGCACAGGTTGGATCTGTTCCCAGGGCCTTCCCCTCTCTGTCAGATTTGTTCTCTAGCACCTGGCTGTTTCGTCATTGCCCCAGGGCAGATCCGCTGTGCACTTGCACCACCTAGCGTTGGTAGTATTTCATAGGCCCTTCCAGCAAAACGCGAATTTGTGGGAATCCTGTCCTGGCATTGAAGGACTCGAGGTGATTTGCCTGAGGATGGAGAATAAGTGAGCCAAGAACTCCGTCTCCCAAACACCAGTCCCAGCCTCCCCCGCCCCGCCCCAAGAAGTTTGTCAGTGTGTCGCAGACTATGACCCAAAAGGGGGACCTTCTCACACTGCTGTGTCCTGCTCCCTGCCTCAGCCTCCTGCTGCACTTACATTCTACCCATTAAAAACACATCCACTGGTCAGGCGCAGTGTGCACGCCTGTAACCCCGGATACTTGGGAGGCCTAGGAAGGAGAAATGCAAGTTCAATCCCTGCCTAGCCAACTTAGCAAGACCCTGTATCAAAATAAAAGATATTCTTTAAAGAACTGGGATGTATTTCATTGGTAGAACTCTTGCCTGTCAGGCACAAGGCCCTGGGTTTAATCCCCAGTACTACCCCAAAAATCCATAGGTTACATTTTAAAAGAAAACAGATTTTGAGAGGAAATAAAACTTCCTACATCAGAACTCACACTTTAATTGCAAAAGGCACAACTCAGCAATGTTTCAGCAATAAGATGGCTCTCTGAGGCCTCAGCAAATCTAAAAGCCACAAAGGACGCACAGTCCTAGATTCTCATTTCTATTTCTTACTCTGAGAAGACAAGAAGGAAATAAGCATGTAAGTGTGCACCTATTGCACAGACATGTTTGCACACGTGCCTGTGATCTTTGGCCTTTCAGCAATGACAGAAGACAATTGCTAATGAGCGCTCACAGCTGAGCTAGCATTGGAAGATGGGACCTCCCCTCTCAAGGGGACCCTCAGGAAACACTCCAGCCAAGCTCAGGCTCTAAGGTCTTCTCTTAGATACTGTCTGACAGCCACACTTTCCATAGGAGAGTGCAGTGTGAGTCCCAGCAGATTGGCCCATTGCTCCCTCTGTGGAGCACACAACTAGAGCCCAGTAGAGAAGCAATCTTCTGTGAAGTCACAGTGGCTCTGACATCTACAGGACAGCATTGGTCCCAGTGCCTGACATTCTAAATCTAATAAACAATTGAACATTCTATGACATTCAGCTACAGGAACTCGATCAACATTTTCTAGCCTGCATGTCTGGAAAACTCACATGTCTGCTGCTGTTGCCAGCCTGCTTGGCGTGGCTCTCGGTCCTCATGGTTTATGGTTTACATTAGTGCTGTGCAGTTCCTGTGGGGCCCCTTGTCCACTTACCATGGCCATAAACACTTCAGCGGAAGGAATCAGAATTGGAGGGTGTGCTTTAATGAAGCATGAAGGATGACTATCTTCTCGTGGTTAGCATTTGGGTCATACCTCTCTGGGCAGATGTCAGTGAGTGCTTTGTGCAAGACTCTGGGTAATGTTCCATGCTCTCAGTTTTGAGGATTTAGAGTTTAATACAAATTGATGAATATGAAACATGTTAGCAATATATTGGGAAATAGCGAGAGCAGCCAACCAATGGATTGTGTTCTTTTTTTTCTTCTTTGAAGTTGTCAATCTCAGGTATTTTATTATAGTAGTGCAAAACTAACAAATACACAAAATAAAGGGCTTGGGAAGTCATTGTTTGGAGCTCAGGCTGTACTTCCTGGAGGAAATCTCAGGCTGATAATAATTATAATAAAACACAATATTAGTTCATTGGAAGAATAATTGCTCTGTGCCTTACTGTTCATTTTCCCATCCCATCCCAGCAGTGTTGCCACAGGTTAATGACAATGGTCATCTCTGCTTTCCAGAAGAAGAAACTGAGACTTGGAGAGTTTGGGTCACTTCATCTCAAGTCACACAGCTGTATGTGGATGGACACGACTCCAATCCAGACTGGTCTGTCCACGGCCTTCCAGTGAGAACCTCTGCAGCCCAAAGCCATGCTGACATACGGCAGAAGAACACACAGTTACAGATGCAGCATCAGATGAGCAGTCTGCTGTTTCTCCTAGGTGCTGCTGACCTCTTCCAGGTCTCCTTGGGTTTGTGGAGACAGGATCTCCTCCATGGGAGCTGGGGTTAGCTTTCTAGACATCTTCCTTCTTTTCTCTTCATTATCTTCAGTTTCTCCAGCTTCTCTGTAGTTTCTAGTTTTCTTGCCAACTCTTTTTTTTTGATTCCTAGAGCTCTACTTTTTTTTTATCTTCACTAAGTTATTGTTTTTTAGGTGTCTCAATTCCAGGTTCCAGGGAGGCTTTATTTGCAGCTGGTCTTTACCGTGTCGTTTTTAATCTACCTTTTCCTCTTTAAAGTTGGCAATCTCAGGTATTTTATTATAGTTGTGCAAAGCTGACAAATGCAAAAATTAATTGATAATCAGATTAATCAATCCAAATTAAAGAAAGAATAACACTCCAAGAGAAAGGCAGGTAGTGCACATTGAAACGTGAGAAAGCAGTCCACAGAAGAATAAAAATGAATATCATCACATCTGAAAAGACACCTTTTGGGTAGGCATAACTGGGATTCCTATTAAGATGAAATTCGCTGCCCCGTCACACTAACAATGTTTGGTGTTATTTGTTTATTCTCAGGTGGCAGTATCTGTGGAGTCCTAGAGAAAGGCCCTCCATTTCCTGCTTCTGTATGGTGGTGCAATGTTCCACTGGAAATATGTACAGAACACTTTCACGCAGTGGGTGTCCTTTGACTCAGCAATGTTGTCATCAGGGATGCTGAGAATAGCCAGAGAGCGGGAATGTAGTTTTGCTGAGGAGTAGAGGGCTGAAGCTCTCACAGGCAAACAACAGCCAACTCTCACCAACCTCGGTTTTTATTAGATACATGCACAATACTTCCATGAGAATAAACAGTTAGTTCCTTATAAATTATCTCTAGCAAAGCATTAGAAAATATTTTTTATGAGTACCTGGTGGTAGTTATTCACATACTTTCTCAAAACAGACTGTTCCCAAAATGTTATCAGATGGTTCTCAAGACTTGTTTGCAGCCTTGAACTTCTGAGCCGTGGCTCCGTGTGTAGAACCACAACTGCAGTTCCTATTCCAATCCGTGTCCCAAAGTAACCTTCTCCTCTGCACAGCAACCTTTCTCCAAAGAGTTATCCTAAGAAAATAAATAATGATGGACCAAAAGTTAGCTGCAAGTAGCAATCCATAGGATTTTACGTTTTTAGGAAGAAAAAGTGTGTACATGTGCCTCTAAGACAAAGTCCAGAAGAATATGTATACCAAAGGATTAATTGTGCTTTGTCACAGTGAGCAACCACAGGTGGTGTGGAGGATGAAAAAGATTACAGTGGACCCTTGACTTACAAATTCAATTCATTTCTCAGGGCTGATTATAACTCACATTGGTCAGTTGAAGGCTCAGGCTTCTCTACTCAGCCTTCAAAGTCTCTCCTGTCTACGGGAAGATCTCAGGGTCTTTAGAGAGACATTGGCCCAGGATTTCCCAGTTAACTCCCCACAGGAAAGGATGCAGAGTTCCTTCCAGAACTCTTTAAGGTTTAAATCTATCTGAGACAACAACTGGAAGCAAAAGTGGTTGGCATGTGGGCCATAACTCAAGACTTTGTTCATAAGTTAAGACTAAAATTTCAGTCCTGACCCAAGTTATTCATAGGTCAGGCCGATCATAATTCGAGGGTCCACTTGGAGAAAAGACTTACTTCAGTCACTGAGAGGCCCAGAGGGGCTATTTCCACTCAAGAGTGCCCAGCATTCAGGAGACTCCCAGGAGAAAAAAAGCCACCATGTCCAGAATTCTCTGGCTTTTATTTAGAATCTCATTCTAAGAGAAGAAAGCAGGAGAAAAGCAGTTTGGGCCAGGAGCTGTCTTGAGGCTGGCAGTTTTTCTTGGGGAAAGCAGAAGGACATGGCCAGGCACAACATGCTTCACTAATCCAAACTTCTTGGATTCTCACACAGCCTGTGTGCTTTCACCCCGTAGTTTGACCATTCACTCCTCATCGCTCCTGTGTGCTTTTTGCTCCACAGTTTATTTACTTCCCATAGAGCCAGTGTGCTTTTGCCATGCAGTTTTAACCATTCATTTGTCAGCCAAATCTCCCACGGAATTTATCACTAGATTGCAAGAGTAGGGTTAGTCTTATGTTTTATATTTTGTTCTTTAATAATTATATTTTTATGCTGCATACATGTATTACACATATCTACACTTATATAGATAAACACCCACATGCACATATATATACACACTGGGGATTTTCTTGCCTCAAAGAAAATTGACCTCCAAAGTAGATTGTGTGCATACGGGGGAGTCTAGACAATGACCCGTTGAGATGTGAGAAGAAAACAGAGCTCCTGTCTATATCCATGTTTTACCAAGAATCAGGAAGATGTTAAGAATCGGTAACACAAAACAACTTGTTCCTCGGGGCCTCTTACTGAGGGCACGGTAGCCAGGGCCTACAGGGTCCAGGAGGACGAAGCCACTCTGCCCAGTAATTACCTTCATCTCTCACCCTTCATCTCTCGCCTCTCACCTTTCACCTCTCACCTTTCACCTCTCACCTGTGACTCCACCCACTATCACTGGCTCACACCATGCTGCGGTTCACATGTGTCCTCTGACATCAATCTGTGACTCTAGCGCTCAGGCTCAGCTGAAGAAACCCTCAGGAAGCGGAGAAGAAGCTCCTGACAATGCCATCAAAGCGTGGCAGGCTGGAGATGAAGATAACAGAGATGCAGGAGCTGGGGGTAATTCTTCTGTTCCTCGCCAGCCCGGGTGTGGGCCACATGGGCATAGGAAAGTGATGGGGACCTCCTCAGCTCTGAAAGGAATTCAGCCTAAGGAAAGTACTGAAAAGCGGGTATTTTAACAATGATGACAACTGGAAGGATGAATAAGACTGAGTATATTCTGAGCTCTGATGAGATTATACAGTTGAGTGAAAAAGCAAAGTGCAGAACAGGGTGCAATAATCACCAATGCCTTGTGTAAAGGGGGGAAAATATGCTCTTCTCTAGCTGTGTGTGCATCTTTTTCTTTTTCTTGTGTTTTTTTTTTTAATTTTGGTTTTCTTTCTTCCTAAAGAGCTGATTTTATGAAGAATACCCTGAATGAATTGCTTGGAGCCCTGTTAGATGTGTCTGCTGGCAGGACAGGCTTAGGGCCAGTCAGGGTCAGCAATCCTGGCAGGGAGGTGACACCAGCCTATGTCTGTCCTCAGACAGTTTAGAAGATTTGCTGTCATAAGTACATATGCATTCTAAAAAGAACTTCAGAAATAAATAGTGGCAGGGCCGGAGATTTAGCTCAGTGTTTCTGCTGCCTGCCTTGCAAGCATAAGGACCTGAGTTCGATCCCCTGTACCAAAAAAGAAAAGAAAAGAAGGAAAGAAACAGTGGCAGTAGCTGGCTTACAGGGGCAAGAATCTTGAAGATGAAAGAGACATTCCATCTATCAGAATAATTTATCTTAATTTTTGAACTTTAAACCAGTGAATGTATTGCCTTCTTAAAGAAGTCAAAAGTAGCTTTTTGGCTGGGTATACTAGCGTACACCTGTAATCCCAGCACTTTAGGAGCAGAGGCAGGAGGATTGCTGTGAGTTTGAGGCCAGCCTGGGCTCTGCAGTGAGTTCAAAACCAGCCTGAATTACCTAGTGAAACCCTGTCTCAAAAAATAAAAGTAGTGTTTTGGGTTTTTTTTTTTTGTTTTTTATCCCCAGTACTGAGGACTAAACCCAGGGCCTTCTCGTTGAGCTACATCCCCAGCTCGTCCTTATCTTTTGTTTTGAGTCAGGGTCATACTAAGTCACTAAGTTGCCCAGGCTGGGCCTTGAACTTTCAGTCCTTCCACTGGGATTACAGGTGTGTGCTACCACACCCCGCTGCATTTGTGAGCTACTTTCCACAGAAAGCATTCTGCTGCTGGGGAGTCTGCCTACTAGTCAGTTAGTTAGTTTGTTTCACTGCTGGGCATGGAGGCCAGAGCCTCATGTTTGTCAGGCAAGTACTGTACCTCTGAGCTCTACTCCCAGATCCAGATCCAGTGTAAAAACTAAAACAAATCAGTTAGGAGAGTCCCTTATTCCTAAAACTACTTATTTACCATTTCCCATCCCAAATCTTTTTTCAGACATTGTCTGAACGTGAAAAGAGTGAGAAAGAGAAGAAAGGAGAAGGAAGAGTTAGAGTAGATGCCTCCTCCTGCTCTCAGCCCAGGAAGACACCGATATACTTCCCCCACCCAAAATCTACCCCATACCCCACTTTTACGCAAACACCCCCGACGACAGATTTTGGCCTCTGAGTATTTGGCAAAGGTTGTGCCACCTACTTGCAGACAAAACACCATTTTTAGGCAACTCATCCCCGTTCTCCTGAGGCTCTCTACTGAGCCAAGTGGACAGGCCATTCTCACAGCATTTTAAATATGGGGTCCTAGGCAATGCTTTAAATGACTGAATCTAAAAATCTTACAGAGTCCCCAGGGAACTTCCGGTTCTGGCCCAGCATGGGTTTTGTTTTGTTTTGGTTTTTGTACCAGAGATTGAACTTGGGACCTTACGCTTGCGAAGCAGGTGGCAGAACCACTGAGCTAAATCCCCAGCCCTACCCGAGCATGTTAAGAAGCCTCAAAGTCATCCCTCTCACCCATACCACAGGAAAAAGGCTGACCACCCCCCAAGATCAACAGCTCTTCTTGGATTCCTCAGAGAATTGAAGTCACAGGACAAATTTCTCCCCTCTAATTAGAGGCACTATCTGGTGGATAGAAAGAATCCATTCACTGCAGCAGCGGCCCCCAAGCAAGAACCTCCTTGGGAGCCAGAGCCAGGGAAGGGACATTGAATAGTGTTTGATGGTTGCTGGAGCTCAGCATGGACAAAGCTGAAAGATTAAACCCCCAAGGGCCATCCCTAAGGGCCCCATATGTCATAATTTTACCATCAGGGCCCTATCAAGGACATTTTGTTTTCTTTTGTTTTTTTCAATCAGGGAGTTGCTATGTTCAAGGCTGGCCTTGAACTCTCAGGGATCCTCCTGCATCAGCTTTCCTGTACTGGGATTATAGTCATGTACCACCACACCAAGCTTCCTACCAGGTTCTGACAGTGAAGATCAGAGAAAGAAACAAAAAAACCTTCCTGCTTCTAATGGGGAGAGAAAGGAATTATCTTGAAATACAAGGGGTGATCAAAAACTACAGGCTTAAAAGTATATTAAAAGGACAAGTTGTCATGAATACCCCCCAAAACTCCTCCCCTCACTTGAACATACTTGTTTCTGTTCTTGCCACTGTCTGGCGCAGTTCTTCAAGTCCTCTTTTGTGTGATTTTACAGCTGCCTCATTGTCCTATGTTGATTTAAGAAGGCTTACAGCAATCTCTGTCTAATAAAAACAAGACTGTGTGTCCCCATCCACCTTACTCACCAGATCTGGCACTGTGTGACTTCTGGCTCTTCCGCAAAGTCAAAATGACCATTAGAAGTGAAGATTTTGCATCAATTCAGGACATCAAGACAGCCACAAAAACACAATGAAAGACACTCGGGGAAAAGGACTTCCAGCACTGTTGCTTCAAAAAGTGACGAGGATGAAGGGATAAGCATGTTCCGTGCAAAGGTGAGGATTTTGAAGGTGATTCACGGCAATGTGTCTTCTATTTTTAAAATTTCAACATTCATCACATTTTGCGATTATACCTTGTATTCGTCAGTGCTTACGAGAGTCAGATGTGGAAGTGTGCAAAACATCTGTCTGCACACTGGAGAACTGAAGGACCCGGTCAAAGACCTGGAGCCCACGGCAATGTCCCAGCCAATGTCCTAAGATATCAGGAGGTTGAAGGCTCCGCGACAGGACACCAAATGATCTGCATCAGAAAGGCCCAAGGGCCAGTGCTGGAAGCTGAATTGTCTGTGTCAGAGGCTGAGGAATCTGCACCAGAAGTCAGGAGATGACTTCCAAGATGAAGACAAGGATTGAAGATCCTTCAAAGGAAGAAAACAGTGAAACTCCTTCCAAGAGAAGCAGTTACAAGGAAGCTCCTCCACAGAAGATCAGCTGAAATCCTTCCCTCCTGGTCTACTTTTGTACAGTTCTGAAAACAACCCTCCCTAAAGTGGATCTTCTCCACCCAGAACCACGCTGGCTCAGTTCAGCTGGGCATTCCCACTCAAGTTGACAAGTGATTCATCACCACCCACCTCATACGCCGGAGCTGGTCTGTTCCCCTTAAGTAGGTCTGCTAAGAGAACCTGGCTTACTAGAGGTTAACTGAGTAGGGGTTTACCTGTACCTCATTGCCCTGGAAAAGAGACACCTCAATTCCAGCCCCTCAGCCTTCCAGCCTCCTCTAAGAGAGGTGCCGAGTGGGTGATAAGACCTTTGTGTAGGTCACAGTCCAGGGACATGGGCTCGTGGAAGACTGAGACCTCCTTGCAGAACTAGAGACCCCCTCCCTGGCACATCCACAGGGCTCAGGTGTAACAAAGGGGTGCAACCAGAAGGATGCAGCTCTCACACCCTGTTTAAAGGACAACCTCTGCGATACCCCAAGACAACAGAAAAGTGAGGGCAAGGACACCAGGGGAAGTTGTGGCTGAACCTCCCTGCTCAAACTGAACTCTGTTTACCTCGCTCCCTGTGTCCAGGCATCAAGACTCCTGTGGGGGGCACTGACAGCCCCCTGGTGAAGCCCACGCTGTGCCTGTGCCCCCTTTCACCCAGGAGGAGAGTGGAGAGGACAGTGCAGCCAGTGACTGCCTGAGGGACGCTGCTGTTCAGAGACACCCCCACCACAGGCCTCAGGGATGCACAGCCTGCTCTTCAGGGGAAAACCAAGAGGCCAGGTTCCTGTCACACACATATGCATGCACACACACACACACACCCTTACACACACAGATACACCGTGGCACACACAGACATACCATAACACACACACAACATATACACACAAACCTCTCCACACCACACATACCATATTGCTCCATGCCATACACACACACCTCACACCAAACCATTCCACACCACATGCCTATTACACACCGCACACGCTCCCCACCCCACAGCACCTCTCCTACTGAGAGCTGGAACACCACATGTGACCCAGGCCCCACCAAGTCAATGCACTTTGAATCTTCAGCAAGTGACAAAATTCAGGGAAGGTTTGAAATCATCCTGTGGGCCAAGGAGGTGGCTGGCAGAGGGAAGGAGGAGGGAAAGCAGAAGGAGGCTCAGAGGTCGGCCGAACAAGTCAAGGCATTGTGAGGACCAGCCCCCTGTGAGATGCACGACCGACACAGTTCTCATCCCAGCTTATTAAAACACAATGAAAACCAAATTTCCAGCCTCAGACCCTGGGCACAGAGGCCCTGGGCACCTGCCCTTGCCCATCTGCCATGCTGACTCAGCATTCTCCACGCGCGGTCTGAGAGAGCCCCCAGGAGGACCCACACCAGGCCATGGCTTTCCTGGAGGGACATTCACCTTCAGCAGCCCTGGCCTCAGAAGCTGCAGTCCTGATGCAGTCAGGGTGAGGGACCAGGAAGTGGCATCTCTGCTGCCTTCCCTGGAGCCAGGCCATTAAGCAAGCTGCTTCCTGTTCCCGGGAATGGCCTCTCTCCACAGGATGAATGATTGCAGTCCCTTACAATCCATCTATTTCCTAGATCTTCCTTTCATTTATTTCCTAAACAAATGGGCTTGCTTGCAGATGGCTTTAGTTCCAATCAAATCTGTCAGCTCTCCATATCATAAACTTGTATTTTCTTCTGCAAAGCATTTGCTCTGCTCCCCTCCCTCAAATACATGCATCCTGAAGGCTTCAGTTGTTTTTAATGTGCTGCTCTCTGGGTTCCTGGGCTCCCATTTCCCTGGCCTCTTGGCCTTTGTGTTTCTGGTTCTCCTGAGATCCTGGACCAGCATCAACACTGAACAACTTGCTAGAAATTTGAGTTCTTGGGCCCTGCCCCAGCCCTGTGGAAGAGGAACCCCTGGGAGGTGGGGTTATCAATCTGTGTTTTTATAATCCTACAATAAGCCTGCTTTAAATTACAGTATTTAAATAATTTTCTAATTCCCTAAATGGCCACATTCCTAAGGAAACACTGTGTCTCTAACCAACACCTTTGGGTCCCTAGGCTTGGACTTCCTCATGCATTCAGGACACAGCAGCCAGCAGCCAGCAGGCACCCCACTTTGAAGAAAGGTAACACTCCTCCTAGCCCTGGCTTTTCTATAAAAGGAAAAGTTGAGGTGCAAGGGGTCACGACACTTTGTCAAGTAGGGAGCAGGGCTGCTGGGTTTTAAACCATGTCTACCAGCTGCTGAAGCCCCTGTCCGCCCTGTGCCCTGCCCACCCCTCCACTCCCCACTGAGAGCATCATAGCTGCAGGGAGTCCTGAACACTGAAGGAGGGGAAGAGCCCTCTGAATCCTGATTTCCCAAAGCAACTGACCTGGAGGAGTGAGGATTGTGAGGGTGGCCAGGGGCATCCAGCCTGTGAAAGTGAGGAGAGAAAGTACAACAAGCCTCTCCTGTCCCTACCACACTTTGAAACACTCCCCAGCGACACACTTTCATTCATTCAACATACATTTGCTGAGTACCGAGTGGTCTGCAGATTCTAGAAATAAAAGCAGAAAACAAGACTAAGATCCCTGTCCCTCATAAACAGTGACAGTAAGAGTCTGTCTACTATTAAGTGCTTTCGGTGCCCTGGACTCCATGTAAAACAGCCACTTGTAACATTCACATCACCCAGTGACACTACTTGTAACATTCACATCACACAGTGACACTACTGTCCCCTCTCACAAGGAAGAAAGAAAAGATACACAACCTGACAAGCTTAAACAGCTAGAAGGCTTCATTCTTAATTGATCCTTCTGACCCAGAGCCTCTTCTGGTGTAGATCTAAAATGCCTCCGAAACTCTAAAGTGTGGGGGAGGTGACTGGATCACCGGGGTGTTGTACTCATCAGAGGATCCATCCATGGGTGGATGAGTTCGTAGCTGAATGTGCTGGTAGGAGATGGGGCCCGGTCAGAGGTGGTCACTGGGGTGTGACCTGGAAGGATACATTCTTTTCCTTGGCTCCTCCCTTCTTTCTCTCTACTTCTTAGCTGCTAGAGGATGAGCGGCTCTCCTCTGCAGAGACCTTCCACCTTACCCTTTGCGTTGGAGCCACTGGACCATGGACTGAACCCTCTGAAAACCATGAGCCAAATTAAAACTTCTCCTTTAAGTCATGGGTGTTGGGTATTTTGCCCCAGCAACAAGAAAAGTGACTAATACAAAGCCTGAGGTGTTGACCATGGGTCTATACCACCTCACATCGATTTCTTCTGCTGTGTGTAAGCACGTGTGTTTGCGCATGTGCGTGTGTTCATTTGTTTTACAGTAGCCACATATCGCTGTCCACTTTGCTCTTAGCCACTGCTCTCGGGTGGCCCAGATGTTCTCAGTACTAGTGGCCTGTGGAAAGGACCTGGAGTGGGACGCACGACATCTGACCAGCCGGGCCACAGCAAAACCCAGAATCAGCGATCAGAGCTGAATCTGGGGAAAGGAGAGAAGGAGAGAAACAGCAGGGTCCTCAGCACCAGTGGTGAGGAAAGCAGGTGGGGAAGCTGGGACCACTCACCACAGTCCTCTGAGGCTGCTCCCTCTCCATGTGCTGTCCCAGCTGAAGGGACCCTGAAATGCTTTCAATATCTCCCCTCCTGGGCCTTCTTCGGTTCTCTTTTTCCTTTCCTTCCTAAATTTACCAGCCAGCTATGTGACACACTGGCCTGTCGGGCACCAGGGAGTCAAGTCCAGTATCAGGCAGGGTCTGCCCTCCAGCATCTCACCTCCTTCCAATTGGGGAGGAGACAGTGGGGGCACAGAGTGGCCCTCCTCTGTGGGTGCAAGGTGGAACATCCACCATCTGGACAGGGAGCAGCAAGCCCCATCCCTCCTGGGATGGAAAGCAGGAGGTGTGAGGGAAGGACAGGGCAAGAGCCAAGGGAGGAAGCATCATCCCCATGCTGATAGGAAGTGGGGAAAGCAGACAGCCGCCCAGGCTGGTACACAGGAGGAGGCTGGGAAGGCCCTCACGTAGGACTCAGCATCGTGGTTGGCTGGAGCCAGCACAAAGTGCACGCAGAGAGTATCTAGGGCCCGCCCAGCGACAGCTGAGGGTGGAGCCAAGCAAGACTCCAGGGCAAGCAGACTGGACAGGGAACGTGGGGCCTTGGGCACTGTGCTCTGAGGGTGCTCCAAGGTTGGACAAAGTCACAATTCCTTTTACTGACAATTTCCAGTCTCTTGAGCAAGTGAAGAAAGCCCAAGTTCATTCACCCTGCTTGGACACCTTCCCCAAAGGGCCACCAACTAGATAACCTCAAAGGACACCTAGAATTCCTCTGATGTTTAGGCATGGCCCCAAAATTCCTCCTCTGAGAACTGCTGTTGCTACTAACAAAATGTGACTCCAGAAAACATTCATTAGCTCACATTTATTGAGCACCTACTATGGGTGTGCCAGGTTCCATGCTAAGCATTCTGGGTTTTTTTTTTTCCACTGAAGTATTGACTCATTTATTCCTCATTTAAAAAATCCCTGTGGGCCAGATGCTGTTACCATTCCACAGCCCACTGTGCAGATGAGGAACCTGAGGCCCAAAGAGCCTAAGTTGCTCCAGGTCATAAAACTGGTAAAGGGCAAGATGGGACCTCAAACCCAGGTATGGACCACCTTCCCCTCACCTTTATCCCACTTGTAATTGCCTACAAACCCTTGAAAGCAGGTTCCCTGCACATGAAGGTACAGCTTAAATCATAGGACAGGAGAGCAGTCAGAAAGGCCAGGCTTTATTTTGTATAGGGTCAGATCATGGTGGCCAGTAAGATAAGGGACACCAGAAAATGGGGTCTGCTGTGCAAGTCCATCCAAGTGTGCAAGAGCAGCAAGTGTGCAAGCTTCACATCACCCCTCATGCCCAGTGATAGGGTCCAGAAAGCAGGATTTCTAGGGCCCAGCAAGACCATGCAAAGAGGCTCAAGCAATTTCTGCTTCGAGAGGAGAATCCTACTGATTCCCCTCCTAGTGCCTGAAACTTGGGAAATAAACGCCACTCAGGGAGGACCCAGCCACCCTAGCCCCACCTTTGAGCAGAATGCCTATGGACAGCTAGGCCCTTCCTCCTCTGGCCTCCCTTGGCCCATGTTGACCCTGGGACCAAGGAAGCCCTAGGTCTCCAGCAAGAGCACAGCAGCAGCTCCCAAAGGAGCAAGGAGAAGGCACTGTGGGCACTGGACCCACCTCTGATGAATCTGTTCTGTTCCTGGGCAGGTGAGTCTGGTCTGGTGCAAACCATTAAACCATAAAGCACAGGCCAGACAGAATACAATTTTAGAGGTGTAGTGATGTTTACATAACCCGGGGCTTGAATGAGCACCTCAAAACCTGCCCCCCGGGAGGGTAGTGGTAGCTGGGTTTGCATGTGGGACTTGGTACTAGGCTGATTTGGGGTACAGCCACTTGTGTTTCTTTTGTCTGTAACTTGTGCCCCCCAACCCTCAGCACATCCCCATCAGTTCCAGAAGGTAAAGGCTAAGTGCCACTCAAAGGTGTATTTAAAGCTGAGTATGGTGACACACGCCTGTAATCTCCTGGGAGGCTGAGGCAGGAAGACCATAAGTTTGAGTCCAGCTTGGGCAACTTCGTGACTTAGCAAAATCCTATCTTGGATAAAATTTCAAAAGGAGCTGGTGATATAGCTTAGTCAGAAGGCCCTGGGTTTGATCCCCAGCACCACAAGAAGGTCCTAGGTGGTGCACATACCCTAATCTCGGGGCTGATTCACTCACAGAATCTGGGTGCAGGGGGCTTCTGGGGTGGCTCGTGCAGCAAAAGGGATCAGAGTGCAAGAGGAGGGTACTGGGTATTTATTGGGTTCTAGAGGAGCTTTCCATCTTGACTGGGTGAAAAAAATTCATTAAACTCTATGTATGGGTTCTATGGGTAATTTTTTAGCTGATACAATTACATATATTTATGGGGTACAGTATGATAATGCAATACTTGCATTCAATGCACAATTATCAAATTAGGCCAATTGGCACTTCTGTCTCTTTAAAATAGATTTATATCTTATCCCCTATGTGGGATGTTTGGTATATTTTATCACTTTTTTTTAAAAAAACACAGTTTTAAAAGGTGTCCTGGGCTGGGCACTTAGCTCAGTGGTTCTGCCTCATGCCCCACCAGCACAAAGTCCCAAGTTTGATCCCCAGTACCAAAAAAAAAAAAAATGGTGTCCTGAAGCCCTCCTAGTTGAATCTCCACAGTGGCCGCCAAAGCCTTCAAAGGAGACAGAGTGTGTAAGTTACTAGGTGTCTGGAAATGGGAAATGTCAAGCTCTCTCTGGCCACCACAGAGAGAGAAATTTGACATCACTCGACAGGAAATGGTGGCCGGTGGCCAGGGACATTGTCCTTTGTGGGGCGCCAGGCCTGTGCCACCTCCTCCTGTGCCCCAGCTGCTGCAGAACCAGCTGCACACAGCTCAGGAGGGACCCAAGGAAAGGAGCTGGGCGGTGCTGAAAGAAGAGCAGCCGGAGCCTGCCACCCTGATCTTTGCTGCCATCTCCGCAGATTAGGAGAGGTAAAATGTGTTCTTTATAAAGCCACCTCCAATTCTTCATTAGCTTGCTTTTTTTTTAATGAGAAAACTAGTCAGGAGAAACCACAATAAATCCTCAGCCTGGATTTGCGCTTCCCCACCCCACCCCAGTGTGACCAAATGTGGCTGCACCCGGACCAAATAAAGATGTTCACTGACAACCCAATAACCCACTGGGCCCCGCTGGATGTAACCTTGATGAATGGAGCAGCCAGGTGTTTTCACTAATGGCAATAAGCACCACAACCCAAAGCATTTCTGATGCTGGCATAATGCATTATTAGGCCATTAGAGGCTGAGCATGGAGGCCCATTTAGACGCAGCCCTATCAATAATGCTGCTTCCCAGCCTGCATTTAGGCCGGGGAATTAGTCATCCTGATATTCTATTTAATAAAACCTCAAGAAGAAGCATCAAAAATCACATTACATTTTAACAGGGTTACAGCAGCCCAGGAGAACCACAAGTTTAATTTTCATAAGAGCATTCATTCCTCAATTATGTCAGACATGAAAATGTAAATGGCAAATTTAAGGCTAACAATATCCCTCCAAGCACATTGGCAGGTAAGGCGCATTATGTTGAGTGGGTGCTGGCTGCATATCAAGCAGCCCCCAAAGTGAGATGTGTGGGGGGTGGGGCGGGGGGCTTTTGGGCTTCTTGGCTGGGCTGTCCCTGGAAGGGTCTCACGGTCAGGGGCACAGAAGTTCCTTGTCCCATGCAGCAGTGGTGCCACATTAGTGCTAGGGACCTGGTCTCCCTGGTGCCCGCCCGGCACTGCCTGTACACCAAAGACCTGGCTGGCTTATTCCATGTGGCAGCAGCTGAAAGATGACCACAAAAGCATGTTCCAGGGTCCAACAGGAAACACAAATCCCAAGACACTGCCAGGAATGTCATGGGTGTGAGATGGAAAGCTGCATTTTATACAAAATTCCAGGGTCGGGGGCTCCCCTCCCTCAGAGAACCAGACCTGCTTTCTGGCTGGGAGTGAAGCAAAAAGGGAGTATCATTTCTATTTTTAACAAAAGCCACTGACGGTCGCCACCAAAGGATTGCACTGCCTTTTTCCACAAAGAAAACTGTCTCTGAAAGATGCCAATGATGTACTAAGCATCAAAAGAATCGTATATCAATTGCATATTAGTATACACATAGGCAAAATCTGAAAGGTCACACACCAAGCTACTAAGAGTATCTATTGAGTACACATTACTTCTGTAAGCAGAAATGATAAAATTTAAGATAGAAACCCCATTAGAGAGTATCTGTCTGTGGATGGAGCCCCTCTGATGACAAGCTGTTGAACCATCCCTTCCCAGTGGATCTGTAACTGTAATTAAATCAGAATCACAAGATGAAGGAGCAGAAACAAGGCTCTGATGCAATCTGGTCTTATCCCTCCTTTTCCTCTGGAGATCCAGAGAAATTTAGTCACTCAAAAGGAATGTGCCAGAGTCTGGGACTCAGCAGCCAGGGCTTGGGCTTTCCTCCAGGGCCCAATGCAGGCCTTGGACTGGAGACTCTCCTGGGTAGATACACCCTTGGTAACTGGATCTCAGGTAACACAAACCTTACCATCCAACCATGTTATTCTACATGTGAAAGGGAAGATACAGTCAGACAAGCATGCTTAGTTGAGGTCAGTAAACTTTTATTAGACAAATCCCTCTTATAAGACGCTGTGATGTGGTAGGGGTGGGCATAAAGAAGCAGCACAGCTTCCTCCTATCTTAGAAGAAAGAGACACAAATGGGATGGTGCAATATTATATGAGGTGTGATTAAAAACTATAGTGACTATGTAAAGGTACAAGATCCCAATGATGAGTGTAACTGTACTGTATACCTAAAACATATCAATAAACTCAAAGAGAGAGAAAAGAGGAAAACTATAGTGACTGCTTAACTTTTTTTAATGACTGCAGTAAAAGACCCATTGCCATGAATTCCCCTCAAAGTACTCCTCTGAGATTCAAACACATGTATCCCGTCACTCTTGCCACCTTCTGAAGAGGTTCCAGAGTTCCTACTTTGTGAGTGTCTTGAGCTGTTGTGGCTGCTTTGATGTCCTGAATTGATTCAACTGTCTCATGGTTATTTTGACTTTGGGAAAGAGCCAGAAGTTATACAGTGCCAGATCCAGGGAATAAGATGGACAGGGACACACCCTAATGTTTTTTCGAGCCTGCCTTTTTGTTGGATGGCACTCAGCACCAGCACTCACCAAATCTTTGATCACATCTCTTAAAAGCACGCATGAAAAAGAACCTTCAGAACTGCTTTATAATGATGGGATAAAAGTGTTCAAAGAGGGAGTATTTTGAGGGAGGTTAATGGCAATGTATCATTTCGCATAATCATTTTTTAAGTTTAAACATTCACTGTAGTTTTTGATCATCCCTTGTACGCGCCTGGATAACAGCACACATCAGATGTGATACGGTGCTGTGCAGGCTATGACTGACTTTTCAGGAAGAGTTCAGGGAAGGCTTCCCTGGGATGACACCTGAGCTAGGTTTGACCACCAACAGGTACCTGCCCAGTGGGCATGAGAGGTAAAGGGGGTGTCCACAAAATGCCAGCATGCACAGAAGTTGTTCCTACCAAACCACCTGATATATGGCAGGTGCTACTGTAGAAGGTAAGGGACCCCAGGGAGTAGAGAGCAAAAGGCCAGAGCCATAACACGGTGGGCCATGTAGACCATGAAAAGGAGCTGGATCATACTGCAATATCTGCTCAGAAAGAAGAGCATGCTGTTGTCAGGTTTTTATCTCATGAAGACCATCCAGTGGCTGAGGAATGAAGATGGAAGGCACTGGAGTGGAGGCCAAGAGAGAGAAGTCAGGAAACAATAGCCCAGGTGAGAGAGGTCTGTACCTGAAAAGCCAGCTGGGAAACACGTGAATGATGCTTGAAGCCAGTAGGGTGTACCGACAGGTTGCATGTAGGGATGGGGGAGTCTAGCTTTGGAATCTTGGGGAGTGACCAGGTAAGCACACAGAAAGAAGAAGAGAGGTCTTTGGTGGGGTGGGATAGGGAATTAATTTAGCTTTAGACAAACTGAGTTTGAGGAGTCTGGGTCACTCAAGAAAGAACTTGATGGGCATAGGTTCTGGAGTCCAAAGGGAGCTCTACCTAGAAGCTTGGACCTGTAAATCTTCATCATATCATGTGGTTAAAACTATGAAAGTGAATGAGATTTTTGGTGTGAGGAGTAAGTGAATAAAAAGAAAACATCATTGTCATTAGCTACTAAATAATAAAAATCTTAGCCTCTGTTTCTTCTCAGTATGTAAGCTCTCTCCTGTCTTCCTGTCATAGTTACTTTGCTCATCACTGGGACAAAATATTAAACACCCACAACTTAAAGGAGTAGAGGTTTACCTTGCTTCACAGTTTCAGTGGGTTTGGCTGGTTCCAAGGCAGAAATGGCATGGTAGAAGGGGCTGGTGGAGGAAAGCTGCTCACCTCGTGGCAGCCAGAAAGCAGCAGAACAAGGGAGGAGTTGAGGAGAGAGAAACATCTTCCACAGGTACAGCCTCAGTGACCTGCCTCTTCCAACCAGTCCCCACCACCTCCTGTCAGCACATTCGGCTATGGATTCATCAGTAGAAAAATCCATTAATAAGCATGGCACGCCCAGAAACAGGTGACCTTCCAAAAGTCCAATGTCTGAACACAGAAGGCTTTTGGGGAACATTCTACATCTAACCCATGACGCTTCCCCAGGACACCAATTTAGAGCTATCTATCTGAACTGAAATTCTTAAGATCCCAAACAAAGTTCTTCTACTTTTTGAAGAGGAAAAGTGTCAAAAATGTTAAAGCACGAGCAGAACAAGAGATGGGGATGAAGGCAAAATAGAACAGAGAAGTAATGAGACAACCAAGGCAGTCATGAAATTCCAGACACACAGAGAAGCAACTTGGGTAAAGTTGGCAAGCAGTCCTCCTCTAAACAGGGAGTGATTCCTATACAGTTGGGGTGTAATGGGAAAGGAGACATACTTCAGAAATTGGTAGGCCAGGCTCACTGGAAGATTGTGCCTACTGAAAGAACCAAGCAACCAAAGGTGGAGGCCACGTCCATGTTGTCCAGCAGGCGTGGCCCACTGGAACCCCTCAAGTAATTTAAAATAAGACCAAAAGTAGAGCGACCACCAATCATAAGAAATTTCACTGATAACTGACTTCAGACTGGACCATAAGAAAGCTGAGGCAAAGTACTGTAAAGACCAAGTTCCCATCTATTCTGAACAAAGCTTAAAAAAAAAAAAAAAAAAAACAAAGAGGAAACTGTCCTCCCATCAAAACATATCATAATCCACCCCCCATTTCAGCTCCCTCTCAACACCTAATGACCACAGCCTATGGTTGCAGCAGAGAAAACATTATCAAGAGAAATGGGAGCTCTCCGCCATCCACAGTGACCTTCACCTCACCTTGGCCATGTTCGCCTTCCCCCTGTCAGCACCAGGCATCCATCACTTGCTGAGTACCTTGACTCTTCGCGTTTTTCTCTATCTCCAGCATGCACAGAACAGAGGTGGGTTGAAACTACACAGACTCTACACATAAGAACATAAGTATGCTAAGAGCAAGGGTTTGCCCAAGGTCTTTGTGTCATGGCTCGAAAGACAAAACAGGAAGGGAAGGGATCAGGATATTACCGAAGCCAGCAGAACTGTGGGAGGACATTTAAACGGAGATATGACTCTAGGCTATTGTCACAGAGTAAAGGTCACAAGCACTTCCCCCTTCCTTCTGCAGCGGACACTAAATGTCCCCTGTATGACTGCTGGAGACCTTGTGAAAAGAAAAAATGGAGCAAAGAAGGAGGAAGGATGCATCACAGCACAGCAGAGGGCAGGAGTGGCCAGCGCCCGTGCTGGGCTGAGAGGGCAACCTTTTCCACACCAGCAACAAGATCCATCGCTTCTCCTGGCCACTCTCTGTTCCCCAGGGGGAAGGAAAGAACTCTAGCATGTACTAGCAACAAGCACATGTCTGAGGCCAGAACTGTGTCCCAAGTGTCACATAGAGGTCTCTACTGGCACAAGCACTGCTTCTCTTCTAGGTTTCCTGCAGAAATTGTAAAGAATCAGGGAGTTCCAGGGGCAATTTGTGTAAAAAGGGCTGAACAGGCTCCAATTTAAATACAAAACACACCTACAACATGGAGCTCGCACCTAGAGAGAGAGTCTGCTGGCAAATGGGTGGATGTGCGTCAGACACCGCCATGGTTTTTATCCTGAGGAACTTGATGATCACAAGCACTGCTTCTCTTCTAGGTTTCCTGCAGAAATTGTAAAGAATCAGGGAGTTCCAGGGGGCAATTTGTGTAAAAAGGGCTGAACAGGCTCCAATTTAAATACAAAATACACCTGCAACATGGAGCTCGCACCTAGAGAGAGAGTCCGCTGGCAAATGGGTGGATGTGCGTCAGACACCGGCATGGTTTTTATCCTGAGGAACTTGATGAAAAACAAAACAAAACAAAACAAAAAAGCAAACACACACATGGATTAAGTGAAAATGAGAGAGAATGTCAAGCATTCAGGTCTTTCTGTGTGCTGCACCCCAAGCTTTATGAATATAAGACTATCATGTCTTCGCAAAAATTCCATGGGACAGCCCGGAATCAGAGAGATCAGGCAACTTACCTGAAATCCCACAAAGGAAGACTCAGAGCTGGCATCTAAATACCTCCTGGTCTTCCCGCAAAACTGCACTGCTGACTGCAGAGTGATTTTTTTCCCCTACATTTTTCTATTTGTTTGTAGTTTTAGCCCTACATCAGAGCAGAAATATTTGAGTTTTTACTTGGGCTTCAGAAAAGTCCCAAGACCTATTTAGGAGGCTTATCTACTGCTGTGTCCGGGGTGGAACTTTCTGAGCTCAAAGCCTATGCAGCTGAGAGGGGTTTGAGGAAAGCAGCCTTATGTTAATATCCCAGCCCTGCTGCTTACTATCTGATTGATGTTAAGCAAGATGCTGTACTTCTGAGCCTCAGTGTCCCCATTTGGAAAATGGAGCTGGTGCTGGCCACCTTCTGGAGTTGTCACAAGCACTAAATGAGATGGAGTCCAGAGCATATCTGTGCTATCTGTGTGTGGTTGAGAGTAGACTGTAGTCCAACCTCTAAAAAGTTAGTTCCCCTCCTTGCTTTACTTTGGGGTAATTATAGGGAGTAATCACAGGTCAGGGACTGTATCTCAAATTGATAATTAAGAGATGACACTACACACTAACTTCTATTTTAATTTGTACATCTTTTTTTTTAATAGGGTCTTGCTAAGTAGCCCAGGTTGGCCTTGAACTCACGGTGATCCTCCTGCCTCAGGCTCCTAAGTGCTGGGATAACAGGTGCATGTCACCATACCTGGTGACACTAACATTTTGACATTGTCCAGAGCAACCAACACCACACTCCCTCCACACTCATGGCCTAATGAGACTGTTCCTCAACAGCTACTCAGGAAATATACATAGTGCCAAACTCCTGGGAGGATAAGATATATTTGAGCTGGAGATATTTTATACATTTCTGAATTAGGTAAGGATTTTATCCTACAGTCAAATTCTTACAAATAAGACTGTGTCAGGCAGGAAGAGTACCGGGTGCTACCAAGGCCAAATTTCTCAAAGCCTTCTGAGCCATGTCTGGTTGGAGATGTGCTAGAGCCTCATTCAAGGCATTCTGGCCGCTCCCAGTGGCTGTGGTGGGTCACTGTCACCCCTGAGCAGAGCCAGTACTGGGAGCAAGAAACTGGACAGCTTGTTTTAGCTGAACAGACTGCTGGGAGCAAGATCATGCTATTACTGCCACTATGGAGCTCATCTGTCTCCAAAGGACAGCTCTGGGGACTTCCAGGAAAGGCTCCTGTGCCCAAGGCACATCTGTGTGAGGGGGACAGTGCCATTAAATGGCCCAAATGCCACTGCTTTGAGTTATGGCTTATGTCTAAATGACCCCAAAGTATCATGTGTTTCATAGATGGGGCTTTTCAGAAGTGGCTGGATCTAGAGTGTATGTTGCTAAAATTGATCCATTCGTGCAATGCTAGGATCGAGGGCTCTAGGATGAAGGGTGTGAATGCTACCTGCCCTAAGTAGCCTGGATACGATATAAGGGATAGAAAGAGCTATGGTCATCCCTTGCTTGCCTTGCTATCTTCTGCCCACTATGAACTGTTTCTCCTCTGCGATGCCTGCCTGCCTGCGCCACTCTGTCTTAGAGACAGCCTTTGCTTGCCTTGCTATCTTCTGCCCACTATGAACTGTTTCTCCTCTGCGATGCCTGCCTGCCTGCGCCACTCTTAGAGACAGCTAATTTTGGACTAAACCCCCTATGAACTGTAAGCCAAAGAAACCTTTCCACCTTTAATTTTGGGTGCTGGATTTCTTGTTTCAGCAGTGAGAAAAGTAACTAACACAACTTCCCTCCTGTCATTTTTTGCTATCTTCTGCCCACTATGAACTGTTTCTCCTCTGCGATGCCTGCCTGCCTGCGCCACTCTTAGAGACAGCTAATTTTGGACTAAACCCCCTATGAACTGTAAGCCAAAGAAACCTTTCCACCTTTAATTTTGGGTGCTGGATTTCTTGTTTCAGCAGTGAGAAAAGTAACTAACACAACTTCCCTCCTGTCATTTTTCCAGAGAATAATGATCTCTGGAGAAGGAAGGGGAAGAGAAGAAAGCCCTTGGTCTCTGAACACACACTAAGGTGATCTTGCATCTAAATCATTATTTTCTAATCTTTTCTAATCATGCTATTTTATATACAGTCTTTTAATCCTAAACTATTTTTATCCCAAATTTTCATGAAAGTCAACTTCAAAAGGCAAAGAGATACACTATATCTCTTGTAGTGTCTCTGTGGCACAATAAGGTAAGAAAATAATCACATAAAATTTAGAAAAACCCAAAATATCAATTATACGTTCCATAGGCATTTGCTTGGCTGCTTGTCTAAACCAAGCTAAAACAGTTAAAATCTACTAACACTAATGTGTGTTTAACAAAGAGTCTAACAATTAATTAATTACATTCAAATTAAGAGCTTCTTATGTACCAGTATTAACAAGGTAAAAAATACTTAGAGGTGGGGTATGGCTCAGTGGTAGAACTCTTCCGGAGCATGTGTGAGGCCCTAGGTTCAATTCCCAGCACCACAAAAACAGCAACAAAAAGGGAGACCATCCTACCTGTTTTATTTAACAATCCCCTTACTCCAGATTCCACTCTATCTCCTTTATCTTGCTGTGCTTTTCTTTGCCATACTAGCCACTGCCTATATTGTTATAAGTAACTTATTTCCCTCGGTTGAATGTAAGGTTCATAAAAACAGGAAACTTTTCTTATACACTACTTTCTTTTCCACAGGGCACAGACTCCTGTAGTGCCTGTCACGTGGTTGGTGATCAGCAAATATTTGTAAATGAACTAATAAATGCATACAGAAAGAAAAATGTAGTGTTTAAAATGATGTTAATAATAACAACTAAAGAATAACTCATGATCAGGAAGCATATAAAGAAAATGACAAGACACAAATGAACGGAAGGATATCTTATATTCACAAACTGGAAGACTTGCTATTGCTAAATTTTTCACACTACCAAAAGTAGTTAACAAATTCTATGCAATCCCTGTCAAAATGTTAATGTCATTTTTCACAGAAATAGAAACCTACCCTAAAATTCATAATGAACCACAAAAGGCCCCAAATAGCTAAAGCAATCTTGAGCAAAAAAGATCAAAACTGGAGACATCATATACGACCTGACCTCAAAACCTACTACAAAACTATATAATCAAATCAGCACACTAGTTGTACAAACAGAGACCGTGAAACAGGGCAGAGAACCCAAACATAACCTTTCACATCTATAGTCAACTGATCTTTGACAAAGGTGGTAAGAACACATATTTTTCCAACAAACAGTACTGGGAAAATGCAATAATGAAATCAAGTACTTGTTTTACCTCACACACAATAATCAACTGAAATGGATTTAAACTGTAAAATTCCTGGGAAAACCATGCATGTTTAGGGGAAATCACCTTGACATTGGTCTCAGCAGTGATATTTGGATATGACCTCAAAATCATAGGCTATGAAAGCAAAAATAGACAAAGAGGATTGCATCAAGCTGAAAAGTTTCCATGCAGCTGAAAAAACCATCACAAGCTAAAGAGACTTACGGAAGAGGAGAAAATGTATTCAGTCCATGTGTCTGATAAGGGATTGTTATCCAAAACATATAAAGAGCCTAGGGCCGGGGTTTTAGCTCAGTGGTTCAGTGGCCTGCCTTGAAAGTGCAAGGAACCAAGTTCAATCCCCGGTACCAAAAAAATAAATAAATAAATAAA
>NW_022900929.1:7962842-7979457 GCF_012274545.1 Fukomys damarensis
AAAAAAAAAAAAAAGACAAAAGATAAGTCAAGGAACATATATACACTATAAATAAGAATGTAAATTAGTAAAACCAGTATGAAAAACAGTATGGAGTTTCCTCAAAACCTTAAAAAGAGAAATATGAAATGAACCAGCAATCCCAATATTGGGTATATAGCCAAAGGACCTGAAACCAGTACAGCTGAGCTACTGAACCAACCTAAGCATCCAGGAATGGGTGAATAGATAAAGAACACGATATATATGCACAATGGAATAGTAGTCTACAAAGAAGAAAATCCTGACATTCACAACAAATATGAACCTGAAAGACATTAAGTGAATTAAGTGAAAAACAGAAAAAAAATTACTTCATGTTCACACTTATATGTAAAATTTGAAAAAAAAAACGTGCTCATAAAAACAGAATTAAATGGTGGTTGCCCAGAGCGGGGATACAGGGGAGATGGCAATCAAAGAGTACAAACTTTCATTTGTCTAAGTCTGGAGAGCCATTGTAGAGTGAACATAGTAAATAAAAATGCTCTGTATTCTTGAAATTGCTAAGGGAATAGCTGAAATTAATGTGAGCACATGAATATGTTAATTAATGTGATTTAATCATTCAACAATGTATGTATATATTAAAGTGCTATATACCCCATAAATAAACACAATAAAAAATTGTAAAATTTTACAGGGCAACAAGAAAAGTCTACAAGAGGCATATTCTGCATTCCTATATCAGAGCCCATCATATCTTTTTAAAATGCTAATTTTATAACCAGCTGCTTCCATATTAAGACAGCAAAAATTAGCATAATTTTTTTTAACTCCAGCATCCATTTGCTTCAGTCTGGTCCACAGGAGTTGTGCACCTTTGTCCACCAGCCCTCCTGCACAGGTGCACAAGCGGCAGGACAGATGCAAACCCACCTGCGAGGCCACCTAGCAGCAGTGGAAGCCAAGGCCCAGGCGGCTGGCCAAGTGGAAGAGCAGGAGCAGAAGGCTGTGGGGTCAGGAGGCTGCTTCAGTGTCCAGTGCCAGAAGTCATTTGCTCTGTGACTTCCCGTGACCTCAGAGAGACCCCCCCTCCCTCACCCCTCAAACAGCAACCACATCTCTAGCTACTCACTGGGTTGATTCAAGCACTGGCTGAGAACCTGATTAATAATTGCCTGGCAAAGTGCAAATTATGAGGTTTAATTTAGGGGCGAATGAATCCCAGTGTAGTCTCGCATAGTCATAGTACTAAAATAATTTTGCTTTTATTTTTTGTCCTCCCCGAAATACAAACATGGTGAGTGGATTGTACTGTAGCTCCAAAAGATAGATCCACTCAGAACCCACCAACGTGATGTTATTTGGATAAAGGATTTTTGTGGCTATAACTGGGTCGTAACACGTAATCATCCTGGAAAATCCAGGTGCCCTCTAACTCCACTGACAACAGCACAGGGGTACCATGGAGAAGATGAGGTAGAAAGCCACGCAAAGATTAGTCAGGGCCCCAAGCTGAAGAGCCTAGAGCTACTGGAAGCCAGAAGCTCAGCCTGGTCGGCACTGTCCCTCAGGACTTCCAGGACATCCAACTCTGCTAACACCTTGGTCTCGGATTCCCAACCTCCAGAACTGTGATAGGAGTAAGGATGTGTTATTTTTAAACTACCCAGCTTGGTAATGTAGTATGGCAGCTGCAGGAAATGAGTGCAGATGGAAGAAGGAATGGCAACCAAATCTGAGGCAGAGGCTTGGAATGGGACACAGGGCACCCACAACGCTCAATCTTGAGACCCTGGGGGGACACACTGGGGAAATTGGACCTGGTGTTTAACAAGGGGCCTGCTCGACAGGCAAGCAGACAAAAGGCATGCATTATGCAGAAGGGTTCTCTGGGTGGAGCAAACAAACAGGGCTGACTGTGAGCTTGGGTCTAAAGACTGAAGGACAGATGTTCTGAGAGTGTGGAGCCGCAGTCAAAGGTCCTCTCACTGCAGCCACCTGACCTCTTGGAGCCAGGCAGGTGTCAGGACAGAAGCAATAATCAGAAGGAGACTCTCCTGGGCGTGGCACACAAAAGAGGAAGGTAGAGCATCAAAAAACAAAATCACTTGCAATTCTTGTCCACCTCTTTAAAAAATTAGGGGTGTGTGTGTGTGTGTGTGCATAGAACTCATGTCAGAACAATGCTTATGACACACATGTCCTCTGTAAGGCACAGCACAGCCTTCCAGCAGCAGGGGATGCCATTTTAAATAAAACTACCAACAAAAGCACAAATACAGCCAGGTGTGATGGTGCACCCCTGTAATCCCAGCACTGTGGGAGGCCGAAGCAGGAGGATTGCTAGTTGAAGCTTACCGTGGGCCATTTAGCAAGTTAATGAGACCGTATCTCAAAATAAAACATAATAAAGGGCTGGGGATGAAGCTCAGCGTGAAGGCACTGAGTTTAATCTCAGTGTAGCAGAGAAAAAAAAAAAAAGCACAAAAATGTGGAAAATGTGCCAAGAAATGGATGGTGAGAAGGACACTTGCTCACAGTAGGGAATTACAGTGTCACCTGCCCCCAGCCCCAGCTCAGCACACACAGCTGGCGGCTCACCGTGCACTTGGCACACGTGCTGGCTTACACACTCATGCTTCTCTGACCTCTGTGCTCGCAGTCTGTGTGCTCCACATTGCTGTGTCTTTGGCTGCCCCAAGAAGAAGCATTTTCGAGAAACTGAGGTAACACAGGGGAAAGTAAATAACCATGAGGAAACAAGCCCCTCCCAGCATGGGACAAACACTCCGAGGACTCCCGTTTGGTTTCTGGAAAATGTGCCATTTAGCTCCAGCCCGACTGTGGCAAGATACAGACACAGGCGCTGAAAGGTCAAAGCCACTCTTTCCTCAGGTGGCCAGGAGTCGGCTCTGGTCCAGTTGATGAGGTGATGGGGAAGGGGCAGCCATGCATGCAGACCTTCAATCTGTTCTAGGAAACAGTCTAGACAGGAAACACCTAACCCTGGACCCCGGGCCTAATGCCCTTCCTATCTACTGCTAAGTTTCCCCAGGATACAGGGTGAGTTCACTGAGTGCTTAGAAGTGAGATCTTAACTTTGAGCCTCTTCTACACATTAAAATTTAGGAAATAACAATGTTTCTGATGAGAATCAAGTTAGGCAAGTCAGGAGCCAGGAGCATAAGAATCTACTACTGGTCCCTGTGTGGGTGCCACTCACAAATGAGGAGTTAAATGAACAGGTTATTCCCTGAGAGGACACTGAGGATGGACTTTCTCATGGCATTCAATGCCCAAGCAGAGCCTGCCTGCACAGCAGGTATCTCCTCTAACATGGTTCTTCCAACTCATTTGAGAAACCTCACAGGTAACTATGCAATGAACTCCATACAAGTCTATCTCTGCGTCTATCCACTTGTGCTATTTGCATAAATATATGCATTTGTAAATACTACGCAGGTCTAACAATATCAGTCTTCACTGGTCCTTCTCACTCGGGGACTTTGGCAGGTGCAATTGCTATCAATCAAGCCGGGAGATCAGGTCTGAGGGCTCAGCAGCTAGTGTGATGATCAAACCCTTGCCACCACACCTACCCAGGGAAGAGGTCCATGGAGCCCTGCTTCCTCCTGTTGCTCGGGTTGGCGGAGATGACTGGGTGGACTGGAAGCGCAACCTCTAGCTTTGTCTAGAGAAAGCAGGATGAACAGCAGGGACAACCCTCCAGACACCGACAAGGCTGAAGAGGCACCTCCAATGACCACAAACAGAACCGATGTCTACACCCTCCCACCTCGCATCCCCATGCTGTTTCTGTCAGCCCTGCTTTGCCTTGGTTTCAAATTCCTACTTATGTCCTTTGGGTCTTAGCCTCCAATGCACTCAAGACTCTGTGTCCCTTTCCCCCTTCTTACTGCCCCCTGACCCCCACTGGCCACCCTCATTTCTTCCTCTCCACAGGATGACACTGAAGTCCCTGGGGAGGATGACTTACGTGCAGGCCACTGTGGAGAGGAGGGGTGCGGCCGGGCCTAGCTCAATGCTGCCACATGCATGAGTTTGACCCTTCTGAGGTAGACTCTTCATGCCACATGTGTGCAGGGACAAGTGACGGTGGCTCTCTTAAGTAGGCCCAGCCAGTACATTCCCTCTCCTGTTTCCTCTTTTTTCTGGAAGCCAGCAACCTAAATGTCCAGGACAGCCTGCTTCCTTTTCGGATTCTCTCACCATTCACCACCCTGGCCTCAGAAGATCTACAGCAGATGCAGAAGTCAGAACTATGCATGGCATGGGAAAAACACAGTCTCTGTGCTCTTTCTGCTGTTGGCCAGTGTGTGCATGCATGCATGCAGGCGTGTAACCCTGTACACCTCAGACACAAAGACTTTGCTCGGATCAGTGGTGAGACCCAAGACCCAGTTTAGCTCACAAGAACAGGGAGTGCCAGCCTTTCTGTCTGCCGTGTTAAGGACCATTTTGCCTTCTGCATGCAAGGAATAGGACTTCTCTGTGGCCCAGCCTGGGTCACTAGAACTCTGCAGGAGCTCATGGGCCCACAGCCCCGCTAACAGCCAATGTCCCTCTGCCTGGAGTGTTGGCAAATGTCTTGGGGATCTCACTGAGTCAGATATGTCACCCGCAGGAGTAATGGATGAGGGACTGCCCTAATATCTCCCTACTAACATCATCCATAATTGCACTCTAACTACCCCTCTCCCAGTGCTGGCCTGTCCATCCCCAGGGCTTGCAGTCTCTCAGGCAGCTGCTTCTCTGAGCCAGTCACAACTCTGCCACAGAGCCTTGGGCAAGTTTGGATCAACCCCAGAGGAAAGAGCAACTCAGTCACAACCCTGGGGGGAGAACACAGGTTGGGCTCCAGACGACTAGCAGCCAAGCCCATCATGGGGTATGGTGATTCATTCAGTCATACAGCACAAAAGCAAGGGCATCAGGGCCCACAGCCCAAATCCTAGTCCTCCTATTGACTATGCAACCTTGGGTAACTTCCTAACCTTCCTGAGTCACAGAGTTCCCAATCAAGGACAGGATGATGAAGGTCACCTCAGAGCTGGCACCCAGATTATAATGCCACATGTCCCTGCCCTCTGCTGGTTACCTGGAAATCAGAAGGTGTCAAGAGCATCTTGTGAGGCAGGAAGTTAGACTTTAGCAGGCCTGATGGATAAAAAGTGTGGGTCCAGAGTAGCATGGGTTGCCAGTTAAGTAAAGAAACCAAGAATTCAGTGTATAAAACATTTTTAACCTGTTGTTAGGTCTCAGACCCAAAATCATCCCAAAGAGTACAAGGACAATTTCTCTTGACATCTGGCCACCTGACTATCTAATTCCACAAGCGCTGCACTGCGTTCCTGGCTGCCACATCCTACTGTCCCATGACATTAGGAAGAGAAGTGTTCCTTAAAGACTGTCCTGCCTTGGGCTGAGACCAGGTTTAAATTAAGAGGTTATCTCATTTCTTTTTTTTTTTTTTTTAACCAGTAGCAGGCTTTATTGGAAAGATGTTTGCTGGGCTACTGCAGAGACAAAGAGTAGCAATGGTTACAAGGCACATGCATGGTTACACACACTTACTAGGGCAGGGACTAGTGGTCAGAGGAGGGAGAACACAGTATAATTTTCCAATTGGTGAGTCTGGCTGTGGCAGGTGATGGCATAATTTTGGGTGTGATGGAAAAGGGAGGGGAAGGGGTTGGTTGTTTCTTCACAAAGGGTTGTTTTACGGGGAAAAAAAAACACTGTGGTTGGGGCTGGGGTAGGAGTGCCATTTTGGGCCCATCATTTTGGATTTGGTCAGACCTGCTATTCCTGCCTTTTGTTGATAAGGGTAGAGGGGCTAGAGACCTTTTCTTCTGTAGCTGCTTCCTGCTGAACATCGGCGGTGAGCATCTTATAGCAATGTTGTCTCACTCAGCAGGATCAGAAGTACGCCTTAAAGGTTGATAGCCGGCCAGAAACAGCTGTCACAGTGTAGCTGTTGAAGGCACGCATGCACTCCTGTAAAAAAATATTTTTTTGAAAACAACAGGACAGGATCTGAACAGTAGAATTATGCAGAGAATAGTGAGGGGACCCAGGAAAGGAATATGCCATGGAAGCCGCTGTTCAAAGTATCCTGACAGAGTGTAGCCGGTCAGGGTCTCATCCTCAGAGGAAACACTGATCATCTAAAAAGGACAGGAAAATATTCTGCAATTCCTAAGTAACATCTAAGTAAAATAATGATAAGTATCACAATTTCCCCAGTTCTCCTAGGTGCATAAAATGTCTCTGAGCTCTCAGGGGGTGCAGATGCCTTCGTAGCACTGTCCAACTTCTCACTTGAAGGCTTAACTCTCTACAGTTGCTTTACGATGAGTTCCCCCTGGACTTCTGCAGGACTTGTGTGTCTCGACTGAATTCTTTCATCAAGGGCACAAAGAACCAAGGACCAAGGCAATGAGGGGCTGGTTCCTAGCTGCATGGGGACTCATCTTTGCTCAGAGTTTCTGGCAGATGTCAGGAGATCTGATTTAGTGGGAAGAATTCAGTTTCCTTAAAAACTGAATCCAGACACACAGACAAGAGGTCTCCTGATCCCACAAGTCTCTCATCTCACTGGTGCCAGAAGTTGCTTTTACGGAGAGCGTTATGTTTTCTTGTACAATGAGAGAGAAAGCTTAATGTGTAGACAGTTGACCTTCATGCTGAAATGGCCTACTCCCCAGAATTTATTTATACCTCATGGCTTAGAACTTGGGCACTTTCTCAGGCGTTCAGACTGCACCGGGCGGCAGTGAAATCTGAAGTGCAGATGCTAAAGTGCCCAGCTGAGATGGCAATACTGTGTCCTCTTGGCTGAGATCTCCAACCGCAAGTACGTGTCCTCTTCATATTTTGCGAGTGTGCACATGCCTCTGAGTGTTATTGGGGATTGATTCCAAGGCCTTCACGCTGATCTCCATCTCTCCCCCTTTTTAAATTTTCAGACAGGGTCTTCATAAGTTGCTAAATTATTATTATCATTATTATTATTACTTCCCAGGGATCAAACCCAGGACCTTGCACTTGCCAGGTAGGCTCTACAAGCTGAGCTATGTCCCTGGCCTTACCCTGCTGGTACTTAACAGGCCTCTCTCTCCCTTCCTCTCCCTCCTCCTCTCCCGCCCCCCAGACGGCCTTGCTATGTAATGCAGGCTGGCCTTGAACTCACTATGTAGCCCAGGCTGACCCTGAACTTGCACCAATCCTCCTGCCTCGGCCTCCCAAGTACTGAGATTACAGTGTGCACCATCACTCTTGGCTTATTTAATGAGCTCTTGACCACAGTTTCCACACTACCGTGCATTGCGCTGACCACAGTGCATTGCCCACGTCTGGGATGCAGGAAGAAAGGACAATTCTGATCACATTCCTAACATACTTGCGGGTGGAGGATTTAGCTCAGCTGTTCCCAGGGTCTCCACCTCCATGTTGACTGTTGCCCACTCCCCCCGAAGGCTTAGTGCGCATGCGCAAGGTCGGGCTCCTCTGCCCTGAGCTTCGCCTGTGAACCAGAAAGCCAGACAGTGCCCCCCACCCAACTACACAGCCCCAGGGACGGCCTGGGGGTTTGCAAGGCAGGAGGCTGGATGCAAACAACCTGCAGCCTGAGATCCAGCCAGGCACAATCAGCCCTGGAGGGGAGCCTCCTTGTGACTTCTCAGTCGTCTGCACCACTGGATCCGCGAGGGTGCAGAGGCAGTAGGGGAGCTGCATTCCTTCCTACCCGGGAGAGAGGAGCAAAATCAGCGGGTTGGAGACTCACCATGGGGCCCCAAACTCCCTCTGTGCTTACACCTGACTTCCATACAGTTTTTGTTTTTTGAGACAAGGTATCACTATGTAGCCCAGACTGACCTCAAACTCGCAGTGATCCTCCTGCTTCAGCCTCCTGGGTGCTGGGATTACAGCCTGTGTGCAGCCACCACACACAGCTTTCTGTACATTTACAAACCCAAACCCATCCTGTGTTTGTCCTCTCCGGAGGGCAGGACCTGGGCCTCTGCTTGCCTCCCTGCTCCAGCACACAGGCAACATCTCCTCCTCTGTGTCACTGTGAGGCACATCATTTAGAGACCTCAGCTACCTCACTCAGGTCCTGTGGGTCCCTTTGGTCCTTGCGCTAAATGACTTCTCTGCAACGGTTAGAAAACAGGTTATGATTAAAACACATGCATTAAAATTCCCCCAAAAGATATGACACCGGGGGATGTAGGACAGGGGATGACAGAAGGGGGTGAGGACAATCAAAATATGGGCACATACCAACCTGCCAAAATGAAGGCCATTCATCTGCATTACCAATAAAAATAGTGGGGAAAAAAACAACATTTTTTAACCGTTTATTTTTACCTCTTGATATTTCCTATGCAAGCCAATTTTGTCTCTGGATTTTTTTGGGGGGGTCCCTATCCTTTCTTAGCCATTTTACAACTTGTACTACCTAGGATTAAGTCTCATTCTTGATCTTGGCGAGTTCAGTGAATACGGGGCCAGGCACAAGGTGAGCTCTTCTGTCGCTGTGGAAATGGCTTAGCTTCTTAAGAGACATTTGGGGAGATGGCTAGGGTGGAGTAGAAGTGTGGACCCCCTCTGACCCTCCCTGAGGGACAGGTGCCACCTTAGCACCCACGCAGGAAGATTGGCTGCTGAGAACTCAAGAGGGCAGGTACAGATCTTGACAGGTGGGAAGGGACAGAGGGACTCTCCATGGTCCCTCCCTCAGCCCAGACCACAGAGTGATCCTATCCCCCATCCCGGACAGCCAAGACCAGGCAGGGACAGGGGAGTTTTACTCCACAGCAGCCGCCACAATGTTTACAGCTCGTGTGTCTACGACTCACCGAGTTGCATATCAAAGCCACAAATTCTGCTGTCATTTTGGCCATGTACTTCCAATGTTATAACTGGTTTAACAGTTTTTTGGGGGGGATTGATTCACATTTCACTTAAGTAAATGTATATAAAAGGGATCTTTATATACATTGCCATGCATCTTTATGAATAAAATATTGTCATAAACATGACTGCAGTCAGAAATTATAAACAAGTGCGAAAGCAAATATAAAGAAAATAAAGCAAACTGGACGTGGTGACACACACCTGTAATCCCAGCACTCTGGGAGGCTGAAGCAGGAGGATCAAAAGTTCGAGTCCACTCCAAGCAACTTAAGAAGAACCTGTCTCAAAATAAAAAATAACAAAAGGGATAGGGATATAGCTCAGTGTGAAGGCCCTGGATTCAATCCTCAGTACTTCAAAAGAAAAAGTTAAATTTTAGAGAGATCTTGCTGACTGTAAATACTGTGGTTGCCCTGTGTTCTCCAAGTTAAAGAGCTTAAAAAGTGCTACAGGGAGACAGAATAGTGGTACACACCTGTGTTTCAGCTACTCAGGAGGCTGAGGCAGGAGGAGTGCTTGAGCCTAGAAGTTCAAGACCAGCTTGGACAAAATAACAAGATCTCAACTCATAGAGAGAG
Source organism: Fukomys damarensis (assembly GCF_012274545.1). Classification (NCBI taxonomy): domain Eukaryota; kingdom Metazoa; phylum Chordata; class Mammalia; order Rodentia; family Bathyergidae; genus Fukomys; species Fukomys damarensis. The sequence goes on from NW_022900929.1 coordinate 7,972,349, forward strand.
AAAAAACAGTGCTAGAGAAGCGAGGGTCTCCAACCTAAGCACCTCTCTCCAACACAGGCAGAAAATCACTGTAGAATCCCTCGCAGGCTTCGGAGCTGGCCACACTGGCTCTATCTCTCCCATCTGCAAGTTTCTGTGTGACACTGTTCAAGTAGCCTTTTCTCTGTGCTTCCGTTTCTTTCTCTATCTGGAAAAATGAGTGTAACAAAGCATCAGAATGACAAATGGAGAGGGAAGATAATGCATACTCGTGTCAAGCGCAGGCTGAAATGTCAAAACGTCTGTTACTTTGAAATGTTTCAAAACAGAGAGAAAGAGACAGAGATAGAAAGAAGTAGCCATAGCAAATGATAACTGCCGGGACTAGCAGGTACAGATGTGCATGCTTGTTTTAGCGACATTTTAACATTTCCTTGTGTGCTCATGATGCAATTTTATACAATAGATTATAGTGGGAGAGACAGAAAAGAGGGGTCGGGGCAGTGGAACAGGACACCCCCCCATGCTGCCTTCTCCCTATCCAAGGACTCTGCCCTTCTGCCTCCCAGGTGTGGTGTGGACCCAGGCCTACATAGAGTGGCCCCATGGGGTGCTGTGGGTGTAGCCATGGGGTGACGCTCTGGCCTGGGCTGCCTGGGGCCGTGGAGGTCACCATGGGCAGGATCGGGGGCACTGTGTGTCCCTGCCCAGGGTGAAGCCTGACCTTGACTCCCTGACCTCTGTGGCAGGGGGTCAGTGACACCTGTGTCTGGATTGTCCTACATCTCTCTGTTTTCTAGACACGTTAATCAGCTCAGAGCCAGCTTCACATTGACAAAGAGTCATAGGTGGCACCAAAGCAGTCCCTGTGACTTGGGAAGAACAGAGACCTGGGCCGTCCCAGCTCTGATGACCATGTGTGTGAGGAGACGGTATCTTCCTTTGAGGGGACTGTCCTCTAGGGTCATCAGCAGGATGTGGAGTCTGCAGGGGACCCTGAGTGAAGAGACCGTAGATTGCCAGGGAGGAACCTCAGGAAGAGGAACAGACAGCGGCAATGAGGAAAAGCCTGGTACCCAGATAACCAGCAGTCAGCCACCGCCATGGTTTTCTCAACAGACACCTAGTCAGGGTTGCCCTGCACTTTCCCAGGCCCTCACCTGGGGCGCCTTGGCCTCTATCCTGGGGTCGCTGTCACTGTGCTCCTACTCCCACGTGAGGAACAAAGAGCAGAGTTCTGTGTGGCCTACAGGCCCCTTCCCTCCTCCTTCATCTCCTTCCGCTCCTCTGCCTCTCCTCCCCTCTCTCCTCCTCCCCTCCTCCTGCTCTTCCTCCTCCTTCTCCCTCTCCTTCTTCTTCTAGAAGCCAGGCATGGATTCCACGGCTCCTTCAAAACTAATTCAGGAAGAAAACAAATTAACTCAGTTTTCAAACTAATTAGTGGACTTCCAGAGTGTGCCAAAATATATGGAGCTTTCTTTGGCCTTGCTTAGAAAAAAAAAAATGTAATCGCTTCTTTATTGATTGGGGTTCTCTAGAGGAACAGAATCAATAGATAGACAGACGGACAGAGATGAAGTTATGCACGGGGGTTTATTGGGTAGGCTCACAGGATCCGAGGCAGAAGAATACACGCTGACCACTCGCGTGCTGATTAACTCACCGATCTAGTAGCTGCTCGGTCCAAGAAGCTAGAAGATGTGGTACAAGAGGGACCAAGGATGCAGCACCAGTCTGAGACCCAAGGCCTGGGAGCTCACTGGAGAGCTGGAGGGAGTCGGTGTTGAAAAACTGAAGAAACTGGAGTCTGACGTCCACAGGCCATAGCAGCAAAAGATACAACCACTCAAGCAGCGCGGAGCTCTTCCAATGCTGCCGGACTTCCTCCTCTTTCCCCTCTCATTCCATCCCGGGTACAAACCTATTGGATGGTCCCACCCACAATCAGGGTGGGTCCTCCCTCTCCTTTGCTGGCCTAGGTACCAGTCATCTCTGGAACCACCCCCAGACTTACAGAAGTGTGCTTTTTACTAAGCGGGTCGAGTTGGCCTTCAAAGTTGACCATCACATTTCCTTTTCCTTACTGGTTTATGCAACCATTGCTACATAAAAGACTTTATTTTTACAAAACAGAACTATCATTTTCAGAGTTTTTGTAAATGATATCACTTAAAAAATAATTTTTTTACATAGTTACTTTTTATTTGATCGTTAGAGAGTATAAAAACTGTATCTTTGCCAAGGATTTAGCTCAGTGGTTCGGTTGCCTGCCTGGCAAGTGCAAGGTCCTGAGTTCAATCCCTGGTATCCAAAAAAAACAAAAAAAAAACTGCACCTTTATTTCAATTACCAATCTATTATAATATCAACAGTAGTGCTAATTTATGGGGGTCAGTAATAGAAGATTTTCTCACTTTAAATTGTGCTTTATTTGCCCAAATGTTGTACTGTAGTTAAAAGGCAAATGTAAAAATTGAGTTTTTAGCCATGTATATATTGGTTTAAATGATAGGCACCTGTGTGAGTCAGCTTTCTATTGCTGTCATGAGATATTTGAATTAATCAACTTAAAAAGAGAAAATTTTTATTTTACCTCCAAGTTGTAGTGGATCTGCTTTGTTTCGAGTTTGTGGCCAGGATGCAAATCATTGCAGGAACATGTGGAGAAAAACACCACTCACAGCATGAACCCGGGCACACAGAGGAAGAGGAAGAGAGCAGGACCCACAATCCACTGTGAGGGCTTCCCACTGGGTCCTGCCAGCTCCCACCAGTGCCATCCTGGGAACAAAGCCTCCACAAATGGGCTTTGGGGAACATGCAGGACCCAGGCTCTACCAGGACCAGCTGAATTCTTTGCTATATATAAACATACCTTCCCAATGCACCTAAAGCAGTTCACATGCATTGTTAGTTGTACATAGCAAAACTTGTCCAAAAGTGAAATTACACAGGAGAATGTTTGTTCAGATCCAGACCAAATGCCTTGATTTATAAAACACGGTAGCAAAATGAAGCTGATTAAGCAGTGAAGTTTCCAGAACAGTCCTCACAGTTCTGAGCATTTCATAAACACTTTATCTATAAGGAGGTAAACATGGGAACCTCTCACAGACCACACATTGGGAGAACCAAACTGAACTGTAACAACAATCTCGGAAGACTTCTTTCACTGTTACAAACCAAACATTGGGAACTAATACATTCACTAAAACCATAGTCCTCAGCAACTTTAAGACCTCAGACAAATACTAAATTAAATAGTCTTTGGCTACCTATACAATACCTAAGTAAGAACAAAATTCACAAGACTAGACACAACAACTTTAATATTTCTTAACTTAGCTATAAATTAACAGGGTGTGCCAATAACCTTTATGGTTAACTTTATTTTACTACCTTAAAGTTGTTATAGTTTTTTTAAAAAACTAGACAGTTCCTAGTTTTCTCTTGTGTTCTTTGGGGAAATCATGTTACTTTGAATAAATATAATAATATTATGAATGGTTGGCTAGACTAGCTGTATTAATCACAGAGAAAAATGATGAATATGGCCAGGGTTGGTGATACATGCCTATAATCCCAGCTATTCAGGAAGGTGAAGCAGGAGGATGGAAAGTTTGAGACCAGCAATTTAGGGAGACTGTCTCAAAATTTAAAAATTAAAGGGCCTGGGGATGTAGCTCACCATTCCCTGGATTCAGTCCCCAGTACCACAAAAACAAAAAAGAGTAGGTATGCAATGTAACTTAGATAACTTAATTGTTTGCTTATTAAAGTCATTAGAGTATATTAAGATGATAATTCCAGTGTAATACATGTGTTGTTTTAAAATATAGAAATACATTAATTGCATTTTTAATTACTGTTAAAATTTTTACACTTATTTTTATGTTTACCTGTCTGTGTGTGTCCAAGTACAGCCATGAAATGCTGTTAACTGCTTCGCTGCTACGTGAGAAGTGTATGAAATTAGTAAAATGAGAAGTGGAAATGTTTTTCCTGTAAAAATGAGTATTATCCTGTAGGCTCTGGGCCCCTTACATCGTTACCTTGCCTTAGTCACTTGCCTGTCACTGGGACACAATACCTGGCACCCACAACTTCAAGGAGGAGAGGTTTTACTCCGGTTCGTGGTTTCAGTCCATGGTTGGCTGACTCCAAGGCAGAGGCCATGGTGGAAGGGCCTGGAGGAGGAAATTTTAAATTATGGCAGCCAGGAAGCAGAGAGAGAAGGGAGGAGCGGGGAACAAGAATATACCCTTCCAGGTGCCACTCCAGGGGCCCCCTCCAACCGAGCCCCACCTCCTAACAGCACATTCCTCTTGAACTCACCATGGATGACTCCACTGATGAGCCCAGAGCCCATCACCCACTCGTGGCCCCACACACGAGACTGTTCAGGGACATCTTAGACCTAAAGCGTGACACTCAAGCACACAGCCTATCTACTCCGAAGGACCCCAGTAAGCTGGTGAAGTTTACTTCTGCCTGGAACCAGGACTCTTCTCCCTTGACTTTTCCTTGGTTTGTGAGAGTCAGTACTTGCAATTATCCCCTTTCCTTCTGGCCTCTTCCATTTGCCCCACAGGAAGCCCATTCCCATGAGCCTCCCAACGTGCTGTTTTACATCTTTCCTTGACTCTGGGACTAGATACATATTTTATTCCATTCATCTGTTTCCTTCAAAACACAATTATGCCCCTCTCCACTTTTTCTGTAGCCACCATATTGATGGTCCTGTCTCCAGGGCATCATGAAAACAGCTCTTTTCAAACCTACGCTCAAAGTCATGATCAATTTCTCGTCACCACCACACTTAGCCATCAGCACCACAGATGCATCCTGAAAAGTCTCTTCTTCAGGCTTTTCTGACAGCCAGCTTCCTGCATTCTCCTCTCCCACCAGGCACTCTTTTCTCTCCCATGGCCAACCCTCTTCCTCTCCCAGAACTTTAAATGTCACAGGCTCTAGCTCTTGGTTTTCAGGCTTCTCTTTTCTGCCTGTCCCCTCTCCCTGGTCGATCTGATCCACTCTTGCTGTGTTAGAGACTTTTTCTACCCTGGCTCCCAGATTTCTGTCTCCAACCTGCTCCCTCCCACTCTCAGTCTTGTCCATCCAACTGCTACCCTTGTGTAAAAGACGTCCTACACCTAAAAGAAACCCCAGTCCACCATTCCCTAACTCACTCTATCCTACCTTCCCCTATAAAGAAATAACACTCTGTCCTACTCAGTTGCTCATGTTGGAAAGCCCCAGGTCATCCTGGATTCCCTCCTTTCCTTACAGCCCATGTGCAGCCCATTAGTAAGTTCTGCTTGCGCGGACTGAACACCACACCCTGAGTCATTCCCACTTCTCACCCCCTCTCAGCCTCTCCGCTGTCATTTGCACCCTTGATGTAGCTCTAGATGCGTCTCCCACCCTGCTGCTTGGCTCCTCAGTCCTTTCCTCTCCCTGTTCATCTTACCACAGACATCCTGATTTTTGCAAATACAGTGGACCCTAGAGTAACGACCAGCTTGACATATGAACAACTTGGGTTATGACCTGAATTTTAGTTTTAAGTTTTAGTAAAATCTTAAATTACAACTCAAATGCTGGCTGCTTGTGCTTCCAGATGATCTCAGATACAGATCAAACCCTTAACAAGATCTGGAAGGAACATTACAATATCCTTTCCTGTGCAGGGTTGAGAAATCCTGGGCCATTGTCTCTAAGGACACTGAGATCTGCCTGTATACAGGAGAGAGACTTTGAAGGCTGTGTAGAGGAGCCTGAGCCTTCAGCTGGCCAACCTGAGTTACAACCAGCCCTCACAAATGAATTGAGTTTATAAATTAAGGGTTCACTGTATATAACAATTCATCACAAAAAAAGATATACATGTATATGTAAAACAGTTTCTGAAAAGATGTCCAATATCAACAAGCTAGTGGGCAACTTCAAATTAAAATAACACATTGCCCAGTATAATGCTTGGCACAAAATAACTACCCAGTGAACACTTATTGTATACATGAAAAACAATTCTTCATCCACCAATTGGTAAAAATGTTTAAGTATAAATTCACAGTATTAGGGCTGGGGATTTAGTTCAGTGGTTCTACCACCTGCCTCACAAGCACAAGATCCTGAGTTTGATCCCCATTACCAAAAAAAAAGAGACAGAGGTATAAATTCCAAGAATTGGCAAGAGGTCAGGAAGCAGCATTCTATATACTTGTGAGACACCTGGACATGTTATCAGGAAATGTATGTCAAAAGTATCAGACACGAGGCAGATATAGTAGCACACACCTATAATCCAAGTGCTCTGGGAGGCTGAGGCAGAATGACTGCAAGTTTGAGTCCAGCCTGGGAAACTCAGCAATTTAGCAAGACCCTGTCTCAAATTTAACAGAAGGTCTCAGGATGCAGCTCCATGTGAAGGTCCTGAGTTCACTCCCCAGCACTACAAAAATAAAAGTAAAAGAGGAAGAGGAAGGATGAGGAGGAGGAGGTGAATCATTCTGAAATGTTCATACGTTTTGAAGATGTACATTTATGTTTAAATTTTTAATTTAAGAATTTCACTAAGGGTGTGCGCTAACTTGTAGCTTCTGCATCTTTGATGCAACCAGAGGAGACCTTCGGAAACTAGTTGCCATCTGTTTGGTCATCTGCCCCTCCTGCAACTCCAGGATGGGTCAGGGATGAAGAAGGAGGGTTTGTTATGTGCCGCAAGAAGTTCCAGTGGGTCTTCATCCTGAAGAAAAGCCGACTGCTCCCCAACCTTCCTTTGAGCCAGGGGTCTAGGATGGGTCCCGAGAAGGATTTTTTAAAAAATATTTTTAATTGACACATAATTGCATGTATTTACAGGGTAAGTGTGATATCTCAACACAAGTATGAAAAATGAAATGGCCAGATTAGGATAGTTGGTATATCCATCATCTCATTTATCATTTCTTTGTGCTGGGAATATTTAAAATTCTCCAATAGTGCTTTGGAAATAGACAGCTATTTGTCACTATCTGTTATTTAACTGTGCTTAGACCATTAGAGGTTTCTCCTCCTGTCCACTTGCATATCTGTTGCCCCTCCAATGGTGTGTGTGTGTGTGTGTGTGTGTGTGTGTGTGTGTCTGT
>NW_022900929.1:7979554-7990188 GCF_012274545.1 Fukomys damarensis
ATATCTCCCCCCCTTTATATATATATATATTTTTTTTTTTTGAGGCAAGGTCTTGCTACATTACCCAAGTTGGGCTTGAACCGCAGTCCTCCTGTCTCAGCCTTCCCAAGTCGATTATCATGTCCAGCTAATCTAGGCATTTTAAATGGCAATTTAGTCTTCTATGTTCACAGATAGGGTTTTTTTTTTCTTTTTTTGGTTTTAGAAACATCATAGAAAAAAAGAAAGGGGCTTTATCTTGCAGGGGATATATTAATTTCCTCTTATTGCTGTAATAAATAATCATAAATTTAGTGGTTTAAAATGTACAAGTGTATTGCCCTACCATTCTGGAGGCCAGAGCCAGAAATGAGTCTTAACTCTGCTAGCATCAAGAGTGGGCAGGGCTGTGTTCCTCCTGGAGGCTGTAGGGAAGGACCTCTCCCTTGGCCTCTCCAGCTCCCAGGAGTGTCTTATGGAAGATGCCTGGCTTCCTGCATTCTTTCCTCCACCTTCAAAGCCAGGCTCAGCATTTTTGGATCCCTCTTTGACCCTGACCTCCTTTACGCCTTTCACTTCCACCTCAAAAGACCCTTATAGCTACATTAGACTTATTCTGATAAAATAATTTCCCAGTTTTAAGGCCAGGGGAATAGCACATTAGTTCCTTTTGCAGCCTTAACTCCAGGAGAGCATGTTCACAGATTCTGGGGATTAGAATGTAGATGATCTTGGAGATGATTATGCAAGCATCACTTCCTGACTAAAATGTAGATCCCTCAAGCCCGGTGGCACAGCCCCACCGGCACAGGTTTTCTGGCTTCCACCACTGCCCTTGGGGCCTTCCAGGTGCAGATCCTCCACATGGACAAGCAGGACACATTGCTGTGGGCTCTGGGCTTTCAGCTGGACTTGTGTGGGACATTGCTGTGAGATCCAGGCCCTTGGCTGGATTCTTTGGGTCTGTAGTGCGTGGCTAGAACACTTCCATTCCTCTACATTTGACCTTTTGGGTGACTATTATAAAATAATCCTATAAATTGTGTGTCCTGTATTAAATCTATTCCCTGACAAACACTGACTACAACAGTATCTTCCTGAAAGAATTATAAACATCATACCACAACAACATATGCACATACATGTTTCTAGCAACACAGTTTGTAATAGTTAAATCTTGATAACAGCCCAAAAGCCCATCAAGTGATGAGTAAATAAAGACAATGTGGGTTTTTTTGTATACAGTGGAGTACTACTCTGCCATAAAGAAGGATAAACTTGAGACATTTCTAGCTAAATGGATGCACCTTGACACCATACTCTTAAGGGCAATAAATCAGACACACATGTTCAAATATCACATGATTTCTCTGGTGTGAGAAACTGAAAGTGTAAATAAGTATCAAAATGTATGATACATATTGTGAAATAGGAAGAAAATGCTCAAACACGAGGGGGAACTAGGGAGGGGGAAGGGGAAAGGAAGGAAGGGAAAACTGAAAAAAAGAAAATAGAAGGAAAAAGTGGAAATAGCTTTTGTAAATAAGGAAGGAAAGAGGGAGTAGAGGGGAAGGAAATGGGAAAAAAAGAATAATCAAAATATATCAAGTACAGGTACAAATTCCCTGTGATGAATATTATCATTATGTGTATCTAAAATGTACCAATAAAATTAATTTTTTTAAAAAAACATTTTGATTTGTTTTTGTTTGCTCCCACAAATGGAAGAATCTCAGTGGTGAGAGGGGAAGACTTTGGCCCCTGTCCCCTAGGATTCCAATATGGCAGAGGCATTCGGAGCTGCTGGCCGGGGACCCCTTTACCCTGTCTTCACAGGTGACAAACTGGACACTGAAAGGCCGAGAGACCTAATGGAGTCCAGTGTCCTACAGCTTGTGCTCCGCTGACAGCCTGGCACCCAAGAACCACTGCATGTTTTGTTTCCTGCAGTAATGGAACTGACTGGATAAAGAGGCGGGCGTCGCAAGAGCGCTGCATGGAAATCTCAGTTTTATTCCACTGGGGCTCAGAGAACAGCACCTCCGTGTTTGGCTTTCTGACAGAAATGCTTCCTGCATTTGAATAAATAAAGGAGGAAAAAGGAAAAAGCAAAACAACAGCTGGTTTCAGACTATGTGTTATCTAAGTTAAGGTGGTTTTTAGATGAAGGCCACGAAGAGCTCTAAATATTTACCATAATTTCTCTCTCTCTTTTTTTGTTTAGTTTATTGATACATTTTAGGTATACAGTACAGTTACATTCATTATTGGGATCTTGTGCCTTTACATGACAGATCTGGTTCTCATTTTTCCCCCTACCCCTGCCCTCCCTTTGCCTCCTCCTCCCCTTTCCATTTACAAACACTTTATTTCCATTTTTTCATTTTGTTATTTTCTCTTTTCCCTATTTTACCATAATTTCTCTCTCTCTTTTTTTGTTTAGTTTATTGATACATTTTAGGTATACAGTACAGTTACATTCATTATTGGGATCTTGTGCCTTTACATGACAGATCTGGTTCTCATTTTTCCCCCTACCCCTGCCCTCCCTTTGCCTCCTCCTCCCCTTTCCATTTACAAACACTTTATTTCCATTTTTTCATCTTCTCATATTTTTCTCTTTTCCCTATTTTACCATAATTTCTAAGGAGGTGTAACTGGGGAGTTAGAATGGATGGAAAGCAAACAAAAATAAATAGGGAGATATAGATCTTTCTTCAAATAGGAAGGGATCAAGGCAAGGACGGAGGGAAGGGAAAAGGGAATTAAAATGTGTTCTGTACATGTACCAACTCTGCACAAGGAATTTGAACACTACAGGTTGTAAACGGGGACTGGGGGCGGGTGGAGAGGGAGAGGGAGAGGGAGATGGCTGCGCGCCGGATACCGGCCTTCTGTGAACACGCAAGATTGAATTGCCATTTTAAAAGCATGGATGTATTACTGAATATGCCAAAACACTGAAGTCTGGGAACCCAGGAGAATCAGCTGCCCGCCCTCACCACACACACACAGTGGAGAAGCCTCTGACCTGAGGCAGGGCTCCGGGCAGGTCCTCTGCCTGGTGTGCACCAAGCTGGGCTCTGGCCTCGCCGCCGTGCAGGGGAAAGCCGGTCAGAGCCTGCAGGCAGGGACAGACCGGCACCTGGGGGAGAGCAGAAGCGTGGCAGGTTAGGGAGAGCCTCCCTAACCCCGGGACTCAGCTCCATCCTGCTCAAGTGCTGGACCCGGAAGAAGAGCTGCAGTTGGGTGTGGGTGGCGGAAGCAGAGGAGAGATGGACCGGCTTGGTCTCCTGGGCCTGCCGAGCCTTTCCACAGGCGAGCCCAGGTTGGGAAGGAGTGTGCTCAGGGTTTATTTACCGAGCATGTACTGCATACCACGCTCTGTCCTAAACACTGCATCAAACCGATTCCGGGTCCTTACTGGCAGGAGGAGGGGCCTTACTTTGCTCGGGAGGCTCCAATGGTGAGCCGAGTGTGCTCTGGGAAGGGGACTCCGGAGAAATAAAGACGTTTGGAGGTCGGAAGAGGGGAGCTCGCGTGATCGGGGTGGGTTCTGATGTGGAGGCAGAAAGTGTTCAGAAACAGCAGGAAGTCAAGGTGGCTGGAGAGGAAAGGTCAAGAGGGAGAGGGACGGGCACACGTGACATGCGGGCAGCGGGGACTCGAGGGACAGGGAGCCGCCACGGGGGTGGAGCAGAGGAGGACCTGACCTGAAGTGTATTGAAAGGATTCGTAGCTGCTGTGATGAGAAAAAGCACTGCCAGCTGAGTAGAAGAGAAAAAAATCAGGCAGGAAGGTACTGAGATGGGGGGGGGTCGGGTCAGTGTGACGGCCGGGACCTGAGTCAGAAGGTGCTGGACAGGTCCTGAGGTTAAGGGCAACAGTTGTCAGGAGAGGGAAGAGATAAAGACAGGCTTCCAGGCAGATTTCGAGATTCTTGGAATTGCCTACCTGATGTTGGCGCCTTACCATTTTGATAAAGAACCAGGCCATTGCTTGCATCTTGAATGTTACGGAGTGATCTTCTCCTGTTCCACCTGAGCACTCCATCCGGGGAATGAGGAGACTCCCAACATCCCTGAGCACTACTTACAGTTCCCGCGGTGTGGCCCACAAAAGGCTAAGACCTGGTCTGAGAAGAGGAGAGGGTGGGGAGGGATGTACAGCATAAGCTCACAAAAGAGAGGCTCCTCAGAAAAGTCTATTGATTCCAATGAAGGAACAGGAAAACAAGAGCCCAGGCCTTCGCTGTAAATCATGACTGGGTGCCAGAATCCTAAAATTCTTAGGACTTAAGAGTGGGGAAGCCATGATGCATTAATCGGCTGAAAGAAACCAGGTCAGGGTAGAAAGATCCAAGACTCACCACCAACACTAGCTCCTCCCATATCTGCAAATGCCTGTGTCTGGTGTGAGAACAAATTCTGTTCTCTCTCTCTCTCTCAAATTTTGAGCTCCTGGAAACTGAGATCCCAGAAGTAACATGCACTTTTGCCTGGGCCCAGAGCTTGGATTTTACTCAGGGCTTGGGTTCTGGAGCCACTGCCGAGTGGAGGCTTCCCTTCCTCACCATAAAGGGAAACAGTATTAAAAGCCAAATATTGGGCTGGGGATTTAGCTCAGTGGTTTGGTGGCCTGCCTGCGCAGTTTGATCCCCGGTAACAAAAAAAAAAAAAGCCAAATATTGGATCTCGAGAGGGAGACCAGCACTCCAGGCCTAAAAATGTGAAAACTGTGTCCTGGAATTTGGGCTGTGGTACCTGTCAAGCTTAACCATACCATCTCGCCTCTCTGGGTGACAATGAGGTACAGAGAGGCTGAGAGAGAAAAACATAAATATGTTGTTGGATAGTGTGTTAAAATCAGGGGGTCCCTGGCAAGATTTCGCTGCTGCTGAAAATTAGAGCTACTGCTGCATGAAAACCCCATAAGTTTGACTTCATCATACCATCAGTGAAGAGTGGTTGTCAAAGTCTTCCCTGGGAATCTATAAAGATAAAGAACAGTCCTTGTTTATCCATGGGAAAGTTTCTAAAGACCATGAAAGTAGATTTTGGTAAATAAAATCGTATTAGGCACTACTTTTTATAGTAATGATCATATTCTAGCATGATAATTGACTTCTTGTTGCATTGTTTACTGGCTCTTCCTCTCCTCCTACAGTGTGTGGGCCTGGAGGCAGAGGTCATTGCATATGGCAGGTGCTGGTGCCCATCCCCATGCTTCTTGGCCCAGGACACAGGTAAAAACCCCACTCATGTCCTCCTGCTTCCTCAGCTGAACCTCTGTTTTCTTCACCACTTCACCCTTACAGCTCTAAGATACCAATCCTACTATTTTAGTGCCCTAACAGTATAATGGCCCCCAAATAGGGAAGTCTTCAAACAGGGAAAAGGTCTCCCTTTACCTCCAATTTTCTGGATTCCTGGTGGGTATGATGATGTTCTTCACACTGATATGCCCTCATTTACTAGTTCAAACAACATTTCTGGTCAACAAATACTTACTGAGCACCTACTATGTGATAGGCTTGGTGCTGGGTGCTCAGAATGCAAACAGACAAAAGCCCAGAATGAATTCAACAGATATTTCTTAAGTGCTTATGGAAATTGATCCTGTATGTGATGCCTCTCTAGTTCACATTAGATCTCTGTATTTGGAGTCAGTCCCTTATTAAAATCTCAACCTGGCACCAGTTTCCAATGTTTACCCTTAAGATAAGCAGGCAGGGGGGCCTGTGACAGTCTGGGGCTCTAGGGTTTCATAGCAATGTCCTCCCTTCTCACTGTGTGTGATCAGGTGCACACCTTCCACGGGGCACTGGGAAAAGGAACCATTGACTGCAAAATACCACAGGGTGCACAAATGCTGCTGTCATTTCCAAGAGACTCCTCACACTCCTGAAGGAACCAAAATGCCCAATTGAATTATTATAGAATTCTGGAGCAAACCTCGCAGGCCTTTCACAAATCTCTGTCAACCTGCTCCCATCTGACCACTCTGGGCCACTATCCACCCATGTGGAGACTGTTGCCCAGGCAAATCATTGGGCGTTTCCAGTTGGAGTGTAATTTATGTACCAAGTCACAATATTTATCTTGAAAATATTAGAAAAAGTCAATATAATGAAAAGCTTTCCCTTGTCTCTTTCTTAAATTCTTCTCTTGCTTAACCCAATTTCCTAAGTCACTTAGAGGCCTTTAAACAAAATGAAATCTTAATGATGTCTCTGCCATGAATAATTAATTGTTCATGCACAATCTTCTCAACAAAATCCATTTTCATTAGATTAGAGGTCTTCTCAAGATACATGAGTTCATTATGGACATTTTTACATCTTTCTTTGTCCTTCTTATCTGTGTCTGTGATCTGAGATTCCATCACCCTGACAGCCATCCAAAGAGAAATAATTGGAAGGCAATTAAAGACCTTCAAGTATGGTAAGATGTCTTCCTACTTCAAAACATGGTGGCTAGACCAAAGGGTACACATGATGGAGGGCAGTCTGCTCGTCCATGGAGAGGAAGAAAGACAAGGGAAGATATACCCAACTACCTTCTTAGAATCTGACTTCGCCACCCACCACTTTTGTGTTTTCATGTCCTCTTGAGGACCAGAGAACCCTGGAACATTACACCAACAGAATTTTGTGGGATTTTTTTTTTTTTCAGATGATGAGACACAGGCTCACAGACACCACAGGAGAAATTTTAGGGGCCATCTCCTACCATCTGACAGACAGATGGCCATTACCACCCGCTACAGTTCTAGCAGTGGGCTGTAGTGGACCTTGTTGCTCTTCCCCTCACCGTCCCTCCTCTTCCTTCTTCCCTCTTCTGTCCTCAGCACTCATGGGCAAAAGTTCCAACACACTGTCAAATGGAATCCGATGTATCAAGCTGTGTGAATTTTAAAAACTAAACATCTAAAGCAGAAGGGATCACATGCACAACTTCAAATTCATGTTTGCATTTTTCCCTCTAAACATACGGTACATACATTGGATTGTATCTAAAGTATTGTTGTTTTCAAAGCAATGGTCTAAAGAACCGCTAGGCATTGGATAGATAGTGCCCCAAACTGGGTATTTTGCTTCCTTTTTTTAATATAGCTATCATTGCCCAATAGACACAATTTTGCATCCAGTTCTTCCCGTCTATTCTCTTACGTGCAATGTGGGGTTACAACATCGTCTGTACAGCCATTGCCGAGGAGAGCTATACAACATTCCATCGAGTGACTACACACTACCTTCATAAACTGTGGTCTCCTCTTTCCCAGTTTTCACAACTATCAATAATGTTACCGTGGGCATCTTTTTGTGTAGGGGGACTTTCCCCAATATTTAGGATTATTATTTTCTCAGCTTCAACCCTTAGAGGTGGAACTAAGGGATCAAAGAATAATATTTAGGTTTGTGCATATATTGTGAAATAGCTCTCCCAAAACACCATCCCAATTTATGATCCCACACATTCTGTTGGCTGGACCAAGGTGACAAAGATCAGTTAACTCAGAACTTTGGGGAATCATAATGTACATCATGTACATCATGTACATCATGTACATGATGTACATGAGAGTGACTTTTTATTATGAAATCTGCAACAGAAAGTATATAAAAACATATGCAGTTTAAGAAATAATAATAATAATAATAATAAAATTCCTACCTATGTATACAGCACTCATTTTAAGAAATAGATTATGGATACCTTAGAAGACCACTGTGTCACTGTGTTGGTATATGGTGGCAGCTACACACATATGTCAAAATCTTGATGACTTAGCACACACATATTTACAGAAGTTCCCCTTTTTCTATGGGAGGTGTGTTCTGGCCCCCCCCCCAGTGAATGCTAGAGTACCAAACCCTAAATCTACTGATATAATATATTCCTGTGGTAAGTTTTAAATTAATAAATTGGGGAAAATGTTATCATACTTAAGAAAGAATGAGAGATACAGAGATGAAAGAAAGAGAGAAAGGAAAGGAAGAAAGAAGAAAAAAAGAAGGAGGGAAAAGGAGGGAAAAGGAGGAGGAAGAAGGAAGGAGAGAAAGAAAGAGAAGGAATATTGATC
This sequence comes from Fukomys damarensis, assembly GCF_012274545.1. Lineage (NCBI taxonomy): Eukaryota > Metazoa > Chordata > Mammalia > Rodentia > Bathyergidae > Fukomys > Fukomys damarensis. Next base: position 7,987,619 of record NW_022900929.1, read on the forward strand.
ACATCATTTCTTTTGCTGTATCTCAAGAACTGGCCATTTTCAAAACCACTGCTGTGAAGGGTTCATGGTGGCCTTTAAAATAAATCAGGTTTTCTTGGAGAAAATGTATACATTAATCACCGAGTAACAATAACTATAATAAAATAGAACGATTGAACAGTTGACTGTCATACAGGTTTTGCAGCCTCGGCCTCTCCCTGCACCCCATACTACGCCGTCCTTTCCCCATGCTGACAGTGCTACGAGATGCCACTGTCCTCACAGTGAGAGGCAGCAAGGTGCAGGACAAGCGCTGTGGTGCCACCTCAGCCCTCGCACACAGATCACCGGAATGCACCAGCTCAGCCAACCCCACACCAAGTGTGGTGGGATTTCGTGTTGCTCAGAACTCCAGGCAACTTACAACTCAGGCAGTGTTTATCTCTGGAATTTTCCATTTAATATTTTCAAGTTGTAGACAATGAACCACAGAATGGTAAACGGTGGATGAGAGGCGATCTGTGCCTCTCCCTTGAGTCACAGCCTCTGGGGTCACTTTCATCTTGTGATTCCACCACCGTGGAGCATTTTGCCTCTAGTCTAGGAGGATAAATAAGAGAGGGCACAGAGAACTGGTGCCTGCCTTTAATTTAGTGTCTCAAGAAGCGATGCGTCTCTTGGGGACATGATGAGAACTATCTCGGACCTCACCTTTGGCACAGAGGAAGGTGGTGAATGTGGCCTCCTTTATCCCCACCCAGGGTTGCCCATCACACTTCCCCTGCCACAGTGCCCTGTCCCGAGGAGACAGCCCCTTCCTGCCTCTTCGTGCACTCCTTTCCTTGCCTTGATAGTTAAAAAATGATTAGGAAGCACAAATTGGTGTGGGAAAAGGATAATAGTGACGCCATTCTCCAAAGGCTCCCAGAAAAAAAAACAAAGATGACAAATCGTCTGAGTCATAGTCTGGCCTCAGCTTCCCTGAGAATTTACAAGAAGAGCCCTTTCTGGGGATGTCTGTGAGCAAGGTCACAAGTGAGCTCCGGACGTCACAGGAGTCGGCACAGCTGGGGCATCTGACAGCACGGGGATTTGAACACCCTCTACTGGGTGACAATGAGGAAGAAACAGCTTCAGAGAGAGGAGGCTGCTCCATAGCTGTGGAATTCTTCTTCTTAATTCACAGTGGTCTACTGTCAGCCCTCAGGGTGTTGGAAGCTAATCTCAGCATCCAGGGGATAGCAGGAATGCTAACTGTACAAAGCCAAAGCAAGGCAAGTGCTGAAAAGATCTGGCCCAGTTTGACCCAGGCACTTCGTGCTCAGGGTACAGGATGGCAGTGAGGTCGCAGGACCTTGGAATGGATAGCATTCAACATGCAGTATCTGCCCTGTGCCTCTGCTGCTGGCACTATCCTGGACTGTCCTCCACTACCCCTGGCAATGCCCTTCGCCTCTCTCTGGGCCCCAACCTCCTGATTCCAGTATCCCATCCTTTCTTTACTCTTGCTTGGTATCCCCTGAACACAGTAAGACAGCTATTTTACAGTCTATAACTCATCATTCCAAAGTTCTGGGGGTCATTTCTATTGTCTGTTTTCTTTGTGGGAAACACATCATCCAACAGCTTCTTCAGAAAGATTCCAAGGCAGCTAGGAATTTAGGTCATTGCTTCCACTGCCTGCCTTGCAAGTACAAGGTCCCAAGTTTGGTCCCTGGTACCAAAAAAAAAAAAAGGGGGGTCCAGGAAAGATGAATTTTTTTGAGAAAATTCATACGCAGTTCTTGAGTCTCCAACATTGTTTTTACAATCATCATAGAAAGGGTACATGACATTCTATCAAGTGGATCCACCCTGATTTACTACACCATACTGTTTTAGACATTTATATTATTATTTTTCACCACTACTAATAATGCTGTAATGAGTGCCTTTCTAGTAGGCACCCTGGTGAGTACTAAAGAGTTACACACAGTCTAGCAGGGTTTCATGCACACACCTCATGCACACACACACACACCTGCCTGAGAAACAAGTGGTCATGTTTTACTAAGACACTGGGCTACAGAATGGTCTACTGCAAGTGAAATTTCTCTGAGGTCTTTATCTAACTCTAATTTTGCTTATTAATCCACAATTATCTATGAGGTTTGTTAAATCACTAGTTGTACCAATCAGTGCTTACTGTAGAAATAGATTTAAAGGAAGTTATATAAATATGTAAGAACTGATAAGATTGGCTTACCGTGGCCGTCCAGAGTTAGGTGTGGAAGAGTGCAGAAGGGCTGTCTGCACACTGGAGAAGTGAAGGATCCAGTCAAAGTCTTGGAGCTCAATGTAGTGTCCCCTTCAGGTCCACACCAGAAGGTGAAGGGTCTGGGTTGGAGATGGCAGGAGACAACATTCAAGGTGAAGGTGAAGACAAGCTCCTCCAAGGAACAGAAGTGAGCCTTCCTCGTTTCCCTTTTATACTATTCAGTGACAAGCCTGATGAGGGTGTGTCTTCTGCCTTCAGTAATTCCACTCAGCCACACCCAGAGCTATGCCGATCCAGTTTAGTTGGGTGTTTTTTTGTTTTGGGTTTTTTTTTT
>NW_022900929.1:7990392-8000647 GCF_012274545.1 Fukomys damarensis
GTTTTTTTTTTTTTTTTTTTTTTTTTTTTAGCTAACTGTCACACTAGTTATCTCAGTTGTGGTCCCAATTCCAGTTGGGCCTTCTTTGAACACCCAGAGCCTGTACAATCTATCCCTCTGGTCTTGAATCTAAACCCCTTGTATTAGTCTGTTTTGCCTCACTTTAATGAAATACTTCAGGAGGACTAGGTTTTAAAGAAAAGAGGTTCACCTAGCTCACAGTTGTGGAAATGCAAGGGCCTGAAGCCACCATAGGCTCAGTGCTGGTGAGGACTTCATGGTGGTTGGAGTCACAGTGGCAGGAGAGTATGGAGGAGGGAAAGATCTCATCTCAAAAATAAGAAGCCAGAGAGCCAGGGTTCCCACAGCCCCTTCCCAGGGCAGCTTCCCAGGGACATAAGGACTCTCCTCTACATATGTCACACCCTTCAGCGCCAATATACTAAGAACCAAGATCCCAACACCCTAATTCCCGAGGATACCCTCAGACTAAATCCAAAGCACAGCATCTTACCTCCTGGAAGTCTGTCTGGTCTTCCTCCTTTGTGCCCCCATCTCAACACATCAGACCTGGACTCAACATCCCCATTCTGCATCAGAGCTGCCCCAACATTATCCCATCCAGAAGCCTGGAGATAATATCCCCATCCTAAAACTGATTGCCAGACAGCTGCTGATTCAGTGAGGTGAAGACTTCACTGGCACTTTCTCATGAGAAAAATCCATGAAGATGATGAAAATGCTACACCTCCAAAGGATTTCCACCCACAGCCTTTGAGAGCAGGAAGGGGTACGCTGGCCATGTGAGACGCGCTCAGACTCCCCCAAGGGCCCAGAGCCACAGGAGCAACCTCTGACTCTATTTCTGGCATGGGAATGATGGGGGGAAATGCAATATGATGACAAAGGAGGATCACAGCTCTCCGATCACGGCTTTGTAAAAAGCACTGGGCCACGTGGAATGCAGTCTCTATCCAGATGACATCACTTACTTAACTGAACCTCAGTTTCACCAATTGTCAAACAGCAGTAACAGCTGCCCACCTCAAAGATACAGTGCCAATTAATTCTCACATGTAGCAGATATTCCTAAAATATCAGCTGTAGGATATCACAATGATGGAAAGGTTCCCTACCTTCAAGTTGCCGGCAGTCTGCCTATGAGGGGCCCCAAAAAACAGGCCATTTCAATAGAGTATAATATATGGTGTGATCGAAAAATGCAGTGGATGCTTAAGGGAAAAAAGATTTATTATAGTAAAAGACACATTGCTACTAATTTCCATAAAAACACTTCCTCTTGCTTCACACACACTTATCCCATCGTACTTGCCCCTTTCTGAAGCAGTTCCAGAGGTCCTCTTTCGTCAATGTCTTTAGTTGTACTGTTCTTGCTGCCTTGATGTCCTTAACTGATTCAAAATGTTTCCCTTTCATGATCATTTTGACTTTGAGGAAGAGCCAATGCATCACACAGTATCAGAACTGGTGAATAAAGTGGGTAAGGACACACCATCATGTTTTTAGGAGCCTCTCATTCTGTTGGATGGCACTTGGCATCAGCATTCACTGTATTTTGATCACATACCAATTCCCTCCTCCTTTCTCTCTTATTTTATCCTTTGCTACCAAAAAAAGTCTGTGAAATAAAGCTGGAGGACATCCTTGAGCACATAAAGACCATATTCATCCTAAAGTCAATCCATTGGTTGAACTTTCAGATATGTTCTTTCCCTCACCATTTGTAAAATTACAGCTTCTTACTCCAGGAGGAATTGGTACGATCAATTTTCGTGATATCGTGAAATGCTTGACCCTTTGCTATCAGGCCATCAGCAGAGTTCCCTTTAAAAAGATCCTGACTATACTCAAGGGAGCAAACATCTCCCGAAAGCTCACTGGAGAATTGGCTGATTCCAACCCTGGAACAGACATCTTGAAAGCCAAGCCAGAAATACGGTATAATCCTGGGAAGGAAGGAAGGATCCATGCAGGAGAGGAGTCCCAGAGACAGGGTTTGTCAAAGGACACAGAAGCCCACTGAAAGAGCTCCCAATTCCAAAAGCTGGAACAATTTTTAGAAACCAAAGAAAGTAGCATTGGACTAAAACCCGAAGTAGAAAATAAATAGCCATGAGTCCAAACTGATATCAATAAATACATAAATGGGAGAAAAGAGACAACTCTGCCATGCCGAAAAATTCCAAATAATGTATACAGACACGCTGTCCTCAAAGAGGTGCAACATAACTCCAACTCCTCACATAGAGCGGTGGAGTGGTGGGCCTAGTAACTCCTGCCAAAGGGCAGAGTGGAATGCAGGGTGGGGGTAGCTTTACAGAGGAGAGGGCAGACAGGTGCCACCTCAGCCAGGTGGTCAAGGTTAACCTCATGAGTGAAAGGCAGGTGCATGTGTGCAATTCCAGCACTCCCAACACTTGGGAGGCCAAGAAAGGAGGATCGAGAGTTTGAGGCTACCCTGGGCTCCATAGGGAGTTCACGGCCACCCTAGGCTACACAAGGGAGACCCTGCCTCAAAAACTTTGCCAACCAACAAACAGAAAGAGTAAAAGTCAGGGGGACAGAGTGAATCTTGACTCAAGGTGATTAGAACAGCACCTTGCCTCTGTGTCTTCTGCCAAAAAAACAAACAAACAAACAAACACATCTCCCCAGTTTGATCATGAAAAAACACCAGTCAAATTCCAAATGGAGGGACAGTCTATAAAATACCAGCTAGTGCTCCTCCAAAGGGTCATGGTCATCAAAGCTAAAAAAACATGAGACACCGTCACAGCAGAGTAGCCACGTAGACATGTCAACTAAATTTAATGTAGGTTGGAGTGGATCCCATAACAGAAAGGGGACTTTCCATGAAGAGGAATTCTGAATAAAGTAGGGCCCTTATTAACACTCACTTGTCAACTTGGGTCATTGGCTGCAGCAGCTGTGTAAGCTAATACTGTAACAGAGGAAGCAGGGTGCAGGGTCAATGAGAACTCTTTGTACTATTTTTGCAGTTTCTCTGTAACTCGAAAACTGTTCTAAAATTAAAAGTTCATTTTTTAAATGAAAAGGATTTCAAAAGCAACATTTGCAGTGAAGGCCATCTTGATGTACTTGTATGGTTTCAGAAAATAATGACTACATCCCCATGATGAAAAATGAGAGCTGGGGGGAAAATATTCTCCCAAGAGAACTTGCTAAGTGAGGTACAAGGCATAAGCTGCTCTCTCTGTCTTACTGGGTTAACACCGTACTTAAGCTGGGTTTGTCCTAGAGTGAAGACTGTCAAAACTTTCAATGGCTCTTGTCTAAAAAAACAGTGGTCCAATTCGACCACCAAGGAGTGAAAACTGTCCCATGTGATCATCTGCGGAAACCACTTCATTTCGTGTCTAATGCTTCCACATACACCCTTGAGTCACTTGACCCGGGGTCATCTGTATTCTCCATATTTATCTGTATATTTGGAATATTCCATAATCATGGTCACAATTTCAAGTTTGAAATTATTTCAGAATTGACCCCTCCCAAAGTTGCAAAGATAGTCTAAAACTTTCTTGTACACTTTTCACCCACCTTCCCCAAATGTTAACATCAACACAGAACAATGGTCACAACCCAGAGGTGAGGACTTAAGCAATTCTATTAACCAACCCACAGACTACAATCTACTGCCACCACTCATCCCATAATGGCCAGAAGCCCACACTGCATCTACCTGCCCTGTGTCCTTGTCTCCTTTGATATCTCCTTGACTGGGGTAGTTCTGTCTTCCTTCTTTCATGACCTTGACCCTTGGGAAGTCCCAAGATTAATCATGGAAGCCCATCTGAGACACCTACATTGGCCCCCAGCCTTATGAGGTCAACAACCATAATAGGGAATTGAGAGTTACAAAGTGGACTTGTCCTCAAGGCTGTACAATTAAGATAACCGACCAGGAAATGGAAGGGTGAGAAACTATCTCATTCTCAAAGACTATATGGTCCACAGAGATCTCAAAAAGCCCCAGTTGAAAATCAAGATCATTAAAGCCAGAACAACTGAGGGCTGGGGATTTGGCTCAGTGGTTCTGCCACCTGCCTCGCAAGCACAAGGCCCAGAGTTTGATCCCCGGTACCAAAAAGCAAAAACAGCCAGAACAACTGATCCAGGGGCATGACTTGCCTTGCTTCAAATCTCACCATACCCAGATGCCAAGAGTCAAATTCCAGGCCATAAGGGACAAATGCAGCATAGGATAGTCACTAAAATAACCCACAGTTATTTTTGCTTTATTAGTACAGTAAACTCACACCCTGAGATGTAATAAGACATGTGGCACAAAGAGGCATAATGAAGAACTAAAACTCCTTGTCTACTTCTGATGACATTAAGAGACTAGGTCTCTACCTGGTGCAGTGGCATATGCCTGTAGTCCCATACTTGGGAGGCTGAGGCAGGAGGATCTCCACTAGTTCAAGTCCAGCCACAAGCTGGCTACACAATGAGTCCTACCCTGTAAATCTGTCAGAACTTTGCTAATTTGTCCCTTGTTGAAGTCGGCCTGGTGTTCCTGTCCCCCTTTGGCTTTCCTCCTCGTGCTCAAGCATACGAATAAAAAAGCCTTGTTCCTGTGTGAAGGTGCTTCTGATTCCTCTCACAGAGCTCACAGCAGCCAGTGGAGTTGCTAACATTGCAAGTCTATGTCAGTATCTCCAAAACAGTTTTCTGCAGGCAGCTCTGCAGCTAGAGGCCAGGGTGTCAGGGAAGAGCCTGAGAGGGGTCCCTGACCCAGAGTCTGTGACTTCCAGCAAGTCCCAGACTGTACCCCACAGGGCAAACACAAATGGTGCTTAAGTCCAGCGTCTTAAGCACCTACCAGGGCTCCAAGCCCCTCGCTACCGAGATTCCCACTGGCTTGCAGGAGCCTGTGAGGCGGGCGAGTGTGTGCACAAGTCCACTGCCCAGGCGGGTCAGCCAGGAGCTCAGCCCCAGCAACCGGCCTCGGCCTGCAAGCCCTTGGTCTCCTGTTGTCCCAAAGTTTAGCATCAGAGACCAGATTACCAGAGCCAAGAGAATCTCCTCTCTGCCACGCTTCTGTTTTCAAGTTAGTCCTGTAGCAAACCCCACCACCGCCAACAGCCTCAGTAGAGATATGCGGTGCTCCAGCGCCGCCCAGCGTGCAAAGCCACGAAGTGCCGCCAGCATCCCCAGCCCGTCCTCGCAGCCAGTTGTCCCTGACAACTGAGGGGAGGTTCAGGACGGGCCAAAATGCATTTAAATTCGCCTGACTTCCGACTGTGCCGCGCAGGTATGGTTTATGGGGACACAGCACAGGAGTCCCCGCTCTCTACCCTTAACCCTGTCTTGTTCGTGGTTCTGACGCTTGTTTTTCTCGGATTTAAAATGTGGAAATAATGTGTGTGTATGATAGTAAGTGTGCACCAGAAGAAGTGTGCTCATCTGAGACCCCAATAAACGCATGTTTCCTCAGATCGTGCTCTCTACCCTCTTGTATAATGAGATATCCAGGACAGTCCAGCGCCATCAAAATTAAAGGGACAGTTCAAGATGGGTCTGATGCTTATCCAAAAACTGGGACAAACTAAAACCAGCGGGCCGCTGCATGAGCAGGCGCAGGGACTCTGCACCCCACTGTCTTGCTCTGAACACCCCCTCCGACAGCTGCTGGCTTTTCCCGTGAGACAGAAATGGTTATGAGGATGCCCACCCGGTAGGGCTGTTGTGAAGATTAAATACAGGCCTACATTTGTAAGTGTCAACTATCATTAATGACGTTTATTAGCGATTCATAGCCCTCCACCCCCAAAAGCCAGCATTTATTTGCCTGTTAATATTATAGGTACAGGGCAGTACTATATTATACCTCTGCAAGTGTAAAATAAATTGTACCTGATTTATGATATGCAGCTTTATCTGTAATTTTTAATGACATTGGTCTAGAATGTTTTCCTTAGGGTGGGGGGTGTTGCTCAGCAATACTCCACCTGCCTTGCAAGTGCAAGGTCCGGTTTGATTCTGAGTACTTGAAAAAAAAAATGGTGCCAGGTACCACAACAATAACAGAACTTTTCTATTTTTCTGGGGTTTTTTTTTCTGGTTTGTTTGTTTGTTTGTTTGTTTTTTGGCACCGGGGATTGAACTCGGGTCCTTGCGCTTGCAAGGCAGGCCGTGGTTTTTTGTTTTTTTTTTTCTTTTAATGGAGTGTGCTAGATGTCTATAATTTTGTTCAGATGGCAGCAGAATCTGGAAAACCTGTGTCATGGCTTGTGTTTAGATGACTCCCAAAGCCTCATGCCGAGGAGGTGGGACTTTCTTTTTCAGAGGCAGTTGAATCCGGAATGTGTGATCACTAAACCACTACATGTGAGTGATTACTCTGGCACCGCCCTATCCCCGGTAGTCTGGATGAGATAAAAGGGGTGGAAAGATGCTGTTAAATCCTCTCCTTACCTTTGCTACTTTATGCACTGATGCTGTTTCTGCGCTTCTGGGTCTATTTGTTATCCCTGCCTTGGAGCCAGCTGAAATGTGGACTGAAACCTCCGTGAACTGTAGGACAAATAAATCCCTTCCCCTTCAACTTGGATGTCAGCTATTTTGTCTCAGCAACAAGAGAAAAGTAACGAACAACCTGTTACTGCTATTATTAGCATTTATGTAAACATATATAACTTGAATTTTTGGAAACTACCTCTGTTGTCAACTCTGAAAAAAGTCTCCCAATTCACCACGTTAATAGCCAGATTAGTCCAGAAGTATTAAAGTTAATTTATTTTCCATTTGTATGGGGTAATGCACTGCATTAAATGTTAGGCCTTATCTACATGGGTTTGAAACTAATATTCTCTAAGTAATTTTTTTAAAAAAGAAAATACAACACTTCTCACCCTTTTAGCTAGTACACTCATGTTTTCCCCTAGTATCTTCCACCCACCCCCTGTCATCAACAACTCAGAGGAGTGGTCTATCTGGGCTTCCGTCCATGGCTGGCCGGCTCCAAGGCAGAACCATGATGGCAGAAAAGGCATGGCGAGGAAAGGTGCTCACCTTACAGCAGCCAGGAAGTGCAGAAAGGAAGAGCAGAGCAAACACTTTCAGTGGCACCCCTGTGACTTTCTCCAACCAGGCCACACCTCCTAACAACCCATCCAGCTGACAGGTGAGCAGCAGGAGATACTTCACAGTTAAGCGTCCCTGCCTCCCAAGTACTTTGAGTCTGGCTCCTCTGACAGCGTTCAAGATGAGGCAGGGTCGTGGGCACCCTTCCCAGCTTCAGAAGCAGCTTGGGCTGCGTATGCCTGCCAAGGAGGCCTTCCATCGTGACTGAACACTGCTCTGCGTCTGGTCCATGCTTCTCGCCTCGAAGTTCACTTTGCACACAAAACACATGAGCTTCTTTGGGCTCATACTTGCATGGTAGGCTTCTCATCCTCTACTTCCAACTTAACTTTATCCTTGTATTTAAGATGTGCTGTTTTTCAGTCTCAGAGCTTTTGGCTTTGTTCCTACTTCAGGCTGCTATCCTGTCTTTAAACTGGAATTTAAAGCATATGTCGGGCCAGGGATTTAGCTAAGTGGTGCCACCTGCCTCACAAGCTCAAGGTCCAGAGTTTGATCCCTGGTACCAAAAGAAAAAAAAAGAAAGAAAATACAGTTTGTAATCTAACTTTAAACAAAAGCATATATCTACATATGCTTGATGTGGATATTGGTGCATTTGGGTTAAATCAGCCTTTTATTCCCTTATCTCCTCTCTTGCCTTCTTTTGGGTTGTTTTTTTCACACTCCCCTGCTGTTATCTCATTCGTTTTCATTGTTACAAAACACCACAGAAATTAAAGCATGCACCCCTGCTTCATTAATTTCTTATATAAATTACTGCCTTCACCTATTTGAAAATAATACAAGGATCTCAGAACTGGATTTTTAACTCTATATTTGTTCCCAAAGAGTCTTCTAAAACTGCTTAGGTTCTCAGCCACTGCACCTGAATTGGCAAATTGGATTGAAGAGAAAAAAAAAACAGTAACAAATGAAGATCTTTGCTGGCTGGAATACAGGCCCTTGCTTTCTCCACAGCCCGTGGCTGCCTTACTAGACAGGGATGTCTTACTTCTGGCTTTTCTAGTTTTCTCAGCAGAAAGGTTGGTGCGAAACAACCTCACCATCCTTTGTTCACAGCTGAAGTCTCCACTGCCTGAGCCGTGGAATCAGATAAAAGTTCAAGGTCTGAAGGAGAACCATCCAGGGCTCAAATCCCAGTTGTATTAGGATCCAACTGTGTTGCTTCAGGCACACTGTTTAATCGTGGTGTCATCTGGAAACTGGAAGCAACAGTAGTACCTCCCGTGAGTTATCCTTCAACACTTTTTCAAGTGCAGGATAGCCCTTTGCACACAGCAGTGTTCAAACATGGGTGAGAGTTTGAAAGCATCTGAGTCGATCATTTGCAGTGCCGCGTAACTGGATAGGACAGCTTTCCTGCACCCTCCATGGAGGGTGGTGACTTACAGTGAGGGCCCTATACTGGCCATCAGGCTGCACTTGCTCCTTCTGTGGCTTTGGGACACTCATTGGGGAAGGGGATTAGCGCCCTATATGAACAATGTGCTCATTTTGCAAAGCAGATCAGCTGGAGGAAGTCAGAACCTAGCAGTAGGATCAGGAAGAGTGTTGACAAGATGAAACCGGTCCCCTGGGTTGGGGCCTCCCGGGTATGCCCAAGCACACAGGAGGCTCAGCTGTGATATCCAGGGCTCACTCTGGATGGACAGATCTGCTAGCCAAAGGCTTGCTGTGTCCACTCACTGAGAGTCTTGGCCAGCAAAGATGCCCCAGACTCTGAAACAGGGACCCCAAGCAATTACTGTGCTCTCTTCATAAGGGAAAGCTTTTTGTCAGAACCCATAGTACATTTTACTAAACACCTTGCACTGCTCCATAGCACCTGCATTCAAGAAGGATTCTTGTTGGCTTCTCTCTGGTCTTCAAGGTTTGGTTTAGAGGCCTGACGTGTTTATGTTGGGAGAACCAAAGCCTCGTTCCTGGGTGAGACGGAGATAAATGCACATGCTTTAGGCCCACGATGCAGTGGGCTTCTGTCCTGTTCCCAGGCTGCAGTTCAAGTATGAGGTGCTGGTGCTGTCACCTGCAGAGAGGAGGCTGCAGGCCACACTGGGCCTCCCAAACAGTGTGACGGTTGAGAACAGAACGTGCCGGAGCCTGGCCTGGTTTGCAGATCCAGAGCCACCATTATAGACACAGCAGTCCGTGGAGTCTTATAAAGGACTAAAGAAAGTTGATGCTGCCGTGGGACTGGACAATGGAGTATCCAAACACGGGCTTTTCTGACTGGAAGAGTCTAATTTCAAGCCAGGGGTGTGGTATGGGTCTGTGGGAGACTGAGACAGGATGATTCAAGCCCAGCCTGGGCAAGTTAAAGAGACACGAGACCCTATCTCAAAATAAAAAAGGGCCAGGAGTGCAATGCCTGCAGATGGGAAGCAGAGGCTGTTCATTTCCTCTGGAGCACTGCCCCTCAAAATACCACACCCCCTGTATGAATTCCACAGCTCCACCTCTCTAGTCCATAATTATTTCTGATCAGTTCATAATTTTCTCTGCATTCTTCCCCCCCACCCCATCCCTGGCTCAGGGAGGATCTAAGACCCATGGAGCATTTCTGCCAGCTATAAAAATCTAGACCCTCTCTGGATGCATCGACTGCATATCAGCCCTGAGACAAGCCATCCCGCATCGAGAACCCAACGGGGTTCAGATGTCCTCACTCTGTTGAATGCCCACCAGTTCCAATTTCTCCCAATTGCAAGCAGCAGTGAACATCCTGAAAGGTGACTCTCACACTGTAACAACAGCCTCTCAGACTCATTCCATACTGAGTTAAATCCCAGGCACTCTTCTAGAACTAAAAAGGGAACAATGAGCATAAATACGTTCCTCCAACTCAAAGTGCTCATATATTGCAGGTGAACAGATAAGGAAACAAATGTGCTCACTTCAGCAGCACATATACAAATAAGGAAACAAATGTAAAATGCAATAGTATTAAATGCAAAGAAGTAAATCAAGTTTCTAGGAAAAAAACTTCCCTAAGACAAAGAACTAGCAGTTAGGCTGAGATCTGCGGAATGATTAGTGTTAGTGAGACTCAGGGAAGGGACTATGTTCTTAGCAGAGAAGAGGGAGGAGAAGGAAGAGGGAGTGGGAAGGGAGAGGGGAGGGG
>NW_022900929.1:8000673-8011486 GCF_012274545.1 Fukomys damarensis
AAGGGGAGGGGAGGGGGAGGGGGAAGGGGGCAGACCTTCCTGGACTTCGTGAACCATGTTAATCACCCTTTAACTGAAGGACAACAGGGTGACACTGAATGATTCTGCATACATTGGGGACAACTGGTACTTTGCTCGAAAGACTATATACTATTTTACATCCCCCATACCATAAAAAACAGCAACATTTCACCAATATCCTCATTTTAATTTCTATATACTACTGAACTTTTTATTACCCTTTTACTACCCTTCCCTTTTATTACCCATTTCTTATTGAAGTGCTTTTTTTTTTTTACTGGACCCCATTTTTTTTCCACTGAACTGAATATAAGACTTCATTTATTATCTTTTCCATCTTTTCTTCCTGTTTGCTCTCCAATTATAAATGTCAAACTATTATATACATAGCAATCTTTTCTTTTAGGGATTACACCATCACGGTATAATAATATCACCTGATATTATTTAAGTCCTCATCTGTATTTTATATTTCCATGGTTTGACTCCTCAGTCATGATGTCTTGATGGACATTTAGAACTAGAAACCCAATTTTTCTTTTCAAAGGATTAATCAGTGATGCCCTAAAATGACACCTTTATCATTACATATAGACAACCCAGAGCATAACTGACGAATGTTGTCTTCATCCTCCACTCTGCTCTGTTATCTAACCACATACCCCCATGCCAGTACATTAATAATATTATAAAACATTTCATGTGACACAAAGTTCCAGCATCCACCTTTGTTGGACTTTGGTTAGCTACCCCTTAAGAATCTTGCTTCTTTCGCAATATTAGATTAGCTTTCCCCTGGATTTTCCAATAAACTACCAAGGCTGCAGACTGAAGGAGGCCCAGTCACTGCCCTCACTACTCTGCGTTGTTCCCAGATTCTGTGTCTGTAATTTCTCCTCTGAGCGACTCTCCCTAGGCCCCCATAATTCTAGGAATGGGAGGTGATCACAGCTATCTTTACCACAAAGGACTGAAACTACCCTAAGCAATGGTGAGACCCAGGACAGGGGACTCCAACAAAAGCCAGTCTCTCACAGCCAGAATTCAAGGCTAACCTCCCTTAAGTGGAATAGTTACCCCATGATGGGAACTGAAGTTGTCCCCTCATTGTGGGAAACAAACTGTCCCCTCAAGCAATGATGGCTGTCATAGAACCACACAGTATTACAGACTGCCAAGTTAGGTGAAATATTATAGGCAGTCAGACAGGGCTGAGCCCTCAGTCAGGACAAAAGGTAAAAATACTCTACAACTGTAGCCACAGACACATCAGTTGGGGGCCAAGCCTCAAGATAATGATAAAAGGACCAGGCCTATAAACTTCCCCAAGGGATGTGACAAGTGATAACACCTGGTCTAGTAAAGTCTAGATAGGCATCAGTCACCTCAGTGGGTGACTAAGACCTCTAGATCCATCACCTACCTTAGTTTTTTGTCCTTTCTGTGTACTCTTGCTAGGTGACTTGCTTCCCTTCCCCACTGGATCACTATTACCTAAGGGACTACTTGTAACTTTATTGGTTGATCATACCTGTGACCCACAGGTGGGTTTTGCTGTCTAAAACTTCCCTATAAAGTGGGGTCCCTGGTTATCCAATCGGGACCCTCCTGGCTCTCGGGAGCTTTCCTCCCAATAAATATTTTCCTCCATTGTTCCTAGAATTCATTCTTTGATTTTTCAGAGAACACAAACTCAGCATATCAACCTTCTAAGAGGTTGGGAGATAGAATATTTTCATATTTCATCTCCTGTTTCAACAGAACCAGTGAGTCAGCCAGCTTCACCAGCTATGCAAACCCCAGCCCTTGCTTTTCTTCTGCTTTCCTATACAAAGTTTCTGCAGCTCCCCCAAGACAGACCTTGAGCCCCTTTAACTGTTCTTCCCAGTGTGGCCGCACTGATTAAAGCTCCCTTCCTGCCCTTTACTCTCACTGGAATTTGGAGCAGATGGCCCACCCTGGTCTTCTGGACACCACCTCCACCACCCCACCACCCTGGCCTTCCGGGATCCCGAGCTTTCACCCTAAAACTCTGGTGTGGAGATTCCTGATGAACTAAGGGAAACCACCAGGAAGGAAAAGAGGTGAAAACCATCTTGAAGACCAGTGACCTTCTAAACAGTGACTGAAATGTACAGAGATTCTTGCATGTAAATAGGTACCCTTATTGAAGAGTTTGAGCAAATATCCCATAGACTAGTTACCATAATTCATAATTGACTTTTTATTTAAAAAATTACAGGGAGCAATTTCCATCATATTTTATAAAAGTACTGCCTGTATCAAACATTTTGTGTCACTGTTAATTCTACTGAAGAGCTGCCTTTTTGTTCTGTTAAGGTACTAATTCCAACTGATGGGATACATGCCCTTAAAATGAAAGTATCCACCATTTATTCAAATTTATGTCAAAATTAAGATTACTGAGAAGTTTATTGCTTTATGGCTGGGCAAGATGCTACTAGCACATTTTAGGTAAATAATATTCTTTATTAAAAACTAGGAGGTCATTCTGTTTAAAACTTTCAGGATAATTCACAGAAAATATATATTTATTCAAATTACACATAAAGGGCTGGGTTACTAGCTATAGACATTTATAGTTAAAGCAGCTCTTTAAAGAAATAAGACACACACAAATAGGTCTGTCTTGGTATCGTTTACATAATTTAAATGAATAAAACCTGGAAGACTGATACTGTTATGCTATGTTCTGTTAGGATCTTTTAAAAAAAAATCACACATTTAGTAGTCCATTTGTGCTTAAAACACTCATATGCATGAGAAGCTTAAAGAATCGGATACCTCTGTACATCATGATCAAAAGAAAGTTATACATTTTTTTGAAATTGCACTGTTATTTAAACCACTTTCCTAAAAATCAGCCCCTCTGCAGTTGGCACAGTTTTCAGGTCTAATTGGCAACCTGGGGAGGCCCCTCTGGTATTAGAGAAGTAAAGAAGGTGGTGACAAAAGACCAGGCTGAAGCCATCAGTCCCGGCCTTTGAACTGCGCTGGCGTTTTCCCCTGCGTCTTCTCCACTCTCGTCTTCCAGCCCATCGTCCATAAGGCGCTCCTTCCAAACAAAACAAGAAACACTCCTGAGTGAGCTGCACCACCAACATCAACTCACAGTAGAAAAGGAAACAGCTAAATTACTTGTGATAAGAAGGGGTAAGAGCATGTAGTGAGTGGCAGACATGTGATCATTGCAAATCTTGGTGAAATTCAAAACTGGGGACTGGATGCTCAAGTTTAAACACGAAAACTGCCAATGTAATACAATAAACTCTCACCATGCGCATAACTTCTGGGCTGTTTTCAGAAAGAATGTCAAACCGTTCCCATTTAACTCTATAATAATTTGGTATTATTGTCTAAGTTCTCCTAGATGAAACCACCAAAATTGGTACGTTAGCTTTTCTTCACATGCTAGTCTATAAATATTTAAGAACATCCAAGACTCTTTTATCATGCCAGTCCCACACAGTGCTAAGAAAAAAAATCTGTATTTATTGACATCTATGAAACCTTCAATAACATACCATTTCTTCAAGTTCTGCATTGTTTGCATGTTGCCCATCATGGTTAATTTCTATATTGTTGTTGGGAGCCTGCTGCTGACCTCCTTCTTGCCTAAAGGGAAACCATCCAGCTTGATGTCTGTTCAGGAAAAGAAGATAAGTGACTTTTTTTTATTCTAACACTATAAAACATTCATGTCCTATGAGGGAAAAACAAACCACCTTGCTCAAAGCAATGACAGAAAAACAAAAGCCAATTTAAATCTAAAAGTCTACCATGAACTTAACTGGCTCTATGTTAGATATTAAGACATATCAGGATTCACAAGATTTTTTTTTTCAAACTCAAACACAACTAGATAATTTTTATCCCTCAGAGAACAGGTAAGGCAAGAGAAGAATCAGTTTTGTTTAAAAAAGTACAATCTGTATTAGGTATGACCTAATTACTAATGGTAATTATCATTAAAAAGGACACTCATACAGGAGTATACTGAAAATTTCTTCAAGTTCTAAATAACTGAAAAACCCTATCTCATTGAATTAATCATTTCTATAAAACACACTAAACAAAACCTCAGCTTCTAAACAATTCTGGTAAACACTTTTCTTCAACATAGCCTGCACTGCTTCTGGAATCAGAATCCTGCCAGACGCAGAAGCCCAGCATTCACCCCTTCCCTCAGCACTCACACGACGCCGGATTCTGTGCCTGACCATCTCACAAAGTCACTAACGGAAACCACAAGAGGTGAGCAAACACTGCTCACAAATATATTAGCAGCATGGCTCCCATCACCATGATGAAGCGGCTGAAGGAAGAGTAGAAGTACACAATGCTGAGTAGGATGGCAGCCCGGGAGAACGTGTACACCCAGTCCAGCCAGTCACGGTTGAAGTCATCCTCGTTGAGCACAGGGCCACCCTGGGCATTCATGGGAACGTTCTCGTTCGCTGCTTGGTTTTCCAGGTTTGGGGCTGGTGGGGGCTCCTCTCCAGGAACATGGGCCACATTTAAAGGCTGTGATGTAGAAGGCTGGGCAGGGCTGGCACCTGATGTGGCCTGTGCTGAGACTGCAGCTTGACTGAAATGATCACCAAAGAAAGAGGACAAATCTTTACCACACTGTCTCTGTTAACACTTCCTAGGGAGAGGTACTTTACTTGAATCTAATGTGAAAAACCCCACCTCCCACACTGTTTCTCAGGCAAGCACAAATTCCAGTGAAAGAGCAGAGCCCTGTCAGGCAGTGTGCAGCTCTCGAGAGGGCGCTGGCTCACCAGGCCAACTCGAGAGGCAGGAGCAACACAGACAGCCGGGTCACCACTCTGCCCTCTCTTCCACTAACTCCACAGAAGCACATGGCCTGTCTAGATCTTCCGCCATGACTACCTTTTGTTATTGTACATGGGGTAAATACCTTCAAGCCCACCAACTCTCCCTCAGACCCAAATGTTTTAAAAGATTTGTATAAAAAAATGTGTATTAGTAATTATTCCCTGTATCTACTGTTAGTGATACATGATTTGTGCTAGTATTTGAAAGCACTAAACACGTCTCAGACAACAACCCCTCAACCCTAGTCCTGATTTTTGTGAGCTCTATCTGAGAATAGCTGGTTCTGGACAACTCTGGAAGAACTGTGGCCCTGAAGTGCATTTATAATGTCATCCCTTTAAACTCAGAATGAATTTTCTAGTAAGAGGTTCACAGTGCAATGATAATAGAGATGGAATTTGCCATTGAATTGTCCAGTGGAAAAGGGAAAGAGGATAGAAGAGACATGATTTTATAAATGCTGCAGCTAGGTAATGAGAGCACAGGAATCTTTTTTTTATTCTATTTTGTTCTAAGTTTATGTTTTTCTAAAATAAATGGCTGATAATCAAGATAGGAAATGAAACTTAAATAAGTGCTTCCCAAACCAGAAAAACCTATTTAGGCCAGTGTGCTAATATCTTGTGTCCCTATTGGGCTCTTTGGTTTCCAAAACTCTTCCTACTGCATGGATATTCTGACACACAGGTGAGTTAGTATCTTAAAGGTGAGAACCTGAGGCTTAGAGGTTGAATGATGTACCTAAGACTGTATGATTTAGAAGCAAGCTAGAGTAAGCTTCACTTATGTAGTTCTCATGAGGTTTATAAATGAGACAAAGGGTGTAAAGCATCCAGCCAGGACTGAGCACTAAGCAGTCACACAAATGATAGCTGTTATCATGGCAACCCGTAAGGTATAAACAGCCTACCTGGAGCCAAGGGCTCATAAGACACAGTATTAGGATATGAGGTTCATAACGCAAGTTACCTTCATGGGGGAAGGAGTGTGGGAAAGATAAGGACACAGACTTCACACTGGTCAAGGGGGCCCGAAGACATCCAATTATGTGTTACAGGAGTTAAGCTGGCAGTGGGATGAGGAAATACTGTAAAGTGCCTACAAGGAGAAAGAGCTATTAAAGTAGATTTAAAATAAATGATCTGGGTAAAATTCTGGAAGTAGAATGCAGAGGAAGGATAGAAGCCCCAGTATCTCATCTTCAAGAGTTATTGGGTTTCGAAAGCAAAGCCAGAAGCCAGGCTACTTAAGGTTGAGTTCACATGAAATGAAGAACAGAGACCGCGCTTCAGAGAATGACAGAGCCAAGCTTCAGACATAATGAATTGGGGGTAATAGCTAATTTCCCTATGGAAACTTCCATCAACTAAGCAGGGACACGGGATGAAGCACAGGAGGTAAAGAACTGGGAGAGATCCACACAGAGTAACAACTAAGGCCAAGGAAGACAGAAATCCAAGCAGACTGGTCCAGGACCTAGTCCTGTCTTCCCTGTTGACACATGTGCCCTGGGCGTACAGTAAGCACACAAACATCTGTCACCCTGAGCAAGAAATGTTAACTATTGAAAAGAAGGGAAATGGGCTATCGAAAGACACAAAAAGCCTCAGGAGGAAAAACGGATGAGCAAGAAACAGAATCACACAGAGAGAGGGAGACACTGAAGAACAGAAAGAAACCAGTCACTGAGGAACCGAGTGCCAGGGAGTCCAGAAGCACAAGGCTGGGCAACCACACTCAGCACTAAGGCTGAGTGCAGGGAGCACACTGCACACCCGCCTTGCATAAGATGCGGCCTCCTGACGCCTCGACTGTCCACTCCTGCCTCAGGTGACTTTCTATCTCCCTGTGCAGATGTGCTGCCCTCCAGTGAAACGCTCCGTCTTCCCTTTAATTTATAAAATGTTATTATTAAAGCAAGCATCTGAATACTGCTTAAGTCACAAGGGGTGAGAGGGAGGAGCAAGGTGCAGGTTTAACTGACATGAAATGCAGGTGCCAAATAATTTAAAATTGAGCTGGCTGCTGAGATGTTTGTAAATTCTTTCTTATAATAATTTTAAGTAACTAAATATGTCAGCAAATGAAATCCCAAATCAAGTTACTAGAGCTGAAGCAGAAAACAAGTCAGTCCTAGGGAGAGGAAGCAAAGCCCACAGCTCTTCAGGAGAACTCACTATTGCAGGTAGTACTGCTGGGCGTACACCTGCTGCCACCACAGCATCTGCAGCGGGCTGAGCGCTGGGTACGCGGGCGCAGGAGCGGCGGCCTGCCCAGGAAACTGGTGCTCCACGTTCCTGCAGTGAAGGAGGAAGATGAGGAGTGTTAGTGCTTCTCAAGTTAGAAGCGTTTATCCAGCTTTTTCTTTCTGAAGTACAACCCAGTCATGCACAATGTGTTTTCAAATCCTACAGGAAAGAAAAATATTCATTTTTTTCAAATAAAACAGTATGTCTTACATAAGTTGACCCTGAGCCCAAGTCAACCATGAAACGTGTGGTGAGCCTGAACATCTGTTACCTTATTTCAGCAAAGAAACCCCAAAACTTTCATCTTAAATAATTGTTTTGAACCAAAACTCTAAAGTAAGCTTTATGACAAAATATTTTACTGGGGGAATTAGCCAATGGTATTTTTACAGCATTAATAAAATACCTTTAAAAATATAGACACTAGTTATAAATTTTTTTAAATTGCAAAAACTACAAGAATAGCAAAACATCTTTACCCATACTTTTTTGTTTGTTTGTTTGTTTTTTTTTTTGGTGGTACCACGAACTGAACTCAGGACCTTGTGCTTTCAAGGCAGAACCACTAATCTAAATCCCCGGCCCTGCACAGACATTTTTAAAGTAAGCTGAAATTCTATTAATTCAGTGAAACTTGTGGATGATCACACTGTATTCCTAATGCCTGTTTCCCCATCTCTAAAATGGAGCTAGTAATAGACTCTTCCTCCCTGATGTTACTCTGTGTTCAGGAACTGTTAGCTGGTTTCACTTTTTTCCTCTCAGCCTCTAATTCAGAACATGAAGCCAGAGTATATAATGCCAAGATCTGAAGGACTCAAGACCTCAGTCCAATAATGGGTTACATACACGTAGAATCTATGCATTTGGTAATAACTCCCCTTTTCTTCTTATTACTTGAATTTTATCTTGAGCTGTTATTAGTTTGGTCTATCTAGAGTGAATACTTTAAATTCATGAACTTCAATTTTATGCCCGGAAAATTGTTCATATAAATACTTGGTAGTACTTTAGAAGTGCTTGAAAAGTGAGAGCTCACCAAGAAACTTTGGAGGGAGAAAGACTTTACTAATTTATAAACAAAAGAAGAAAAAAATGGAATCAACATATTTGATGTCAAAATTTAGAGACAAGCAGCTGGGAATATATCTCAGTGGTAGGGCCCTTGTCTACCATGACAAGTTCCTTCCCTAACATTAAAAAAATTGGAACTGAAGATGCAAAATTTAAAGACAGAGCATAGAAAATATTGCAACAGTCTATATAAAGTTTCTATATAAAGAGTTCATAAAACAGAAACAATAATTAGGATACCAAATGCAAATTAAAACAAAGACAGCTTTTTATCATTTGCCAAATTAGAAAAGAATAAAGAATAAATAAAAATATAGTATTGGCAAAGGGTATAAGTAAAGTCACTGCTAGTAGCAGTGAAAACTAGAAGAAAAAAGACAGGGAGAGAGAAAGAAAAAGAGGAGGGGAAGAAAATAGCAAGCTGAAAAAAAAAAACAGGTTAAAAACTAAAGCAAAGAAACTTTTTTGAATCAAGTTTGATAGCACAGCCACACATAGAATTACTCCACTAACCTCAAACACAATATTTTTAACTATATATTCCTATCATGATAAATCCTAGAGACAAAAAAGAATCAAAATTTTGAACCACATTGAATGAGCTTGTAAAATGCAGATAGCACTTTTTGGAAATTACTTGAAAATTTAACTCATTGACACAGAGTAATAAATAAGTATGCTAATTCATTGGGAATCAAGACTTTCAGCCTAAAAAAAAAACACACACACAAATCAAAGGAGAAGCATACAGACCCTTCAATCTTTAACCTGAATTGGAAATATCAGGCTAAACTCATGATTTTTTTCCCCTTTTTTTCTGAAACACCAATACTATTTATCTCTGACAACTGGGCAGCAATGAGGACCTCTGGAGCCCAGACCACAGTCTGTTTTTACTGGGGTTTTCTGGCTTCCTGTTTACTTGCTTGATTGCTTGTTTGTCTGTTTTGAGACAGAATCTTGCTGTGTAGATCAGGCTGGTCTTTTTGTTTGTTTGTTTTTGTTTCTGTTTTTTTTTTTGAGACAGGGTCTCAGTATGTAGTTGAGACTGACCTGGAACTCACTATGTAGCCCAGGCTGGTCTCGAACTCACAGTGATCCTCCTGCCTCAGCCTCCCGAGTGCTGGGATTACAGGTGTGCGCCACCACGCCCGGTGTGAGGCTGGTCTTAAATACAATGCTGCCTCTGCCTCCCGACTGCTAGGCTTACAGGCATGCACCACCATGCACAGGGTTCAGACCATGGTCGCTAAATGCTATTTCCCATGAAGGTTCCCCAGGAATAGAATCCAGATGGGTCTGGGGCAATGTGTCATGTATGCGTCTAAGATGTTATCAAAATTTACTAAAATTATGTCAAAAGGATCCTGATGGACAAACTAGTAAGTCCCCCACAAGCCAGAGACAGGAAAACAATGAGTATCACAGTGGATAACTACATGCATGCAGTAGCTAATCTATAGCCTGAAGCACGAACACAGTAGAAACTGGGTATGCTCACACACATACTTTTAAAAAACAAAACAAGAAAACTCATTTTGTTATCTTCGGAGGTTATCAAAGCACTGACTTAATACTCTGAAAAAAGATACAGGAAAAGACTAGAATTTCCCAGGCTTTTCTCAAATATTTTAGAATAACAAAATGATGAGAAGAAATTCATCAAGAAGCACAGCTGATGGAGGAGGAATGACTGACAAAATGTGACAAGTAGAGAAACAACGGATCTGGCCGGCGATCGCTGAAGATTACTGAAAGGATGACAAAGAACTTTCTGACATGACCAGGTGACACTTGGACTTACTGACTGTCCTGACAGGACCATCACGTGCCTCTGATGTGATGCAAAGACAGACGCATGTGGACAGCTCTTTAAGGAAAAAGAAGCTGAACTGTGACTGAATTTAATGATGTCCCAGATCTAACTACCAGCACATAGGAAATAAGGGGACCAAGAATGCTAAAGGACTTTCCAAGGACACAGTCAGCTGAATTCAGAGCAGTAAGGGAAACAACATAAAACAACAAATAAGCACATGAGGTAAAAGAAGGGAGGACGTTAGGCTAGAGGAGTCTTACAAAACAGCAGCCAAATCAATAGCAATCTCTGAATGCTGACTTAACCAAAACAATTCAAAGACACTGACCTGGCTGTGATGGAGCATGCCTGAAATCCCAGCTCTCTGGCAGGCTGAGGCAGAAGGATCTCAAGTTTGAGTCAGCCTAGGCAATTGTCCTACTTATCCAGACCCTATCTCAAATAAAAAGCTAGAGAATACAGCTTAATGCAAAGTTCCTAGATTCAATCACCAGCACAACCAAAAAAAAAAAAAAAAGACATTCCCTATAATCGGGGAAAAGTGAACACAAAGTTGGTATTAGACAATTACAAAAATTTTCAATTTTGTTGAGTGTTCTAATGTTATTGTGATTAAAATATTTAAAAGTCATGGGCCCAGAGCCGGGCATGGTGGCACACATCTGTAATCCCAGCACTTGGGAGGCTGAGGCAGGAGGATTGCTGTGAGTTCAAGACCAGCCTGGGCTACATAGTGAGTTCTAGGTCAGTCTCAACTACATAGTGAGGCCCTGTCTCAAAAACTCAA
>NW_022900929.1:8011681-8049483 GCF_012274545.1 Fukomys damarensis
CTGACATCTGTTTTACAGATAAAATGATATGTTTAGGTTTATCTCCAGCCCACAAAATAAAAGTGATGGAGAGGGAAGAGACTACAATAGTAGCCTATTGGTAGTTGTTGAAGCTGGGTATTAGATATAATGATATTAACATTTTCTTTTCTGTGTGGATGTTTACAAAATATAATAAAGTGTTTAAGTTAAAAAAAAAAGTGCTGAATTAAAATCCTGTTTAACCACAGCAGTTCATAGGACTGGTCCATTGAATATGATAATTTACATATGGACGACTCTGCAATTGATATAGGAAGGGTCTAATGTTTTATACTAACATAAGACCATCTGTATGGTTAGTGAATATGTAAGAAGCAATCTACTGTGGCTAAAAGTATGCTATTATTTGTGTAAAAATAAACACACCTACTTGGGTGTGGCAGCACATACCTGTAATCCATTGTAACATTTAGGAGCCTGAGGCAGGAGGATCACCACAAGTTTGAAACTAGCCTGGGCTATGCAGTGAGACTTTGTCTCAAAAAAAAAAAAAAAAAAAAATACGTGTGCATGCATGTACACACAAACAAACCACTCCCACACGTGTACGCACATTTTGTCCTCAGAATACTACAGGGGAAACAGCTAAAGATGGCTGCCTCGGAGGAGGGCAGCTGCACAGCTAAGCTACACAGCGGAGAAACCCTTGTATACTTTTCTGCTTGTATTATAAATGGCACCATGTCTGTGAGTTCTCTTTTAGGAAACAGCTAGCACAATAAATGACCTGCTTATTCTCCTATCTCTGACCAGACTCTGTGCTTTTACATAAAGAGCTCACAAACCCTAAAACATACAACATACCAACAAATATGTAATTGGCAAAAGAAAGAAAGAAATGCCCCTTTATCATGTCTCCAACTGGAATAAGGACATTCTGATTGATTTATCACACTGGCAAGTAAAGTATATGTACAAATACAAGCCCTTTAACAACTGGCAGAATAAATTTTACTACTGTTCTTTTCTGTAATTTTACAAGTCTTAAGTACCTCAAAAAGTAGTAAGTATGCTTTGACTTGGGAATTGTTTTTTTCATCATTTGTCCTCAGATACTAACTGCTAATAGGTAAACATATGAGAGAATGATGATCACAGTGGTGCGGGGGACTCATAAGTTGGAAGACTGTCTCAATTACTCCTCCACTACAGGATCAAATACCACTCGTCCGCTGCTACCTGGTAGCAAGGCCGGCGGGCACTGGTGCACACTGGCCCACAAGAGTAACTTTCACAAGCTCAAGAACTGTGGGAGCCAGCCTTGGGGTCTTGAAATCGGCCACGGTGGGAACGTTTATACCACAGAAATCAACAACTCCAGGCCTTTATCATTCCTCTAGAGAAGCCAGCTGTTAAGCATTCCAGCACAGCCATGCACTTACGCAATACCTCCTCCACCCCACTGTGGCTGGGACCGTAGGACTTCCTTTGGCCAAAGAATGTCAGTAAATGTGACATACACAAGGCTTTAAAGTGCTCAGGGGTTAGCCTGCCCTCTTGTGCTTCTGCCATTTACCAAGAGATGAACATGGCCTATCACCAATCCTCAGAGAAGGAGAAACAGGAAACAGCCCTGACCTGACCTATACCCTGAAGTAGAGCTGTGCTGGGTGCTGACAGAACTTTGAGCAAGAAAAATACAGCATGGTGTCATGTGACACTGAGATTGTACGGTTATTTTACAGCAAAATCACCTAATACGCTATCAATAAAAGAATGGACAGAGAAAAACCATGCAGATTTTAAATGCTGCGGATTTATATTTGATCTGAAAATATGTCCAAGATATATTTTTTAAAAGGGCTTATAAAACAGAATTAAAAGAATATTTCTTTTTTTTTCAGCTTTAATTGAGTTTATTGGTACAATTTAGAGATAAAAGAATATTTCTATTGAAAAAGCATACATAGCAAAGTATCTGGAACTTCTCTGATGAAGAGAGACTGACTTCCTGCTCCTCACTGCCTCTCTGCCCACAGAAGCCCCACATCTCCCCAGCAGCGAGGAGGACAGTGACTATAGCCCGCCTGCAGCCAGCTGGCTCTGATGAATGGGAGCAAAACGGTGGTTTCCACTGGTCAGGCATACACTTCCCAAAGTTGGCACAACAAGGATGCCTGTGCCCTGGAGCATTTATAAAAATGTTAGGCTGGATGCGGTGGCACATGCCTGTAACCCCAGCTACTTAGAATAAGGTGAGAGGATAAGGCAGGAGGATTCTGAGATTAAGGCCAGCCTGGAAAACTTAGCAAGACCCTGTCTCATTAAAAGTAAGTAAAAAGGGATGTAGCTGAGTGGTAGAACACTTGCCTAGTATGTGTCAGTACCTCGGTCCCAGATTTAATCCCTAGTACTGTCAAAGGAAAAAAAAGGGTTATTTCTAGTTGGTGGGTTAGAAGTAATATTTACTTTTAAAATCAAATATTACAGGGGCCAGGGATTTAGTTCAGTGGCACCATGCCTGCCTGGCAAGCACAAGGTCCTGAGTTCAATCCCCGGTACCGGGGGAAAAAAAAAATCAGATATTACAGAAGGGTACAATATGTAGTTTTCAGATTTATTATAAAACAAGGCTAGGCAGGTGCAGCATTACTGAGCTAAATCTCAGGCTTTATATTTTATATTCTTAAAATTTATCAACTCACTGGTGCACACTGGCCCACAAGAGTAACTTTCACAAGCTCAAGAACTGTGGGAGCCAGCCTTGGGGTCTTGAAATCGGCCACGGTGGGAACGTTTATACCACAGAAATCAACAACTCCAGGCCTTTATCATTCCTCTAGAGAAGCCAGCTGTTAAGCATTCCAGCACAGCCATGCACTTACGCAATACCTCCTCCACCCCACTGTGGCTGGGACCGTAGGACTTCCTTTGGCCAAAGAATGTCAGTAAATGTGACATACACAAGGCTTTAAAGTGCTCAGGGGTTAGCCTGCCCTCTTGTGCTTCTGCCATTTACCAAGAGATGAACATGGCCTATCACCAATCCTCAGAGAAGGAGAAACAGGAAACAGCCCTGACCTGACCTATACCCTGAAGTAGAGCTGTGCTGGGTGCTGACAGAACTTTGAGCAAGAAAAATACAGCATGGTGTCATGTGACACTGAGATTGTACGGTTATTTTACAGCAAAATCACCTAATACGCTATCAATAAAAGAATGGACAGAGAAAAACCATGCAGATTTTAAATGCTGCGGATTTATATTTGATCTGAAAATATGTCCAAGATATATTTTTTAAAAGGGCTTATAAAACAGAATTAAAAGAATATTTCTTTTTTTTTCAGCTTTAATTGAGTTTATTGGTACAATTTAGAGATAAAAGAATATTTCTATTGAAAAAGCATACATAGCAAAGTATCTGGAACTTCTCTGATGAAGAGAGACTGACTTCCTGCTCCTCACTGCCTCTCTGCCCACAGAAGCCCCACATCTCCCCAGCAGCGAGGAGGACAGTGACTATAGCCCGCCTGCAGCCAGCTGGCTCTGATGAATGGGAGCAAAACGGTGGTTTCCACTGGTCAGGCATACACTTCCCAAAGTTGGCACAACAAGGATGCCTGTGCCCTGGAGCATTTATAAAAATGTTAGGCTGGATGCGGTGGCACATGCCTGTAACCCCAGCTACTTAGAATAAGGTGAGAGGATAAGGCAGGAGGATTCTGAGATTAAGGCCAGCCTGGAAAACTTAGCAAGACCCTGTCTCATTAAAAGTAAGTAAAAAGGGATGTAGCTGAGTGGTAGAACACTTGCCTAGTATGTGTCAGTACCTCGGTCCCAGATTTAATCCCTAGTACTGTCAAAGGAAAAAAAAGGGTTATTTCTAGTTGGTGGGTTAGAAGTAATATTTACTTTTAAAATCAAATATTACAGGGGCCAGGGATTTAGTTCAGTGGCACCATGCCTGCCTGGCAAGCACAAGGTCCTGAGTTCAATCCCCGGTACCGGGGGAAAAAAAAAATCAGATATTACAGAAGGGTACAATATGTAGTTTTCAGATTTATTATAAAACAAGGCTAGGCAGGTGCAGCATTACTGAGCTAAATCTCAGGCTTTATATTTTATATTCTTAAAATTTATCAACACATTAATCTTTGTCTCTATATGTTGGTCTACCAAATTGATGAGTTATTTTGGTTCTCATTTTCTTTGCTTTTTTATTTGAGAATTTATGAAATCTGTATATATGAGTAGTATGAAAAGTATTAAGGTCCATCCGTCATCCTCCTCTCTCATCTCTGCCTTCTGCAAACTTCCTTTTCTGTGACTACAGCTTGTCTGGTTGGAAATTTGTTAAGACAAATTTTGTTATGTTATCAATGTATCTTTGTACCTATTTTTTACCTGTAACAAATATTAATTTTAAGTAAATTTTATCATAACTATGCTTAAATAAATGGATAATATATCATTAATATCATTCAGTATCTGGTACATATTACAAATTCTCCAACTACCTCAAAGATGGTATTTGTTTTTCTCAAATCACACAAATCACAAACATTCCACACATCACTGCACTGTTTTATTATACCAAAGTAGAAAATATGCATTGTGTATACCTGTGGGGGGTATGTCTTTACACATATGTGTGCACTATTAAATGAGAAACATGGTCATGAATGTGGTAGGATTGTGCACATTTGGCATATTGATAGTTTCTCTAGCAACCTTTTGATTTCTTTAAATTACATGCTTGACAATTAATTCACAGTCATTCGTTTGGGAAGAATATTACATATGCATTGGTGTTAAATTCTATCATTATGCTTATAAAAATATAATAATAAGTACAGGATATAATAAAAAAGAAACAGAAAAATCTGATCTTAAAAATGTGAACTCTTTTAGTTGTTTTTGGATTTCAAATATAAGTATATTTCTTTTCTGTGGGAAGTTTTATTAGAAAATATAAGTGATACAATCAACAAGCATATAATATTTATCAAATTAATAAAAACCAAGGAGTTTATAAATCATAAAATTTTGAGGACAGTTTCTCAACTATAATATGTAACTTTGTTTTATTTGTAAATACAATATTTCAAAAATATATGAAAAGAAAATAAGAAAGAACATATAATATTTGAAGATCATATCAAACTAATAGTGTATTTGGATTATCAGTCTCTGTTGCATAAATTTTTGTTTATTTCATATCCTTTTTAAAAAGCTGTCATATATATGTATATTTGAAATTTTTATTTAGTATCTTCATTTCTTTTTGTCATATATGTTTGCAATCTTTAATAAAAAAAACAAAAAAAAACAAGGCTGATGCTTTCAAGGAGAAAAACTGAATGTACACAACTGGATATTTGATAAATTAGATGAGATCAGGCACATTCAGTGTGGTATGGCCATATTTTATAAATTTAGTTTTATTTTTAGATTTATTTATTATATTTATATTACATATAGTATATATATCTATATTATATATCTAATATTTTTATTTGTATTTTATAAATTTATTTATAAATTAGGTGGCAACTTTTGGAGTTGAACAAATGTGATGGCAAACAGAATGAGTCCAACGACAGTGGGAATTTATCAGTGTGACTCTGAAAGTGGACAGCCAATGCTCTGATGTGCAGCCCTCCTCTGCCCTGCTCCTGTTTCCCAAGAGCTAGGTAGGCAGCTCATCACCACATTAGGTTTGGGCAGGGAAGTTCCCGGGTATTGCTGGAGTCTCAGGTTCCTGAGAACCAGTCCAAACTGATGTTCTGAAACCTTGGGAATCAGCAATTTTAACAAGCTCACCAAGATTAAGAATACTAACCCTACAAGATGGAAAACGATACAGACTAGTTAAGTATAAGATGTGCTAAAGTCTGACGGGACAGCAGAGCTTTTATTTGGATGGTGAGTGTTTCAGGGTCACTAAATGACTGCTCAGGCACCTAAGACTATGTTAACTGAAATTTACCTAAATACAGATAAAGGCTTCACTAGTAAAAATGACAGGTGAGGTTAAATTAAAACATATTCATTGTTAAACTAAGCAGCCCATTTATTATAATTTTTCACTAATTGCTTTATAAATCATAAAGCACACTCTCCAAAACTATTATTTTCCAGGACCTAGCACGGGCATTCATTCCTCAGATGCCTAAACATTGTCTGCTGGACAGAGGCACGACATTCACTTAGAAGAATGAAGAAGGCAGAAGTAGTCGCTAACACACTGCGAGGTGCCACTTTGCATATATTCTCTCCATCCACACTGAAGTCCTGAAAGACATGTATTTCTACCCGCCAGATAATAAGCAAACTGAAGTACAGTAGGACAGCCTGCCCAGACAGTGAGTGAACACAGCAGGATTCCAACCCAGGCGATCACTGTGTGGTCACTAAGAGACACTGTCCTCCAACTAGACACCAAGTATTATTCATCAAGTAAAACAATCCCTAAGTGAAGCTCCAATGTCTTTGGTGAGTTTTGTCCTCACCATTTTAATACTCATTCTTAGCCAAAAAAACAAAACCATTTCAGGTTTTTCTAATCCCTTCAATAACCCCCAAGAGCTGAATGTCTCAGGCTACTAATTTCCTCAGCAACTTAAGTTTCTTACAGTATCTATAGTCGTATTCTGAAGACCTGAAATCTTACAAGATGCATTTTTATTCACTATGTGCATTCATTGTAAGTATGACAAAGATATGAAAATCTTCTCACACAGAGACACCCACCATGTATATCTTCCTAGGCTTATCTGTGATACTCCCACCTTCCATCACTACCAACAATCAAACAAGTGAAGCTGTTCTATTTAAACTGAGAGGAACTGAACCATCTACTCTCCAAGAAAGAAAAGAAATGACCAGGGTCAAGAGACAAAGTATTTTATTTTATTTATTTTGATTTTTTTGGTACAGGGATCAAACTCAGGTCCTCGCACTTGCATGGCAGGCAGCGGTGCCACTGAGCTAAATCCCTGGCCCAACAAAGTATTTTAATCTATTACTTCATAATGTAAACTCTGAGAACACTGTTGTTTTACAAATAACTACATTGTCTCATAGATGCAGCCAGCCTCGTCTAAACGCTTATTTTGGTAGGAAAGGCTTCACATTCAAGAGATTTCTCCATATATTCCTCTTTGTCTTCCTACACTAAGTGAATTTAGATGAAAGTACTAAGAAAAAAGGACCAGAGTGATTATGCTTAGCACAGCAGTTGGTAGCTGCTCCTCAGCCCCAGAAGGACATCACCACACTAGGGTCCCCACCCTCCCCTCATCTCCAGGCTGCCACCCCAGACCTGGACTCCTGCCCCGCACAGCTGCCCAGCTGGATGTGCAGTGCAGACCAAGCACCACTGCCTGTTACTGCTACTTCTTTTACTTCAAAGACAGAACAAAAGCACCCCCCAAGTTGCTCCGCTTTCAGACATAACCCAGGCCCAAAACACGTTCGCCAAACAGTATTCTGTGGCTGTCTGAACATTGTGACACAGCTATTGGCTGCACTTCCTACACAACTGCCTAACTCAAGAGGCCTGATATAACTGCTGAGCAGATGGCAACCACAGCAAGCTTCCTAAGAAACCTCTTCCACAGAAACTCTCAGTACAACGGAGATTCCAGATACACCGCCACGGTGCCACATCCTTGTAACCCAACATGGTTTGCTCTAACTTAGCTGCTGCTTGGTCTTATGGCTGTAATCTAAAATGTCCCCCAAAGTCTCCTGTCTGGAAGTGGGGCCTGCTTGATGGTCACTGGGGAGCATAACCTTGAAGGGTGTGTTCTCACCTAGACTCCTCCCTTCTCTTTCTACTTCCTGGCTGCCATGGGCTGAAGAGCCTTCCTCTGTTAAGGCCTCCACTTGCCTAGAGCCAATTCTGCCTTAGAACCAACTGACCATGCACAGACTGAGACCTCTGAAACTGTGAGCCACAGTAAGCCTCTCATCTTTTAAGCTGAAGTTGTTACGTATAACTAATGAACCTAGTTAAACCTGGTCAATCAGAAATACCTGCGGAGCTTTTTAAAAACAGACTGCAAGTATATGCCCATCACCTATCTGCTCCCCTGAAGACTGCACTAAGTAACTCTGTAGTGAGACTGAGTCAGGAAAAAAAAAAAAGACCTTTAGACACACATGTGCTTGCTATTCAGAATGTGGCCCAAGCACCAGAAGCATCAGGGTCACCCGCACATTTGTTAGAAATGCAGAATCTCAGGTCCCATCAGACCCACTGAAGCAGAACCTTCATCTTAACAAGGATTAGCAGGAACAGGATTAGCAGGAACATTAAAGAATGAAAAGTATGCTCTGAAGATGATCCAGATGCAGGAACAGCTTTCAAAAGCACTGTTCTAATTAGCCCTCTAGTTTTCAAACCATAAAGCAGATACAAAAATAAATTTCACAAGTACTTTAATTCCTGCAGAGGCGCTACAGTAAAAATCAAAAGGAACAGATTTTGAGGGAAGCCAGTTATGACCCACAGATAAGATAATAGCACCTACCCTTGCATTACATATGGAAACTGATGACTCGGTGCAGGGTTGGTGTGTGCTTGTGGAAGGGCCCGCTGCCTCAATCCTTCTGAGGAAGAACCAGCAGCTAAGGATAACAATTCTTGGCTGGACGATGGAGTTGTTGATCCTGAATGATCTGAACTCTACAAACAAAATGTAATTATTTTTTCAAGGACATTTCATTCATTGCAATCATGAGATTACAGACATGCTAAAAATGTATTCATTAAATCCCTCTGTAAAATAACTGATTTTTACAAGTTTACTGATCTGGACCTTATATCCAATATAACAGCTATTTCAACTTTAGTAGGATTTAAAAGATCAGAAAGTCAAAACTGCTTAAACAATAACATCATATGTATCAATGAGACAAAGCTGACTAGCACAATAATAATATATAAAAACTGCACACTAAATTGTGTGGATTCCATCACTGCACGAAAGCTCCTTTCACCTTGCCCAATAGAAAATGCTCAATAAATATTACTTCTAAACTGCTCTTATGCACTCAGTACTGCATATAACATGTAATTGCTAACATACTGGCTTAATATAATAAACATACTGGGAATCAGAAGACCTAGATTCTGATGTTACCTCTGGCATTAACAAAGAACATAATGATTCACTTAACCTCTGAGAGTCTGCTTTCTTAGAGACAATGAAATTGAACTAGAACTTCAAGACTCCAGTTCTAAAATCCTATTCGTTTACAGGTGCTGTCACAAATACTGCTTTGTTTTTTACAAAATAAATGAGATAGCTATCAGGATTTTTTTAATTCTCATGCTCAACTGAGGTCAATAATTCATGGATTCAGTAGCTAAATAATGTAACTCCTGGAAGGCCATTTCAAGGTGCTTTTATTAGAAAATGGTTTAACAAATGTTTTGTGTAAATTTAAAACAATTATATTTTATATTATTTCAGTTCTCTCATTTTAAAAAGCTGCATACAATATTATTTTAACATCCTCACCAGTTTGATAAAATTGTAATTTACCTGTAGTGCCTGCACGCTGAAAGGATCTGTTTTTGCATGTCCACTGTCCTAAGCCCTGTCCTACAAAAAGTCCCAAGCACACAGGTCTCTTGTAAAACTAACAAAAGCTTTAAGGTGTTATTTCACACAAAGTACATACTACCTATCCCACTTAGGGGTCTCATGCTTCAGGATATAAACTGAGAAAGGCTTTTTTCTGGGCAAGCTGTAACAAACATTAAAACAAACATCATAACATGGTGCTCATTAAGATAATTAGCAGACAAAAAGTCTAGCTATTCATTAGTTCAACCCAATTTCTCTAGAACTAATGATTTCCAACCTTAGTATTAGAATTTTCATGAGTAATTTTTTTAAACACTTGATTAGATTTTCCTAAACACATTTTTCAGTCCCTCTGCAATTTCTAAGCCATGAAAACTTTAGGGAAATTCAACTTAACTTTCCTTTGATACTTTGTAGAATTTTTATAACTCTGAAAATATATACATACTAATGATACAAAATTATCACTGAGGAAGCACTACAGAAGTCAATTCAGACACAGGATTCGTGCCTGATAAAAACAGGAGCAATGCAACTGTGTACAAAGACTACATACAAAATTTCATATCAATGCCAGTACCTGTTCCTTCTTACATCAATGTAGAAAAGCTATAAAGATCCTTGGGTATTCTGCAAGGCATATTTTGATTTAATATAAGCTAAATTTCTATGGCTCATGCTAGAATATACTTACCACGGAAACCATACTGGCTAAATATAGCAAAGAAGCAAAGCAGTTAAACATCTATGAGGAGATAGTTCAACTAGTTATCACTCCTACCACTCATCTCCTCAAGGTTTTGGCTACATTTTTGACAAGAAAAGCATACAGAGCAGAATGTAAATTCCCTAACTGCCCAAGAAGTTAAAACCAGCTTCCTCTTAATCACCCTCGTCTCACTGTCAACCATGTAATACAAAACTCTAACTGCATCAAAAATAATTTAACATAAAATAATCGAGATCAATGTCCTTAGAACTTATAGAGAATATCTAAATTGAAGAGTCCGACTTATAAAAAATTTCCAAACCAATTATAGGCAGATAGAAAACTAAAAAAGGAGAGATAAATATCCAACTCCAAAAGGGACAAGTAACTCTTAAATAACTCTTCCCCTGCTGCTGAATATATGGACCTAACCCATATTTTATTTGTTTTAAAAACACAAAATCCTTAATCAAGTAATCTATTTCAAGAAAATATAGGGTAAGTTGGAATTTAAACAATACAATCCATCTTGAATAAAATATACTATATTATTAAAAATCTCAATATTTCTGCAACTTCACTGACCTGAGTGTCTATCTAGTATTTTTCCATATCGTAATAGTGTTTTCTGAGTATTTCAGTAAGTAAGCCTGTGGACACTGGCTCTATTACTGACCTGCCTTTCTGAACAGTGTAACTCATGGTGAACAGGCTTCAACATAACGCTGCATATTAGAGCTCTGAAACAGATTTCAAATCCCTTCTTCCAGTTGTTCAAAAAAAAACCTCAAAATCCACAAGTTCCAATTTTTCAGTTTTCCTTTCCGTTTTTAGAGGTAAAAAGGAGAATCAGACAATCTTAATGTTTGCTCCTCCCAAAACAACTCACAGAACTGCTGCTGGATGCCAGGGCTTCATGATTTTCTTTATAGGTGCTGGCTTTTGGAGAACTGGGAGGAGTCCGAGAAGTACACACTAGATGAACCATATGATATTCATCTTGCTAAAATTAAAGAAGATTACATTTAAAAGGTTGTACTGGGAAATGTACAGTTCAAAAAGTCAATAGCTTAGTCAAAACATTCAATTCAAAACTTAAGTTCCTTTCTAGACTCTTTTATTGGTAATAAATTGTCATTATCTGAAGCCAATTTGCAATTTTAATATCTGGGTGCCTTTTGAATTGAATATTTTCTCGTCATTCTTGGACAATGGTTCAAATACTGCATAACTACTCAGTAACTATTAAAAAATATTACTTTGCATATCACGCAGTCTTGAAGTAAACAATGCTGGATAGTTGTATCAATATAATCTATTATTTCAATATAAAACACATAGCACCTTACTATCAAAACTATGAAAGTTACCTTGAAGCCCACAAACTATGAATAGTGAGTGCTAGCAAGGATAAAAGATATCCAAGTAACTTCATGGGACTCTCATTTGCCTAAATTTCAGCAAGCTGATGTACACACAGATATAAAGCATACATGTACACTTCATTCTGTAAATATTCCATGTTTACATAAATTACAACCATGATTGAAGGAAAACAGTTAAACCATGATAAAGGTTAGCATTTTAGCTTAGTGAGATCATGTGTATATTTATACTTAAGACAGAAAATGAGTAAACAAGATGGAGAAATAAAAGTGAATAAAGGAGGACTGAGTAAAATGATGAGTCAGTGCTAAAAATAAAAAAGGAGAGGAGGAAGAGTAACAAGTGAGTGATAAAGAAAAGGGGGCTGGAAAGAAGATGCCCAGTGGTGAGAAGAAAGGAAGCAAAACTACTAGAAACTAAGACCTGATTACCAACTGCCTACCAGGAACCTAGAATTATGCTTAATTCTTAGGTGAATTCAAGAAAAGTAAGGTCAGCTCCGTCCATAGAGGCTCATCATATGAAGAGATCAGACAGTGGACTGGAGCACAGTTAGAGAAATACATAAAGCAGTCATAAAGCCGAGAGGCACCAACTACAACTGCATTAGGCATTTTGAGAAAGAAATTAATGGGGAAAGAATGCTGAGGAGAGGCTGCACAAGACAGCATGGCAGGAGAGAAGCCGACCAGGTCAGGTTGAACCTGCTGATCCACCAGGTCTTCTTAGCTCCTGAGCACAGAATAATGAAAAGCATCAAAGTATAAGACAGTCATGCTCACAAACACATGTAGTTCTGAAAGGTGACACTAATCACAAGTAACTTATAGCATCCACTCTATAAAACATATTATATCTAAAGTACACCAGCTAAAGTTAATGGCAGCATTTAATTTTTAAAAAGGTATAAAAACAGCTCAAAGTTCTACTCAAAATGTAAAAATGTTGCAAAAAATGTGTAGTATAGGGCCACAATAGTTCTTTCAGCAGTTTTTATTTTGTCATCTTGTCTGAACCCATTTCTAGCAACAAAGGCCTTTGAAAAAGTATTTGCGTGTAGGTTCAAGCTGCCCTTGAGATAAGATCGTAAACATATCTGTATTTTCAAAGAGCAGAAAGCAGAAACAAAAATGGGAGGAAAAAAAACATGCAGAGTATGGGGTCTTTAGGACTACTTAGGGCCATTAAGACTATTGTGTATGATAGTAACGGTGGAGACTTGTCATTAAACATTTGTCAAGACCCACAGAATGGCCATCACCAGGCATGGGCCCTAACATAAAGCATGGACGTGGAGGGACAGCGCGGCAGTGCAGCTTTGCAACCATTAGCACGTGCTTCACTCCAACACAGACATCAATAGTGGGGCAGGGGGGCGGGGATTTGGCTCAGTGGTTCTGCTGCCTGCCTCACAAGCATAAAGGCCCAAATTCGATCCCTGGTACCCCCACCCAAAAAAATAGTGGGGCAGGTTTTGCAGTGAGGGGGTCCATGAGCATAGGAGGAATCTCTGGACTTTCCATTCAGTTTTGCTCAAAACCAAAATTGCTCTAAGAAATAAAGTCTATTGCAAAAGAAGAGACAAACATGCTACAAAACTCCACTATTAATGAGGGGGAACATATTAAAATACTTTAGCTATATAAAACTTCATAATTAAAATGACAGAAGTCACACTGTGGCAAAGCTAAAATGTCAACTATCACTGCAGAAAGGATATACTGGAACAAGATTTTTTTTTTTTTTTTAGTTTCGCATAGATGATCATAAATATACGGAATAAAATATAGAGCTTCTAGATCATGTCAAGAATATCAAGAACAATATTAAGAGTTAAGCACATAGCTTGGTGTACTCTGTTGCTTTATGTCTCTTTTAAATTAAGCATTAAGGAAATGCAGTACTGTAATTGTAACTTCGCCAATACTTCTATCTAGAGTCTGGTTGCCATTTTTATTTTCAGTGAAATTGTTGTTCCCAAGAAAGGAAGGATTACAATTTTTTTCTAACAGATTAAGTTGGTGTAGTATGTTCTTAGTTATCAAAAATACTCTTGTAGCTCTGAGATTTTGAACTGATGAATATTCATGATGTGTAGAAAAGCATGACACACACTGTACAAACTCAATCACAAAAAGACACGCAGGACCTAAAAGAACACATCCAGCTAATCTGCTAATGACTACAAATGACTTTATTCTTTACTTCCTGTGTTTTTGTTTCCTGTAATACATATATTAACTTTAAAATTTAAAAATTATTTTTTAAAACTCAAAAAATAGTTAAACCAAAATTATATGCAAAATATAAAGCTATTCAAGTCTGCTATAATTAAAAACAAAAAATGGCATTTCAAGTGCTGAAGAGCCCTGAAAATATAAATTCTACAAATGAATTTGAGCTAAAAACTACCATTAAAATAATCAGCATTCAAGTTGATTGTCAAAATTCTATACTGAAATATATTTTAGCTCTGGACATCAGAAAGCTTGTTAAATGGATGGACTTCATTCTACTTCCTACCCTGAAATTAACTCCCAATGCAAGCAATTTGTATTAAAATATTATGAAGTTTGGAAAAAAGACTTAAGAGGGAAGATTGTTTGGTCAATCTTTCATCACTACCTGTACATTCTACTCTTACACTACTATAAAGTCCATGGTGTTTTCTTACAAAACATAACAAATAGGGCTGGGAATTTAGCCCAGTGGTTCCACCGCCTGCCTCACAAGCACAAGGTCCCAAGTTCAATCCCCGGACCAAACAAAAGATAACAAATATCTGGATACAAATATATAATCCTATTTCAGACTCAGCTATCAGATAAATATGAAATGGTTATCTGAACTAATCAGAAATTTAAGAGACCATTCCCTTTCTAACTTATTTCTATCTGCTACGCTACCCAAAAGGGGTGACTTTAAGTAAAAACTGGACTAGTTGGATAAAACTACAGAAACATCTCCTCTCACATTCTGACCGGGTATCTGGTTTCAGAAAGTGGAAGAAAAGCTTACTTTTCTGAGAATGTCTTTCAGCTGCAGATGATCGGGAAGCAGTCTGCCCGAATACACCAATCTCTGATCCTTCGTCAACTGAGAAATGGGATAAAGAAAAGAATTCAACTTCTCTAATTATACAAATTTAAAATTGGAAAAACACGACTAAATACGAGTAAAATAAAACTCCATGAGGGAAAAAGAAGCAGAAAATTGACATAATTTAAGAATTTTTGTTTTTGAAAGTCCCACTTAAGATATTTAATAGCTCAGCAAATGGCAGCATGTCTACAAGAGAACACAGGTAATTACCATATTTTTAAAAGTTGAGAAAATGGTAAATCAGAAGTTTGTGTATTCAGCTGTAATGCAATGTATGTACAACTATCATTAAACCCTCAATGTTAAACAAATGGAAACATGGTTGACCTTTTATGGTCAACTGCAGTCTAAAATTTTAAAATCATCAGTTAGTTTGCACTGTTTTGTCAGTATTTTTAATCTAAAATATATACATAAGATTTATTTTCTTTTTTATTTACAATTCAGGACAATTTATTAGTTTTAATTCTAGAGCCAGTTGGATTCAGTTACAACTTTAGGTAACTATTCTAGTTTTTATTGTTCCTGCCACTCTCACAAATACTGTTTCACATTTTTAAAAAAAAAATACTAAAGAAAAATCAAGCCTGGCTTGGTGGCGCAAGCCTGTGATCCCAGCACTCATGATGCTGAGGCAGGAGGATCACTGTGAATTCAAGGCCAGCTTGAACTACATAGTGAGACCCTGTCTCAAAAAGCAAAAAGAAAAGAAAAATCAACATAAGCACATGCTATTTCTATATGCAACTCAAAATACAAAATATGTTCTGGTTTCATACTTAGTAAGATCTGACCATGCTCAGTTAGCATTAGTTAGAATTAAAGCATTGTTAGTCCCGTAAGCCTCAAGCAGGTTACACCCTGCCACCAGTTACTCCATGTTGTACAGAAGAGTAGCTTGTAGGCTGTGCTTTGCCCTGAGTGACTCCATTTTATACAACCATAGCTTGCTCCATTTTGAGTGCAAAAGCTTTCACAGAATAACTTGGTAAATTGCCTGTGCAAATAAATAATCACCAGATGTTAGACACATTAAACTTATTGGGAAGAAAAAAAAAACTTTCCAGCTACACATCATAGTCAGAAAGCATAAACTGATACATTTCTCTCAGTAATATAAAATTGCCACCTGTAAACTTATCAAATTAAATCAAGGCCACATGGCCACATAAGGTATCTGTTATATCAGACAAAACGAGGCCAGGGAACTTGTCCAATACATCAGAACCACCAATAGCATAACCTACATCCCCCTCCCGCCTCCTGGATCTTATCAGAGGAGGGTTTGGCAGTGCCACACTGACCTGTCATCTCATCAGACCATCTGGGGACCGTGTTATGAGACCAGCAGGCCATAAACTCCAGCTCTCTGTCTCTCAGCTCCAGCTTAGCTCCATCTTCCTGCTCCATGCAGCCCAGGCCAACTTCCTGCTGTCCAGACCCAGGCCCTGACCAACAGTGTACTCCTGACCAGCCCTGGGCCTCCTCAGAGCAGCTCGCTGTCCATCTTATCTTATCTGGCCATCTGGCAGCATCTGCCATCTCTGCAGACCCCTCTGCCTTGGTCAGTTCTTAAAGTCCTACAGCCACTGCCTACCCTTTCCTAGCCATTCTATAACCTGTGTACTACTGTGTGACATGATGTGTGACTTGAGTGTTATAGACAGTGGCAATTAAGACTGGAAGAAAAGAGCTGCAATTGCCTCGCTCACTGGCTGTCAAGTGAACTTTCAGTCCCCAGCTTGATAAGGCTGAAGAAATTGATGTAGCTTACAAACTTATCAAAACTACTGCAAAAAGCCACAAACGTGACTGGTCTGTTGGTACTATAGCTCACGCACAACACAAATACTCCTTCAATTCTACTAAAATAATTCAATATTAGCTGTATCAATTGTTAAGTCAAAAATCTAAATCCAAGTCCCAAGTCACAACTATGAAAAATTTTAAGCACACAATATACAATATACACAATATATACAATACACAATATATACAACATGGCCATACTACAGGATGGCCATATATTAAAAACAGCCATGGTAGAAATTATCATACTGAGTAGGACCTGTGGTTCAGGCATCCTTACACCCAAACACCAAGGGAATACTCTTCTACAATATTTAACTGTTAGGCATAATCTACCTTCTCCTGGAAGCAATTTGAGTGTACCATTCCTAAAATATGTTAAGTACAAATTCTTACTATAAGCAAACAATTACAACACAGGAGTTAAGATAGGTATCACAAGTCTTGAAACTTCAATCAATATATATAAATACTGAGAGGCACTGTGATGCTGTAAAAGATATACTTGGTCCGCGTCTCACTTCCTGCTACAGGACTCCTGACGCCCTTGGATTCTCGGGGAAGAAGTTCTAGAGGCTTGCACACCCAGAGAAGATTTAGAAGCTTTATGCCACCCCTTCTCCCATTCCTCACCTCTGCCACCTGGTTGTCCATCAGAATCCTTTGTGACAACCTTTACAATCAAAGGGTAAATGTGAGTGCCCCCCTTGGTTCTGGGCACTCACTGCTCTAGCAAATTAATCAAACCCACGGGGCAGTCTCTGGAACCCGATTTACAGTGGCTGGTCAGAGGCACGGCCACAGCCAGTGCTGCACCAGCTTCTGAAGTGGAGGCATCTTGTAGACTGAGCCCTCAACCTGCAGGGTCTGACGCCATCTCCAGAAGCAGTCAGAACCAAACTGAGTGGAGAACACCAGCTACTGTCTGCAGCAGAGTCATCTGCAGAGTTTCTTGCTCGCTGGTGCCAAGGAAGTCCCATCCATAGTTTGGTGACCAGCAATTACAGAAGCATTCTGTGTGGAGGGTTGTGGTGGTAGGGAAAACTGAGGGTTTCCCCTCCCTGTAACTTACAGTCACTGAACCGTAAACTATACAAACCTAAGTTAAATACTAAGTCAATAATGAATGAATTAACCTCTGACCTAAAGGAACTATTAAAGATTTACCAATTTCTCTAATGTAATTATTACTTTCACTAGAACCTAAATAAGATAAACTACCACTGAATATCATAAACGACCATTTTTCAGCATACCATTTAATTCATAGACATTCTATATTGTATCATTACTCTAGACAAAAGATGTAGACTTTTCTAAAGAGTTTTTTATTTTACTATAAGACTTCTCAAGCATACACAGTAAGGCAAATAAAATGAACTTCTAGGTACCACTTCAAGGGTTCCCAAGGACCCAGCTTTAACA
Source organism: Fukomys damarensis (assembly GCF_012274545.1). NCBI lineage: Eukaryota > Metazoa > Chordata > Mammalia > Rodentia > Bathyergidae > Fukomys > Fukomys damarensis. Next base: position 8,029,694 of record NW_022900929.1, read on the forward strand.
ACTGCCAGCATTCTCCGAATCTTGTCTCTATCCCTCATTTCTTTCCTTCTCTCTCCCCTCTTTCTCTCCACCCAACCCCTCCTCTCAGAGCTGAGAATATTTTAAAGCAAATACCACACATCCCCTTTACATCTGTGAAGACTGAGGGCTGGGACCCCTGCACTGTATGTAGATCACTATGGCCAATCCTAACTCACCACCTCCCACAGCTAAGGCAGGGCCCCACAGGAGAACAGGCAACAAGAGGGCATGGCAAAGCACGGCCTGGCCAAGAAGAGGACTGTCTTCTTCCCCATCCATTCCTAAGAAAGCCATCAGGTATGATGTCCTGCAGACCTTAGCTCCTCTCCTGGCTCTGGTTATAGACCAGCCCCTTTTACCTCCCCCTGCAGCACTTCCCTTATTTCTACCACTATAAATAAACCACCACTGCATTTGCTTGGGTCTTTTTCTTCCATCAGGAGGAAAACCCCCACCTAGCCCCACCTATATCTCGTTGTCTTTTCTTAATCTCCCACTGTCATTTCTCACTCCATGGATCCTTCAGCCACTTGGGTCGTGGCAGAAGATCAAATTTGTGAATGCTGGGATTGATCAGCAGTTCCACGTGCTGTCAGCCTGACCTACCACGTAGAAAGCGCCCATCAATTTTATGAATTACCTACATTCAAATGCCCAGCTCCATTATTTCACTGGATTGGAAAACTGTTATTTTCTAATTCTACTGTTCCTTTTGTATTTATTAGAAGTAATTCTTCTAAAAGAATTTTAACTTACCAACCATTCAGTTACCCAGACTGGATAAGAAAAGCTGTAAAGATGTACAACTCATTCCCTTTATCAGTCTTCAGGACGACTTCACATGCAACCTCCAGAAGTGGCTACTGAGGGCTTGGGGTTTTTGTTATTGAAGCGTCAATATCAGTTTGTAAAACTCTATGTTTTTCAATGTACTTATATGTGTTTTTAATCCTCAAATTGTACCATCTTTGGCCAGTAGTACCTCCAAGTTGGCTCCACGGTCATTTTGTCAGGACCTGTATCTACTCTAACTGCCTCCTTGCTTTCAGACACAAAATGCCCCAGGTTCCTCTTTTCCTAAGCCAGCCCCAGCGCCAGCCACTGCTCTAGGAGCCTTGGTTCTAACGGAACATGGCAGCTGCAGACCAAAATACAAGACTTAGGAGTGCTTGTTTTTCACTTGTCATTACTGCTAGGGTTCTTCGAGGAGCAAAGCTAGAAAATAAGTCTTTTTTTTTAGAAAAAGAAAGTTAAATTCTGAGTTCAGACTAATATTTCCCATTTACATCATTTTTACTTTATTTATATCTCCTCTCAATCCTGAATACATGCTTGTTAATGTCATTAATGAACTTTCCATTAGCAAATGCACTTACTAGTTCTAGCCTACCCTAAGTAATCTCAAAATAATAGGGTTATGACTAACAACACTGAGTGAAGTGTAAGATTTCTTATAGCTTTTTTCTGCCCTTAGGATACACACCACTAGGGATACTCATCAAAATGCTGTCTCAAGTAACCTGAAGGAATTCTTCTTACAGCTTTATCACATCCTGATATTGTTAAATGCTTGTGTTTCCTTTTAGGATATTTTTCCTATATATCTTGGAGTACGCTACAGTTAATGCAATGCACGACAATGGTAAAAACTTCAGTGATCACCCTTCCACCATTTCATCCTAACACAGCACCTGAATATGTACTCTCATTACCCTTCTTTTTCCTACATACAAGGTGGTGCACGATGCTTACTTCTACACACCTTGCTTTCTCTGGAGGTTACACTTCAGCAGTACAGAGACATCTTCCCCAGTGTTTTTTGAAGTATTACAATTTATGAGTGGATTTTTCAGTTGTTTCCAGGCTTTTGTAATTATACAGGTGTATTCCTGTCACATTTTTCTTTATCTCCACATTCCCCCCAAAACACCCTCCAACAAGATCACAAGCGATGCTGGGGAGAGTAATCATAGAGTAACAGGGTAAAACCTGAATGGAATGGACTCAAGAGAAAAGAAGCTGGGCATGGTGGGGCAGGCCTGAAATGCCAGCATCTGGGAGGCTGACACAGGAGGATCTCGACTTCAAAGCTAGCCTGAGATACATGGTAAGATCCTGTCTCAAAAAAAAAAAGAACAAAGAGAGAAAAAAGGAGAGGAATATGGTTGGAAATAATAAATATATTCACTTAAAGGAAGTTTTGTACTAACGGAAAAGAAAGAAATAGGAAATAGCTGAAAGGAAGTGGGACTAAGAGAGGACCTGGTATGGCTGCATTTTTCTGTGGTTTGGGGTTTCTTAAGAAACAACATGTTTATGTGCCAAAAGGAATAATCCAGTAGAAAAGAAAAAACTGATGACGCAGGAGAGAAAGAGAGAATTTCGAGAGCAACCTCAAAACGCCAGTAAGAGACAGGCTGTTGTATGTGCCGGGTCTAGACTTTGCGAAGACCCCTATATGAGATCCCACAACTACCACTGAAGGTTTTCTCATCTGTAAATTCATAGCAACAACAGTAGCTAACTCACAGAGGTGAATTTTTACAACGCAAAGGCACACCAAACTCTCAAAGAGCGCACAGTGCTAGTGAGCACAGAGTACTAATTTCTAGCATCTACACCCCACAGTTTCAGGATCATCTAATGAGACCGTGTAGAAGTACTGAGAAGTTATGTGCCTGAGGTAGACTGGATTTGTTCACCGTGACTACGAACATGGTTAGAAACTATGAAAATAGGTTTTGCTAAAACTGCAATGGCTATCACTCCTCAGTGGCCAAAAATGAGAATTCCAATCCATATTAGAACAACTTTCAAGTTGCCACTTAAAATGACATTTGTAAATAACAAAAGGAAAGCTTTTAATAAGTTTTACTTTCTCTACACAGAGAAAAAAAACCTTTATGTTGGTAAAAAATGTGTCTAAATTATAAGTTAACTTCAGATTTTTAGTGACAGAATGCAGCGCTTGTAACAACTACTTCTAAGTGTAAGCAATCTCTAAATCATCTGCTTTCTGAGTAGATAATCTCTATTTTTCTACTAAGCTGTAATAGTAATGGAATTAATCAGATATTTTATAATCACTTCCAAACAGGATAAACAGGAACATGCTAGAAAATTCAGTACTGGAGACCACTGATAAACATAAATAATGTACACTAACAATCCAATTTAAAAAGTTCAATCTCTTAATTCATTAGTATGTATGTTTAAAACCAATTTTTTCCGCAGAAACAACAGTTTACTGTCAAATAAAGGCTTTACAGACTCTAGAAATTCAACCTTGAAAAATCTACAAGCTAAATATACTAAGGAAATTTATTTAAAAACAAAAATACAGAAATCACATCAGAGTAGCTATAAAGTAAGCATTCACATTATCATGATTTTATATCAAGATTAAAAATTCAAAATTAAAGATTGTAAGAACTGCTAGTTCCAAAACTGTGGGTTCCAGTCTGAAAACATACAAATAGGGCCGGGATTTAGCTCAGTGGCATCTCACCTGCCTTGCAAGCACAAGGTCATGAGTTCAATCCCCAGTATAGGGGGGTGTTATACACAAATAATAAATTTAAGAGCTAGCACATATTCTGTTTAACCCAAAATATAGCAGACTAAACTACTACTCACTAGTGGCCAGAAAGACTGATTACTCCTTACCCCAGGTCCTCTTAAAGCCTACATCTACTAAACAGAAAGGGTGGGCAACAGCTCCTTGGCAAGTGGGGGACAGGCCTAAAAGCACCCAGCAAAAGGCTGTGCCACCTGCAAGAAGAAAGGCACCATGGCCTTCTCCTTTTGTACCTCTGGAGAGAGACTGAAGTATAGGATAAACTTTAGGAAGCCAGGCGTGGTGGTGCATGCCTATAATCCCAGCACTCTGAAGGGCTGAGGCAGGAAGATCACAAGTTCTGGCACATTCTGGGCAACTTAGAGAAACGCTATTTCAAAATAAAAAGGGCTGGGGATGTGACTCGATGTCTTGGTGTCTCGGCCCTGGGTTCAGTCCTCAGTACTAAAAAATTAAAAATTAACAGAATAGGAGGCCCTTGTGCATTTCATTTATAACACTACAGGGTTTTCTGCTAAATTTTCAATTCAGTTCCAAAAGCTTGGTTTCTTCATATGAACTATAAATGCATATCTCTGTCCAAGTCCTCTCTCTCCCTCTCAGAGCCAGCCCTACATATCCAAATGCTATCACACAACACCTTCAGACATCTTACTGGGCTACTCAAGCCAGGTAAGGTGGCTCATACTTGTAGTCCCAACACCTGAGGCAAGAGGATGGCACAATGAAGGCCAACATGGACTACATGGTAAGAGCCTGTCTCAAAAACAATCAATCAATCCTCAAAGCCAAAGCAGCTACAATGGATCTTAAGCCTCAATTCCTCAAATTTTTCTTCCCATTTCTCCCCTACCCTAAAACAACCTGCCACCAGTTGTTTAAGTGGAAAGCCTGGGCACAATCTTCAATTCTTCTTACTCTCATCTAACCTTTTATGTCTAATGCTATAAATTATTTCCACAAGTCTCTCTCAATCCAGCTTTTTTCCATCTCCACTGCCTACCTGCACTTCTTGCCTGGATTTCTGCAACAGCCTCTTGTTTCCTTACATCCATTCTGAAGTCAGTAACTGGAATAATCTTTTAAAAATACAAAATCAATCCTGTTACTATCTCATGGATTCCTACTATACTGGATATAATTCTGATTTCTTAACCATGCCAGATTAGTCTTCTGTCTCTCTCCAACCTCCTCTGATAGTATTCTTTCCTCCTTACTCTCTAGCCAAACTGGCATTCACTCAGACCCCGAGTTCTTTCTGAACTCAGACACCCCATCCATAGTGCTCTCCTCGTTTTTGCATAGTTTTGGCTCTTAATCACCCTTCTGATCTTAGGTTTAAAATGATCTCAGCCAAGACTTCCCTGACTTACAAATTTAGTGCAGTTTTTGCTTTCACGTATTGTTTATGCCCTTCCCAACACAATCTGTAATTATGTTCACATTTGTGTCCCTAAATGGAATATAAGTACCAAGAATAGGGCCAGGGATTTAGCTCAGAGGCATTGCACCTGCTTCACAAGCACAAGGTCCTAAGTTTGATCCCCAGTACTGGGAAAAAAAAAAAGGTACCAAGAACAAAAGGTCCCCAGTCCCTCTTGTTCACTACTATCTTCCCAGAGCCCTGCAGATGCCAAATGTGAATGTGTTGAAAAGAGGCATTATGAGGGGGACATGGCAGCACACACCTGTCATCTCAGCACTCTGAGAGGTAAATAAAGAGTTGAGTTCAATCCCTGTATCCCAAAAGAAAGAGGTATTATGAGCTCAAAATTCACTTGCATTCATTTATTTGATATTCATTATATCAATTATTTTACATATAATCATTAAGAATAGAAATTAAATATTTAGTCTATGAATTACAACACTATCTGAAACACTGGTGTGAATCAGTCAACTACCAATAGTACTGATATTAGCAGATTATTGTGAAGTTAGTATTCCTTTTTTCTCGAAATTAGCAGTCAATATCAAATTAACTGCTTCATCTTTCTACAGCAAGGAGACATCAATTTTCAGAAAAGCTGAACACAAAAATATAACAAAATTACATAGTAAGTTCTTCAAAGAAGGAAAAGCAAGTGTAGACTAGAATGTAGCCAAACTGCAGCCCTCACAGATTACTGTTGGAATGTCAAATGATTCAACCACTGTGGAAGACAGTGTGGCAGATCCTCTGAAAGTCAAGCACAGCATCACCCTACGACCCAGTGTGTTCCTACCCAATTCTATCCATAGGTACATGCCAAAGTTAACTGAAAATGGGCCCATGCAAAAAACCCGTATTGGAACACTCACAACATTATCACTGATATTAACCAGAAAGTGGAAATGACACAAATGTTATCAACCGATACACAGATAAACAAAATATGATATATACATGTAATGAAATATTATTTGGCCATAAAAGGAAACGAATGTTTATAACACTGATGAGTCTTGCAAACATCATTCTAAGTGAAGCACAACCGATAACAAAGGCTGTAGAACTGTTTCCATTTATATGAAATGTCCAATGGTAGAAACAAAGTAAATTATTGCTTACAAGGGCTTGAGGAAATAAAAAGTATATTTGGGTAGGTGATTAAATATTTTTGAATTAGAAAATGATGATGACTACATAAGTATGAAAACACTAAAAGCTACAGAACTGTACACTTAAGAAGAAAAAATTTAACAGTATGTGATATATAACTGTCTTAGTTGCTTTCCTCATTACTGGGACAAAATAACCAACATCCACAAGTTAGAGGAATTAAGGTTTATTTTGGCTCACAGTTTGTAGAGGTTTCAGTCCATAGTTGGCTGGCTCCAAGCAGGGCGGCACAGCAGAGGGGCAATGCCTGGAAAAGCAGTGCACAGCACGGTAGGCAGGGAGCAGGAAGCAGCAGCAGCAGTGAGCCTCCCTTTCTCTTTTATCCCATTCAGCCTACAAGCCTATTGGTTGGTCTTCTATTTTCAGTGTGTCTATACCCAGAACTATGCTAATCCAATCGGTGGGCGGATGCAGTTACACACCCATGATCCAATCACTGCCAAAAGCCCCGCCTGGGTGTGCTGAGGCTTTGAGGGACATTTTAGATATAAACAGTAACAATAGCTCAATAAAAATGTTACTCTCAATTGAATATTCAAATACCTTCACACAATTTGAAGTTTTAAAAGGAAAATAAACTCTTGAACTTTACTGTGACTTGAAAAAAGAGATAAGTGCCGGGCGTGGTGGCACATGCCTGTAATCCCAGCACTTGGGAGGCTGAGGCAGGAGGATCACTGTGAGTTCAAGACCACCCTGAGCTACATAGTGAGTTCCAAGTCAGTCTCAACTACAGAGTGAGACCCTGTCTCAAAAAACAGATAAGTTTCTCATGTGCCTAAATGGAATATAAGTACCAAGAACAGGGCCAGGATTTAGCTCAGAGGTAAACTCATTTGGTAAGAAATGAGACTTAATAGTTTTATTTTTTATTAAAAAAAAAAAAAAAAAAAAAAGGCTCTGCGTTTAATTATCAATGAATTTAATTTATAGATCAGGAAAACCAGTTAATAGACATAACAAAATGACAATAACCAAATAAACTTTCAACTAGTTATTTTAGTATTTTAAGCTACAGCACCAGGAAAAGATTTTGAGAACTCAATCAAAATTAAATTTGACTTGGGGACCAGGGATTTGGTTCAGTGGTTCCATCGCCTGCCTCACAAGTGCTAAGGGCCCAAGTTTGATCCCTGGTACCAAAACACAAACAAATAAACAAAATTTGACTAGGAAAACAATGTAATTTTATCTCTCTGGACCTGCTAAAAACTTTTTCCTCAATAGAAAATCCATTTCTTTTTTTTCTTTTTTTGAAACAGGGTCTCACTATATAGTTGAAACTGACCTGGAACTCACTTTGTAGCTCAGGCTGGTCTCGATCTCACAGTGATCCTCCTGCCTCAGCCTCCCCAGTGCTAGGATTACAGGGGTGCACCACCACACCCGGCAAAAATCCATTTCTTGATCAGTTAGGAAAAGTGATGCTAGCCGCTATAATAAATCCCAAGATCTCGGTAGCTTTACACAATAAAGACCATTTTTCCCCTGAATATAAAAGAAATTACATAGTACCCTTTGAATTTAAGACTCCAGAAGACTCAAGATTAGCAAATCAAAAAGTACTAATGAAACTGTCAATCCAAAGATTCTACTGACAAGATACAGACTCCGTCATCACCACCGTTGCTCTCGGCTCTCGCTGCCGCTGCTCTCGCTGCCGCTGCTCTCGCTGCCGCTGCTCTCGCTGCCGCTGCTCTCGCTGCCGCTCATTCCTACAACTGAAGGAACCCCAACAGCGCACTCCTTGCTTCCCCTCCACTGCTCTACCCTGGCAAAGCCTGGTCACCTGAGGCAGAGCAGACTCAACAACAAGAGGAAGAACAAGGTGGAACATCCTAATTGTAGCTGCTCTCGCTGCCGCTGCTCTCGCTGCCGCTGCTCTCGCTGCCGCTGCTCTCGCTGCCGCTCATTCCTACAACTGAAGGAACCCCAACAGCGCACTCCTTGCTTCCCCTCCACTGCTCTACCCTGGCAAAGCCTGGTCACCTGAGGCAGAGCAGACTCAACAACAAGAGGAAGAACAAGGTGGAACATCCTAATTGTACTGCGTAGCCCAGAGACAGCTGTTCTAAAGTAACAGTTGCTTAACCAGCTGGCCAGGAAAGCTCTGCTACTCACCTAATGGACAATGCAAGGCAAAGAAAGCTCACCTGTAGATGCAATATTCAAAAATAAATCCTAATCTGAAAAAAGATTTTTTTTTCTTTCTAAAACATTTGCATATAGCTAGGCATGGTGGCACACACCTATTAATGCCAGCATCTGGAAGACTCAGGCAGGAGAACTGCTGGGTGTTCAAGGTTAACCTGGGCTATACAGTGAGTTCAAGACCAACCAGAACTACACAGCAAAACTGTATCTCAAAAAGAACCTAAATAAATAAATAAATAAGAGTTTACATATATGTGTGTGTGTGTGTGTGTGTGTGAGTTTACCTAAAACTTTAATGTTTTAACTAGATATTAAAAATAGGAAAAATGTTATACACCCCTAATACATCTGAAATATTCTCAAATCTGACAGATGATTTTTAAAAACCAGTAATACTTCTATATTTCAAAAAATTCACCCAGTTAGTATTAAAAGATTAAACTTTTAGTGCCCAGGATTTAGCTCAGAGATGCCATAACTGCTTTGTAAGCACAAGGTTCTCAGTTCAATCTCTAGTACTGAACAAAAAAAAAAAAATTAAAATTTTTATATCGAGGACTAAATAGATCTCTCGTAATTATTTATGGCTTTATAAAATCATGTTTCTTCCAGGTGTGGTTGCACATGCCTGTAATTCTAACACCCTGAAAGACTGAAGTAGTAGGATCTCAAGTTTGAGCCCAGCCCAGGCAAACTCAACAACTTACGGAGACATGTCTCAAAATAATAAGGGTTTGGGGTATAGCTCAGTGTGAATACCCTGGATCCAATCTCTGGTGCCATAGGAAAAAAACTTCACATTCCTACTATAACCAACTTCAGGATATTCAAGTTCACATGCTAATTTTTTAAAGTTAATTTTTAAAATTTAAAATTTCTTGCATGTTAATGGCTCACTACAAGCAATTTCAACTGACAACTTAGTTCAGAGAATCTATAATCCAAATCCTTTGAAAGTAGTAACTGTTAACATTTCAATGCTTACATATAATTCAGTCACAAGTGTCAAACAGCTCGAAAGAGGTATCAGAGAGTACACAAAGTATCATTTCTGGCAAAAATGAATTTTGGTAATTTGTATGGGCAAACAACTCCCATTTCCAATTAAATTCAACAAATCTAAAGCCCAGGAAATTCACAAACACCAAACAAAAGCATTGTTATTCAACAACCAACCACTTACAACCTTACAAACCAAAAACTTACAGATATTTTCCCCCTGTGGTACTGGAAATTAAACTTAGGATCTTTGCATTGAGCTACATCCCCAGCCCTTTATTTTTCATTTTTCCAGACAGGATCTTGCTAAGTCACTAAATTGTCCAAGCTGGACTAGAATCTGTACTCCTCTGGCCTCAGCCTCTCAGAATGCTGGGACAAATGGCAAGCACCACCAGGCCTAAGATTCTTAAAGAATAGTTTTTGGACTCCATAGGGACATCCCCACTGAACGGTTTCCAATCACAGGCAACCCACATATCAGATACACATACAACTGAGAATGCCAACATGTAGGGGCTGGTAGATTGTGGAAAGAGGCCAAGGCAACATGCTTTGAGTCTCACGATATATTCCAGGATCTTCCCAATAATTGACCAGAATAAACAGGAATAGCCACACACTTGCTGGTAAATGTCAGCACAATAGTGAGGCCATGTTACTCATTATCTATGCAGCCTTTAGATAACAAAACACCCAAACATATACAGTCTATTGCTTTGCACTATCGAGCAGTTCCCTCCACATCACCACTGCCTTTTCTCTTGATTCCAGCCATCCTGGGCTCTGCCTGAGCACTGTATTACTACTGTGCATTACTGCACTGTACAGTAAGCACACAGCAGCATAATTGTGACAATGTCTGGCAGACATGTGAGTTACTTCCATGATTTGTCCACATGTACAAATGTTCATAATGCAAGGTCTGTTCATATCTGTGAGAGTTCGAAACTCAAATGTTCATAAGTCAGAGACTTACCATACGCTTCCTTTTAGAGTTTATTAGGTTCTTTTTAGTTTAAAAAACTACCTGGATTGCCAAGTCCCTAAATGCCCTTCTTCATCTTATGTACAGCCACCATATATAACATGAATAGCAGCGCATACGGGCCTAGGTGTTCAAGTCAGTTAGAATGCTGCTAAGGGACATTCTGACCTCAGAACTGGAAAGGAGTCAAGGCCTGCAAGCCCCAGGAAGGTATACCTTCAACACTGACTTCAGGATGAGTCAGGCCCATGTGTCACTGTTTGGGTATAAAAGCAGGAAGACAGGATAATGAGGAAACCACCTAACTAGACTTGGAGACTTGTACTTTCTAAGTTTTCTCTTAGATAATCCATTCTACTGAAGAACATTAAGATCAACCATATTGTTATTTACATCTCTTGGTAACTAAGTCTAAATCCAGACCAGAGTTGACAACGAGAGTAAAACTGGCCTTCTTGAAAGCATCTTCACCATTGAACAGCAATAATTTCAGAGTACCTATTTCATACTGTAGGGCAATTTAGAACGTGAAAAACTAAGTGACTAAATATACAATGACCAGTGTCATAGTAAGAATCATGGTTATCTATATCAATAATTAACATGAAGTAGTATACTTTGGTTCCTACACCAATTATCAATCAATACCATTCAAAGTTAACCCCAAAGCAGTTCAACTCTACTACTGAAATGTTTAAATTTTGTGAACATTTTCAAAAATATGGCAACTGCCTAAATTCTTAACTAGAAAATATCTTCCCCTCCACAGCCCACCAAAGAGCTACAATTTTTACTTAAAACTCTATTACTAGTAGCACAGTAATATAAAGCATCTAGTCATTAGTTCAACATTAACTCTGAAAGAATAATTTTTAGAAAAAAATAAAAGCTGTAATTCCTCTTCCTCTTATCTGCTTAAAACTGTTACTAATACTTTAGAATTGCAAATGTCCCTGTGTGCCTTTTCTTCATACAGCTACACACTCTGCTAACCCCACTCCAACACTGAGCACTCCCTCCTGGGCTCCCTGCACAGTACCAGTCACATATTTACTTACGTGCTATTTCCCCCACTAAACCCAAAGAGCAAAGGAACCTTACTATCATCTTTACAGTTAGCATAGATATTCAAAGGCTACGTTAATAAAATGCTTAATAAAGTCTAAGAAAGTGTGCTTGGTGGGGAAGAAGAGCAATACATTTGTTGTGAGTTTACTGAGGGAGATGCAAATTTAAAATATTCATGTGAAGATTTGTCTGTGATTAAGTCAAACCCACATCTGACCAAAAGGCTTGGATTTAAAGATTTTGCTGAGTTTAGCCAGAACTCCATTAACAACATGTAGACAGACATGTGACCTACCCTCATAGGGATACTAAAAGGACAACTTCAATCTCCATTCTTGCAAGAGACAACTGTCCCAACTGGCTCCATTATGATTAAATGGAGTCATCAAGGGACTAAAAATACCAACTGAGCCATCAACAGGCACAGGATACAAGTTATCAATGGACTCAAAATGAAGGTTGAGCCATCAAGGGGTTCAAGTAAGTAGCTAAGGTAACTTTGCTTGGGGAAGTTTCACCCTTACTTCACAGGAATTAAGGGATGAGGTTAAGCCAACAAATGGCTTCACCCTCTTCTCCCTAATAAGTTAGTGAGTCCAAATATGGAGACAAAAGATGGACAGATGTCTGTGTAGTCTGTATTAGAGTCACACAAGGGACACTTTGTGGAATCCTCAGGTCACCTCCTTCTGCATAAGACACCTTCTTAAGGGTCAAAACTCAGTTGTCTCCTTCTCTTTATAGGCCCCAACCTGAGCCAATGGGAAACTTATTGGACTTTGTCACCTTATTGGATTTTACCAACTTCACCACTCGAGCATATTCTTTTTTTTTCCCCCTCTGGTACTGGTGATCAAACTCAGGACCTTGCATTTTTGAGGCAGGCACAATGTCACTGACCTATAAATCCCTGGCCCTAGACCATATTCTTGATGATTGGGAAAGGTTTCATCCTGATCCTAAAATTGAAACAGCTTATCTACTACTGCAGTATGGCTTGGGTTCAGTATGAACTGCAAGGTGGCAAAAGATGGATATGGGCTAATACTTTAAACTATGAAACTATTCTCCAGTTAGCATTAATGTATAAAAGGTGGAATGACAGGCTTTATGTATAGGCTTTTGTGACTCCTTATCACAGGAAAGGCCCAAAAACTAAGAGGACAGCCCTGTCCTGGAACCCCATTTGTTTCTCAGGAGGATGTGGGTCTCCCTGATCTGTTTGATGATACTGAGAAGTCCCTTCTGCCTTCTCCTTACACTCCCTGGGCCAGTAAATGAGGCTTTTCTTCAGTTACAGATGTATAAGGGGCTAAGAACTATGCGAATGAACAATGTGCTTTAAAAAGGAACCACTCTGAAAAGGCTATCCCCCCTTCAACAGAACCAAACTGAGACTCTAATACTAGTCATGGACTAAGAATGATGTCTGATATGCTAGCTGCTCTTACCAGGGAGATAAAGAGGTATGCTGAGTCTTTCATAAATATACTAATGTAGAACCATCTTCCAGGGAGGGAGAAGCAGCAGTGGGACATCATTTCATCTGTCAATCAGCCCCAGATATTCAGCATAAACTACAAAAACTTCACCTGGGTCATAGATACCTATGGCCCAATTGCTGGACATAGCCTTTTCTGTGTTCAACAATCAGGATCGAGAGGAGAGACAAAAGAGAAAGGCTAAGATTATACCTGTCACAATTGGCAATGCTTTAAACTCACTCAAATCATCTAAGGAAAAACCCAAGGACAACTGAGGTTACTGAGCATGCAACTTCACCAAGCCACTGTCTGGGCCCTGCTCTAAATGTGAGGCAGCCAATATGACTGCTCGTGGCACTGGAGGGTTGGCTATCCCTGCTTCCAGAGAGGGGCTAAGCCAGTCAAAAACCTCACTTATAGAAGAGGCCCAGGGGAACCTGCAATGGCCCTGTCCATGGACATCACCTTCTCTGCTGAGCAATCCTGAGTAATTTTAGATATCATGGGTGAGCCAATTCAATTACTTCATTCTGTTTCGACTTACTTCTCTAAAAAACCCTCCTCTGGATCTATAGCCATAGTTGAAGTCAAGGGGACCCCTAATCAGAGATTCTTTCAGCTGTACTAACAGAAGACGCTGCAAAGTTAACTCTAGTACAGAGACCAGAAGTCCTAACTCCCTATCAGGTCAGCGGTATTCTGAAGACAAAAGTATACCTGTGATTAAGAGAGGAACAGCTTACCAGGCATCAGGCCATGCTCTTAGGCACCGCTAAGGTTATTATAAAAACTTGTGCTACTATAACTCAACTTCTTTGATGTCTACAGGCCCAGCAGTTAGCCACTCTTGTGAACAAGTGATCTCTGGCAGGACATCAGTGACCTGGCCCTCCAAAGCCCTGACGAAGTGTGGTTCACTTATGGAAGTAGCTCTGCCAATTATCTATAAAGCACAGGCAGGAAATTCTACAACTCCTAGAGACAGTTCATCTTCTCAAGCGAGTCACAGTCATGCACTGTAAAGGGCACCAAAGAGACATGTCTGAAGTCTCCTTGGGAAATCAAATGTCTGATAGGGAAGCAAGAAGGACAGCCAATCAACAGTCCAAAGCTAGCCCTATTCCCCATTCCCAAGGAACTATTCTGGTCCTTCTTCCTCAAGGGACATAATGACAAAATATAAAACTTATACATGGGAAAGTAATACTCAATCTTCTGGAAAGGTAGAGGGCCAACCAGACCCTAGAGCTGGGTCTGGCAAAACTTTGTGAGACATCTGAGTTCTGGCTCCGACTGCTGCCAATAGCACTCACAAGGGTTTGTAAAATACCCAAACCTGGGCTAAATTTGAGCCCATTTGAAATGTTATATGGAAGGCCATTTCTATTCTCTGATATGATAATAGGTCCAGTACCCACTAGGTTCTTACATCTCATTCATCTGGGCCAAGTACGACAGGCTATCCAAAGGTATGGGAACGGAGTCCTGCCTACTCCTGGCCCAGGACCACCTACAGTCCACCCTGGAGACCAAGAGCTTGTAAAAACTTGGGAGAGAGGTACACCAACTACCAATTAAAGCCAAAATGGAGGGCCAGGGATTCAGCGCAGTGGCACCTGTGCCTGCCTCACAAGCTCAAGGTCCCAAGTTCAATCCCTGCTACCAAAAAAATAAAGAAAGAAAAATGGAAGGACCCCTTTCTAGTAATCTTTGCCACACCACTGCAATAAAGATGGCCGAAATAGATCATTGGATTCATCTTTCGAGAATAATGTTAGTCCCATCTAAACTGTATGAAAAGCAAGATCACCCAAAAGGAGAACTACTCCTATGAGCCTCTGGAACACTGAACACTTAAGATTTCTCTTTAAAAAGCAAGACTCCAGTGCCACTACAGAAAGTGTGGAAATCTGAACTGCTCCTCACGTTTGGGCTAAAAATGAAGCTCAATGGTCATTAACTGTATTTTTGTTTTGTTTTTTGGTAGCAGGGATCCAACTGAAGACCTTGTGCTTGCCAGGCAGGCATGGTATTACTGAGCTACATCCTTTATTAACTCTTTTCTCATTTTTCTTTTTCAACCCAGCCAGTGAGCCACAGCACCCCAAGGTAGTTGAAATGCACATAATCCCAGGAGGTAGGATCTACATTCCCTTCCATTTTGAAGAAGTTACAGAAGAGACCTGCACTCCCTCAGCACCCCTTAAAGAATTATGGATTTCCATCTGGGGTAGAGCGGAGAATCAGACAGGAATAAGGCTTGGCAAAGCTGGCTGGGTAAATAGGTGTGACCTGTTAATTACAAGATCGCAGGGCCAGGGATGTAGCTTAGTGGAGCCATGCCTGCCTCACAAGGGCAAGGTCCCAAGTTCAATCCCCAGTACATTAAATAAATAAAGAAGTGAAACAAGATTCCAGACACATGCAGAATAGTTCCCAAATCCCCTCACATGGACTTCTTGAGAGAACTCGAGTAGGTTTTCAAAAGGATGGATTAGACCTGACATCAATTTGAGTTGTGGGATCCTAGCAACCCCTCTCAGGACCCATATGTAGAAGTTCTGAGTTTCCGAGAGATCTGGACAGTATAAAAAGACACAGATGTCAGAAGAGCTTGCTATCATGGCTTCTTCACCAATAGCTCACCGTGCTTCCTCCAAGGTATACTTTTATCTTGCTTTTTCCTCTTTTATTTGGCCCAATCTCACACTGCAATGCCAGTTTCTCCCTCACTCTTCACTTTTACTTTTTCAAATAAACTTTGCCACTGCTTTTTCAAAATAAATAAATATAAATCTCCATTCTCCACCCCTCCAAGACCTATCACTGAATTTCCTTGAAGCCACTGCCCGTAGGAACCAAGGCTCTCCATCTAATCTTAACCCCTCAGATCCAATCAGCATAACCAGATCCATTAACATCCTTTCTTCCTGCTGCAGCAAACTCCTGCTTCTGCAAGGCACTGGAACCCTACTCTGCTCCCAAATCCACCCACCACCCTGCACAGGTGCAAGGAAGAGGCACAGAAATGATCTCTTAAGAACCAAACAATAAACCAGGGATGGTAGCGCATGCCTCTAATCCCAGCACTTGGGAGGCTGAGGCAGGAGCATCACTGCAAGTTCAAGACCAGCCTAGGGTACATAGTGAGTTTGAGACCAGTACGAACTATATAGAGAGACCCTGTCTTTTAAGAAAATCCAAATAGAAGATTGATACAGTAGCGCACACCTCTAATTCCAGCTATTCAAGAGGCTGGGGCAGGAGGATGGGAAGTTTGAGGATATAATCCAGCAATCCCTGGGTTTGACCCCTAGCTGCAAAACAAGACAAACTAAACAGCAAAGAAGAGTAGTGCTAGTCCCAGCTACTTAGAAGGCTGAGGCAGGAGAGTGGCTTAAACTCATTAGTTCAAGACTGGCCTAAGCAAAAAAACCAAGACTTATCCCAAAATAAAACAAAACATAAGCACCTGAAATAGACAATGCTAAGGAGGCATTACGGGTAGGTATAAGAACCTAAACTTCTGTTACAGTACTGTTTAAATACAAAATGTTCTGAATCCTAAATAACTTTATAGAGTAAACTTTTAGGACTCTAACACCTATTTCAGTAACTACTAAGGCTACAGAGTACCAATAAACAGTTCCTCAACCACAGAAATACTACAAATTATTTTCAAGTGGTAAATCAGAATGTAAACCTGTCAAACCCCATAAATGTACAAAGATTACAGTGAAATTCTAAGACAATAAGTATAGGTACCCCCAGCCCATTCTCATTAACCTAGAAATGAAGTTTCCAGCCCACGTGGAGAAAACTTACTCAAGAAGAAAAAAATTAGTTTTGCCACAAGATTAAGCCATTTATAGGATGCAGATTATTTGATCTCACCTCCAAGAGGCCAGCAGGCTGAGGAGAGAAGTTTTGCAAGCAGCTTGACTTATCCCTAGGAGCACTGACTGTCCCCCTCTCCTGACACAAGATAGGCTCACCTCGGGCACACAAGGTTTCACACTCCCAGCTCAGACACTTTTTCAAAAAGAAAAGTTGTAAAACAGTGCGACTCTTGGTCTATCGCACTGCAGATCAAGTCTCTGTTGGTTTAATAGTAAAACCTTAAGATCTCATACTTGAGTATATTTTTAGATATTTGCTTAAAAATGTACTTTCATACAGTATATTGGCCATGTTGCAGAAATTATTATCTATGCAACTCTATGACTTCTAGTTCTGACTACTCTGAAAAGCTACTTTCCACTTCAAAAATGCATTAAACTAATAATATGCAATAAAAAAAATATTTTGTAAAGCAGTTTGGGTTTTTGTGGTTTGGAGTTTTTTTGTTTTGTTTTGAGGTGTTTTTCCCCCCAGTACTGACTGAACCCAGGGTTGTCGCACAAGAGGCGAGCACTCTACCACTGAGCTACATCCACCATTTCAGACAGGGTCTCAGTAAATTGCCCAGCTGGGTTCCAATTTGTGATCCTCCTGTCTCAGCCTTCTGAGTAGTTAGGATTACAGGCATGCATCACCACCCACTAAAGCAAATTGTTACTTACTGTGTAAAACTTTCAAATAAAAGATGTTTATTAACTCAGGCATGGTGGCACATGTGTATAATCCCAGCACTTGGGAGGCTGAGGAAGGAGGATTCCACAAGTTCAAGGACAGCATGGGCTACATAATGACTTCAAGGCCAGCCAGAACTAGAGTGAGACCTTGTCTAAAAAAAAAAAAAAAAAAGTTTGTTCCAAGTAATTAAATAGCTTGGTTTTCCGCCTACTAAAGATATTCGTGTCACAAAGTACTGATAAGCAGCTATTGCCAAATGAGTGGTTTTTCTAAACCTACTGTTTTTGCAATAAAATGTCCTAATTCTGTGGTTATTCTAGAAGTCTAAAAGCGTAATCAAACAACACTGCAACAATGAGCTGTGTATAGTGGTACCCACTTGAATTCTGGCTCCCAGGAGGTAGGATTCCAAGTTTGAGGCCTGCTTGGCCTACACTGTGAGACCCAGTCTCAAAAAAACAAAAAGCAAAGCAAAACAAAACAAAAACAAATGGCAATACAGAAACAGCTCTAACTCATAAGTATCCAAATACAGATCAAGGTCTTCCTTACCTAAGTGCATAAAAACCTACAAAACACAGTTGCAGGAGAAGGGGAAAAAGAACTGAATATATTACATATACATACAGCAGTTCCCCACAATGAATATGAACTGCAAACATGTACTGGAAAGTATTTTTTAACTTTTTTTTTTAAAGCACAGTGTCAAGCATGGTGGCACATGCCTCAGGAGACAGTAGTTCCAGGCCAGCCTTTTGTGCCTTCTGATAGTGAGTTCAAGGTCTAGAATATACAGTGAGACCTGTCTCATACCACCAAAAAAAAAAAAACAAAAAAAACAACAGTTCCCTTCCAAAGGAAAGGTCCATACTCATGTCTGCCCCACCCTAAAATCCACATCTCTTCATTACTTAAACATAAGGTTTAGTAACTGCACACTAGTTATTCAAAAATGAAAAATCTGGGCCTGGGATTCAGCTCAGCAGTACAGCGCCTGCCTCAAAAGCACAAGGTCGAGTTCGATCTCCTGTACCCTCACCACCGAAAAAAAAGAATGAAATATCTATCCAATGGTGACATGCATTACGCTTCTTTTCTAAACTACTCTAAAACTTAATTACCAACTATGTCCTCTCATATTTGACTTTGGGAAGAAATGGAACTATACCTAATCTGTCTGATTTTATTTAACTTTGCAGTATCCAGATAGGATTCAGAACTGAAAACAGACTCATGCTAATTTTGGTGAAACAGGTCATGTAAAGGCCTTTACATATGGCAATAGGCAAGGAATAAAAAGAAGTACCACATGGTGGGTGGGGTGAAAGAACTTTTAAAGAAATTTTTGTCTTCTTCAAGAGAAAAACAAGAAAGGGTGATGGTGGAAGAGAGTTAACCTACAACTTGTAACTCTGCTCCCTGAAACACACATACTAGTCTTGAAAGCATTATTTCTATAGGAGCTATATACTAATTTCCAAGAAAAAAAAATTCTCTTCACAGTAAATAAATTTCTGGTCCAGGTGTTAAACAACAAAATGGTATTTTAATCTGGAAATCAGTAAAAAGCTTCAATCTGGGTTGTAGTGTTTTCTTTAAAAAAAAAAAAAAAAGGAAAAAGAATGCACCTCATCTTCAAATTAGGTTGACGTAAAACCCAAGGAAAATGGTCCCTTTTCCATACTTGCCAATTCTTACGTCTCTTGATACCTCTGCACACTCTTACTAATTAACTGAACCTCATCAGGAAAATATTAATGATGGTTCCAACACTCAGGAGACACCCACCGCCTCAGAATGAAAACACTTCGCGGTCTACAGAAAGAGACCTACTCGATACACTAGAGGAAAAGGTGAGCAGGGAGAGGGGAGGTACGTGGCACAAAAGGCTGCAGATCGGAGCAGTTGTGCCCAGCCTTGCACACTTACTGGTTTGCTAGGGTACACGTTAGACAGATGCATTTTTAGTTTCCCCACGGTCCAGTTCAAGAAGCAGCTAATAGTCTGGTCACTGTATTTCTGGTTCGGCGCTTTGATGATGAGGGTCACGGGAATCTCCATCCCACTTTGGTCCATGGTGCCCCCGAAGCCAGAGAGTCCAGAGAAGCAGTGGATCCGCCTAAGGAGCCGCGGTGGTCCCCGCCGGCACGGGTGTGGTGGGGACGGAAGTGATCTCTTAACACTCAGTGTCCAGGTCAGTCACAAGTGCATCGGGTGACACGTAGGCCATCGCCAGGACCAAGGGTGGGCAGAGGCGGCGCAGCGGGGTCCGGGTGCCGGGCCGAGGGCGCAGCTGTCCCCGCCAGGTCTGGACTCCACCAG
>NW_022900929.1:8049868-8067751 GCF_012274545.1 Fukomys damarensis
CGGTCCCCCAAGCCGGAAGCGCCGGGCGGAAGTGCGTCACCCGCGGGGCTCCGCAGCGCGGGCCGGACTAGTCCGGCAGCCTGCAGTACCCTGAGGGCCGGGATTTCCCGGAGGTTGCTTCACGGGGTTGGCGGGGGCGATGCCTGGGTTCTCTCTATGCGGGTGGAAGTGATTCTCCATCCCGTGAATCGTCCCTCGCCGAGCTCATGCCTTTCCTGGGGCCAAGTCAAGACTTTCCCGAGTGTAGGCGACCTGCCAAGTACAGTGCAGGGAAGGCCATGCCCACGCCCTGTTCACAGAAAGGGACAGCAGCCCTTCGGGTTCCCTACCGAGGACATGGTGCCCCCCGGCGACGAGAACTGAAGCCCTGAACAACTAGACTTTTTGTTAGAGCCGTCGACAACAAAGGTGAGGGACGACCTGGCTGGACAGGCGGCTGTGTCTTTGATGTCAGGCCCCCAGGTGCTCGCAGCCTGTATCCACGTCTCTAAAGACCAGCACAGGCCTCCTTAATACCTCTTTGTCCAAAGCGTGTGGGCCTAAGGAGAGAGACCTGGTCGAAACTGGAACTTAAACGTGACTTTAAATTTAGCACAAGTGATCCGGGAAGGTCTACAAGGTGCCAACTGATCCAGGAGAAAGGCATTCTGTAGATCTTCACGTTGGCTACCCAGCCCCATTTTCCATATCCTCAAATCCTCATGGGTATCCCAATCTTGCCAGAGTTGATGACGTGCTCCTATAATCCCAGCACTCAGGAGGCTGAGGCAGGAGGATCACTGTGAGTTTGAGACCAGCCTGGGCTACATAGTGAGTTCCAGGTCATTCTCAACTACATAGTGAGACCCTGTCTCAAAACAAAACAAACAAAAACATGGGTGTATAGTATCAGACAGAAGTGGTTTTAACTTTGTAAAAGCTTAAATTAAGTACATACTTAAAAGTATTTATTTTTGTGATACTGGAAATTGGACCTATAGGGCCTTAACACTGAACTACATCCCCAACCTTTTTAGTTTTTATTTTGAGACAGAACTTCACTAAGTTGTCCAAGCTGGATTCAAACTTGAGATCCTGCCTCAGCCTCCTGAAGTGCTAGGATTACAGGTGTGTGCCCCCATGCCCCACTCCTAAAAATATTTTAGGACTCAAACCACAATAGAGACAGTATAAATATACCATTTTTGTTAAAATATATGTATTGTAAGGCAATTTATGATAGGGTGATCCTCAGAATATTGATGATATTTGACAAGAGTGGAAAAAATAACCACACTAAGGGGATACAAAGATAGCAGCAGTTGGTGAAGCTGTCATGCCTCTGTACTTGCTGCAAATACATAGAAATGTAAGAGGTTAGAAAAAGAATTGGAAAGGCAAAGGAGCAATTGCACATTGTAGTTACCATTTGTTACTAAAGGTCGCCCCAATGAGAATTCTTAAAGAGTACAATGGTAATAGTTACCATTTGTTACTAAAGGTCGCCCCAATGAGAATTCTTAAAGAGTACAATGGTAACAGGTAATACAAGATTTGTGATTGCTCATAAATGTTAAACAATATTAATTACTCAGTACAGTAATTCCTAACTAGTTTTGGAATTCAGGATGATTTTGGCCCATGGGCCAGCTCTCTTTGTGGGTAAAGTAAAACAGAACTTCAGAAAAAATTATTTGTAATTAATAAAAAGTGATTTCCAGTATTAGGAATGTTTGCTTCCGATTCTTTGAGTTATCCAGATAGGGAGGACAGCTAGGAGAATTTGTGTGGATTCATTCTGTGATGTTCCTCTTTAAAAATTCAAAGAAAATCAAGTGCTTGTCATTGAGCTTTTCCAGTGATGTTTGGAGTGCGTCCAGGAAGCTAATATGCTTTCACAGTATTGGTTGGTCTTTTGCATTTTCCCACTTGATTGGCTGTTTGATTGCTGTCTTGGAAGGAAAGACTTTAGTCAAGTGATGATCTGGAAGTTGTACATTTCAAAGGTGATGTTGGCCATCTGGCTTCCATTTCTGCTTTTTCCATACTTGTCATTTTTTATCATGCTGTGCCATAAAGCATCTAATCAAATCTCAATCAAGTGTCTTGTTTATAAAAATGAAAATCCACACTGGAAGCCTGTGAAAATTAGTTCATCTGAACACTGCACTTTAAAAATCTTAATCGGTCCCAGATGTTGAATTATAAACTGTCTCTTGTAGAAAATGGAAGGAATAGCTGGGTGCAGTGGAAAATGTCCTTAGTCGCAACTACTCAAGAAGTTTAGACAGTAGACAATAGGATCACGAGCCCAGGAGTTCGAAACCAGCAAGACCCTGTCTCAAGTGCAGAAGAAAACCACACATACATTAAATACCAGATACATGGCTTCCCTGTGATGTGCTGTGAGCATAGCACATTCATGGCAGCTAGGATGGCTGGTAGGACACTGGTGGGGCAGACCCTTGGCAGTGCTCCTGAGCACTTACAAAGAAAATCACAATCTCCTGTCTCTCGGCTCAAGTCATAGCCAAAGACCAGAAGGCTTCTATAATCACCATAAAAGAATATTTCTGTTCTTGCAGACATAAGGATGATATGACTGAAAATCAAACACATTTTCTTTCTATTTCCTATTGTCTGTTAGACATTTTGGTCCTTATTTATTATTTAAGTTTCTCACACCAGAGAAAATGCATTATTTAAACCTGTGTGTCTAATTTATTTCACTTAAGAGTAGGGTCTCAAGGTGCATCCATTTACCTAGAAATAGCTCAAATTTATCCTTTATGGCAAAACAGTACTCCACTGTATAAAAATCCTCTTTATTCATTCATCCACTGCTAGGCATTTGGACTATTGTCAAGATTTAGCTATTACAAATTGTGCTGCTGTAAACATGGGTGTGCATATGTTACTGTGGCATGATGCTTTTAATTCTTTCTGGAAGAAAGAACCAAAATGTATGATAAATAATAGGAAATAGAAAATGTTCAAATGGGAAGGGGGAGAAGGGAGAAAAAAGGGAAGGAAAACAAAACAAAAAACCTTTTGTAAATAGGTGGGGAAGGAGGGTTGAAGGGAGGGGAGAGGAATAGGAAAAATAGAAGAATCAAGATATATTATGTACAGGTACAAACTCCCTAAGATGAATGTCATCATATATATATAAGGGCTAAGGATTTAGCTCAGTGGTGCCACCGCCTGCCTCACAAGTGCAAGGTCCTGAGTTCGATCCCCAGTACCAAAAAAAAAAAAAAACCCAATAACAACAGAACTGAAAGAATCTGATGTTTATTTGGGCCAGAGATTTAGCTCAGTGGTTCTGCCACCTGCCTTGCAAACACAAGGACCCAAGTTCAATCCCCAATACAAAAAAATAAGAAAAAAAATGATGAAATATCATATATATATAAAATGTGCCAATAAAATTAATTCAAATAAAAGATAACCAGAAAAAAAATCAAGTACAAAATTGTATGTGTGTCTTAGTTACTTTTCTCATTGCTGAGACAAAACACCTAACAACCAAAATTAAATTTGGTTCACAGTTTGTAGAAGATTTAATTCTTAGCTGGCTCCAAGACAATGTGTCATGGCCCAGGAGAAACAGTTCACGACACACAGAAGGCAGCAAGCAGCAAAGCAGTAAAGCAGCAAGCAATGACCATAGCAGCCCTTTCTGTCTCTCATAGTCGATGTAGGCTACCCATCCTTAGGGTGAATAGCACTCACACCCCAGGTGGGGCAGCCTTAATCCTAGTGTCACACCATGGATCAGGACCAGCACACATCCTTCCTTACTCCCAGCATCGCACACTCTAGACCAGCCACCTCTGAAAAGTCCACCTATGACCACATGAGGCTTTGGGGGTACATCTAGACACAAACCATAACATTGTATGTGTTGTTTTGTTTGCCATACTGGGAGGCACACCCAAGACAGTCCCACTGAGCTACATCCCCAGCCCTTCTTATTTTTTTAAAAAAAATTGTTGTTGTTGTTTTTGTTGTTTTGTTGTTGTTCAGACACGATCTCACTAAGCTGCTGAGTTACCCAGGCCAGGCTTCAATTTGCAATCTTCCTGCCTCATCCTCCCAGAATGCTGGAACTATATGTGCACGCCACCTTGCCCAGCTTTGTGTATGTGTGTGTGTGTCTGTTTTGAGATGGGCTCTCACTAGGTTACTCTAGCTGGCTTCAAGCACCAACACTAAAGCAATCCTCTCACCTGAACCTACCCACTTCTGTCATGCCCAGCTTCAAAATTTTAAGAGCTGCTGAAGTACAATAATAGTTGAATGTACAGACCCTGTCAAATGTTCCTTGTGGAAGTTAGGGCACTAACTAGAAAAGGATGGGGATCTGGAAAATTGGAATGGGGTCACCTGATGGACCCAGATAAAAATGAGTCTTAAAACTCCAAATCACTTTACACTGCCCACCAGATACCAGCCTCCTCCCTTTCCTCAAAAACTCAGTAATAAAGTCACCTGGTGCAAATTCTTTAAAAAGGGTGTTGTTTTTCCCCAGGACCCTTCATAACCACCCCCTACTTCCACTATAACTAGGGTTAATATCAGTGTACCAGGAAAGGTACATACTATGGCCCAGGAATAACTAACGCACACACCAGAAGAATCACAAGACTTAAAATGCATCTCCGCAGACACCTGGGGATGTGTGTGGGAGTCCATTCTGAATATTATCAAAGGGGTGGACTGTAACACTTCCTCCCCCAGAGGATATGTGCTGGTTTGTTTGTTTATTTGCTTGCTTGCTGTTGTTTTTTTTGGGGGGGGGTTAGTTTGTTTTGGTTTGGTTTTTTGAGACAGGTCTTGCTATGTAATTTGGGCTGGCCTTGAACTCACTGTGTAGTCCCTGCTGGATCTGAACTCTTAGGGATCCTCCTGCCTCAGCCTCCCAAATACTGGGATTATGGGTGTGCACCAACACACTTCTTTCATATAGCCAGTAGGGAGGGAGACCCAGCTCTCCTATAGAAAGTCAAATGGACCCCGTGCTGCTAGGCACATTGCCCACTTCACTCCTACTCACTCCTGCTTCCCCACCGTACCAGCTTGTTCGTTTGTTTGTTTGATACCAGAGATTGAATCCAAAGCCTTCACACTGAGTTACATCCTCAGTCTTTTTTATTTTTCCTTTTTGAGACAGGGTCTGCAGAAGTCATCAAGTTGCTGGGCTTGAACTTGAAACCCTCCTGCCTGCCTCGGTCTCCAAGAGTCCTGGGATTGCAAACATGTGCCATTCCTGAGGACAATGTAACCTTCCCATCACACACCATGGTCCTTCCCACTTCACTTCTAGTGTGTACAGCCGTTTCTTCATGAAGGTTGTGGCTTTCTAATTAAGTGTGTTAAAATTCTAAAGCCAGAGTAGAATCAGCAGGATAACTGATTACAGTAGTTTGACAGTAAGGGAGCAGAGGATGACAGTTAAGTATTTTGGATACCAGAAAACTATATACCACAAAGCTACTTCATTCATTCATTCCTTGCACTCAATAACATAAATGTACATGGTGCTGTGTTCCTGTAATTCCAGCACCCTAGAAAGCTGAGTCAGGAAGATTGCAAGTTTGAGCCCAACATGGGGAATTTAGTGACTTAGAGAGACCCTGTCTCAGAATTTGAGTAAATAAAGTAAAATAGGGCCGTGGATGTATCCCAGAGCAGAGACCCTGGGTTCAATCCCCAGTACCACCAAAAAAAAAAAAAAAAAAAAAAAAAAAATCCAAACGTACGGATTTTTAGGCTTTCTATTTTATCTTGAAATAAAGTTTCCAAAAACATGCATAACAATTTTTTTAAATTTTCCATAAACTGGTCAAAAGGTCAGAGTTCTCAGAGAAAATTCCTGGCTGAGTTTACTTGCTGCTTTCTCTGCACATTCTCTTTTCACAGACTTGCAAGGAGTTGACTCTGAGAAAGCAAGCCAGCTTTGCCGAAAAAGCCTGCAGAGCTCCAGGCTTCAGAGTGGAGCAGAGTCCTCCTCATCACCTTTATACTCAGGGAACGAAGGCGTTTTCTCCCTGAAGGGAGTCACGTTTCACAACTTTGTTGTGGCCCAGTGCAAACATGTGCAGCTGGTTGCAAGAATGTGTGACTAAGGCCACCGCAGAACCAAGACGGCGGCCTGTGCCGGTCACAGACCCGGATCACGTGATGATCCCTCCGAATCCGAATCCCTTCCTGGCGGGGAGTAGGTTCGTGTAGTTTTCTGAGTACCGCACAGACCAGACGACGAATGCTGCCTGCTGAGTCTGTCTCCCTCACTGTGAGCCCCCGGGTTACACAATCATTCCTTACCTATTCAGATAGCACCATTGCCCCACGCAAGCTTTTTTTGCTTACGCACAATATCATGGCTAAATGATAATTCTGTACTCATTTTTCAGAGAGGGGAAACAGACAAGTTAACTAACTTACCCACCATCTCTCAGTAATTAATAGTGCTGTTGGTACAAAAGCCTTATGATTTCAACGCATTGGCCTGTTAGCTCCTGTTGAACACCACCACTAGCTACAAATCGGTAGGGTTTTCTGTGTAACCGTTTCACATCCTTTACCTTGTGTGTGATCACAAATAATAGTGTGTTCAAGAATCTGGGTCATATGCAGGAGACACAGCAAAGAAAAACCACAGGATTGCCACAGGGGCAAAGTTAAGAAGCAATGGGAGCTGTCACTCTCCAGACATGACTAGGAGTCTCACGCATTTGTTGACTACAAGCCATTAGGATTCCATTCTCCTGTGGCTCTTTCTCAACCACACTTTGCATTTTAATCTAGTAATTGTTACTGCACATACATGCACTTATTGTATGCTTCTAACTCCTCTTTTGTGTCTGTGAAAGTCATTCTTTGGGTAGCATAACCATCTTTTGTTCATTCTTACCCCAAGTTGCAGGTCACAGCGTTATACTTTGGGAAAGGAACAATTTAAGACATTGTTCTTATAAAACTTGTACATATGTGAGGATGCCCAGAAACCTCTAGCAATTAATAAACTCACAGAAAAATAAGAAAGCTCAGTTTAGATTGGCCTTTTTAGTTGGGTGTAGTGGTACACACCTATAATCGCAGAACTCAGGAGACTGAGGTAGGAAGATCACTGCAAGTTCAAGGCCAGCCTGGGGTACATGGTGAGTTCAAGACTACCCTAAACTACCAAGTGAGACCCTGACTCTAAAAACAAAAACTAAATTTGTCTTTTTCTCAAATTCATGAGGGAAATGACATTCTTTGATCCTCACCATTTATATATTGGTTCTCTGGTTTTAGTTTGGTTTCATTCGGTTTAGTTTGGTTCCAGAATTCCTTTAGAAACCTCCATTTTGGACACCTGGTCTCATTTTGACTGATCAACAGAAACCGTTTTTAGATTAGATTATTTAATGGGATTTTTGTATCAGCTATGATTTTCTTTTACTTAAAAACCTTTTTCTGGGAATAGGAGACATGGGAGGGCAGGGAGAAGGGAAAGTAAAAATGATTGAGATGCTATATGTATAAGTACCAACTCCCCAAGGTGAAACTGACTGTTATGCATCACAAACATATATAGTGCTAAAGAAAAAAAGAAACTAAAAAACTCTTTCTTTGTGTTATGGTTTGTGTTTAGATTTTCCCCCAGAGCCTCATGTGGTCATAGATGGAGCTTTTTCAGAGGTGGCTGCATCTAGAGTGTGTGCCCTGGGATTAATTCATGGTGCAATACTCGGATTAAGGACACTAGGATTGAGGGTGTGAGTGCTACCCACCATAAGTAGCCTGGATAAGATATGAGGGATAGAAAGATCTATGGTTGTCTTTTGCTTGCTTTGCTACCTTCTGCCCACCATGAACTGTTTCTCCTCTGCAGTGCTTGTCTGCCATGCCACCCTGCCTTGGAGCCAACTGATTTTACACTGAAACCTCTATAGACTGTGAGCTAAATAAACCTTTCCCCCTTTAACTTCAAGTGTTGAGTCATCGCAAACTTTTATATTTGCTGAACATCATTTAGTTCATTTCATTGCAAGAGATAAAAAGCTGACATTAAAAAGGCCTGGTTGGGTCCAGGAGTTCACTTTCCACATCTTCCTCTACATCCCAATGAGACATTGACATCCTTCCTTGGTGGCCTTCTCCACTGTAGGAAAGATGGCAACTGGTGACCTTAAGTTATCTCTAAGATTTATGGCTGAAATACATCAAGATGGATTCTGGGTGTTGTTGCTTGCCAAGACAAAGAAATCAGACTATTTTTTTCTATAAGAAAATGACTTCCTTTTTAATTGATATAGATGATGAAAGGAAATTATTTCTAAGTATGTAAGACACACACATCACATAGCTATATGTGCACCTACATACGTATTCCCACAGACACACACACACACGCCGTATGTCTACAGACTTTCACGCAGTCTAGAGACACACATCCCATACTAGTAAAACATCTGCTGTCTGACTCTACTGCACCTTTTCTCTTAAATCCACATCAAAGTCCAGAGTTGCTCCAATCTGACACAGAGCAGTGGAGAACGGAAGGAAGAGGACAAGAAACTGAAGACACTTTGGGAACTGTATTCTGTTCTATTACTAATGAGACTGCATGACAGTGTCAGGCTTACCTCTTGCAGTGGCCTCTTGCCTGGATAGCTGGGGCTTCCTTACCGGTCAGTACTGACCCCAAACACCCACAACCCTGCTAAATATCACAGGCACAGAGAACTGATATTCAAATGGGATTATATTTTCAAATACTATTTAGAAACAAAGGTATAGTCTTAGCAACACCAGTGTGATGTTTGACCTAACAGGATGTGGTTTTTCACTGTTGATGGCAATGTATTATAGTTACTTCAAGATCATTCCTCAAGATGAATACATGATAAAGAGTGTGCTTGAGTACAAATGAAAACTAGGCCTCTGGGAAGTCCTTTGGTAATGGATATGTCAAACCCCCAAAGGGGACTGAACTCAAGAAGGAATGTGATGTGTCCTTGGGCTGTGGCCCAATGTTCCCTTCCATGACCTAGGTGGCCAATATACTGTTTTTCACTGTTAAGTTGTGTGTACTCTTTGTGTTGCATTTCATAATTTTAAAACTATTTTAAGTATGCATACTGTTATTCATTTAAAATAGTTCTTCCTAAGTTTTTTTTTAGAAGAAGTGGGAGCAATGGTTTTATAGCATTTATTATAATAGCAAACTTTGAGAACAAAATCCAACAGTGAATATTTGGTTAAATAAAGTATAAAAGTCTGGGTGTGGTGGCTTACACGTGTAATCCCAGCACTCAGGAGGCTGATACAGGAGGACCTGAGATAATCAAATTAAGAAAAGAAAGGGTTTATTTTGGCTCATGATTTGGCTGCTGGGCCATGAGGACAGCAGGTGCCCTGTGCTGGGAGTAGTGGAAGAACCTGTCAGCATCCCAGGGCCCCTTCAAAGCCACCCTCCCTCTAGGCCCTGCTTCTTAAAGGCCCCATCCCCTCTCTGCTTCGCCACGCTGAGGCACAGGTCTTTATTACCTGCATCTTTTGGGGACCCATGATTCAGATGATAGCATTCATTCAGTAAAATCCATTTTTACTTAAAAAAATTATCGCTATATAAGCAAAAAAATGGAACTATATTAACCAAAGTATTAATAGTGAAATGCGGGTGGTCATTTTACTTCATTTATCTATAGTTTCTAATTTTTCTGAATGAACTTTTTTTTACCATTTTGATAAAGGAAAAACACTACTTTAAAACTTTTAAAGCTCATTTATTCCTTCGCTCAGCAGCAAAGTTTTGGCATTATCTCTGAATTCTCCCACGCTTGCCCATTTTTTATTTTTTATTTGTTTTGCGACAGGATCTCAGTATGTAGTTCAGGCTAGGCATTAACTCTCTATGTAACCTAGGCTGGCCCTCGAACTTGTGATCCTCCTGCCTCAGCCTCCCGAGTGCTGGATGATTACAAACATATGCCACCATGCCCAGCTCATTTTGATTTTTAAAATAAAATGTACATTTGTTACGAGAACAACCTGTCCTCTTCATAGCCTTACATTTTGAAATGACAATTGTTTATTGATAGTTTCAGTGGACTGGAAACACTTTCAAGTTTCAAGTGTTAGCTCCTTACAGAATTCTTTCCTTCATCTAAATTAGTATTTTAAAAAAGGAACCTAGGCCGGGCGTGGTGGCGCATGCCTGTAATCCCAGCACTCGGGAGGCTGAGGCACCAGGATCGCTGTGAGTTCGAGACCAGCCTGGGCTACATAGTGAGTTCCAGATCAGTCTCAACTACATAGAAAGACCCTGTCTCAAAAAACCAAAAAAAAAAAAAAAAAAAAGAGGAACCTGCCTCTATCCTTTTAAAAAATACTATAATTTTTTAAACACATTAGTCAAGATCAGATGGGTAAATGTTGCTTATTCATAAATTCCTCCATCTTTTAGACTGAGGCAAAATCCTTTAATGTTGCTCTTTGATTCCTTGCGACTTGGTACCCCGTAAATTTCCGTAGTGCGCATGCTCAGGAGGAAATGCGTGAGTAGGAAACAGGAAGCCAACCCAGTTCCCCTGCTGAAATGAAGTTCGCCGCGCGGCCGCCGGGTGGTGCGACTGCTCCACGCCGTGCTCGATCCCGGATGGAAAGCGAAGCCCTGAAGAGCAAAGCCCGGACTGCAGAACGCTTGGCTGGAAACAGAATGCAGCCTGTGCACGCCGGACATTTTATTTAGAAACGGTTCTGCCCACGTGTGCAACATTTTCTTGCGTCCTTTGACAGCTGTGCATTGGATTCGCCGAGGAGAGGAGGGGAAACCTTTGATTTCTTACCCTCCCATAATTTCCTACTGCAAATTTATAATCAGGAACAACTTTTCTTTGTGACCTATTGGCTATTTTCATAGATGCCATTTTCAAAATTGTAGGACTCACTCCACTAGTCGAGAAGAGTTACCACTGGACAGGAAGATAGCATGCTTTCTTTTTGGAAAAGTTGAAAATGGCATTGCTTCCACCAAGGAATGTCATCTGGCTTTGCGAGGTGGCACGCTCCTGTAATCCCAGCTGAAGCAGGAGGATCACTGTGAGTCCGAGGCCAACCTGGTGACGTAGTGAGTTCAAGCCCAGGCTGAATGAGACTTTGTCGTAAAAAAAAAAAAAAAAAAAAAAAAAAAAAAAAAACCTAAAGAACATCACTGTGGGGGCTGGGGACATAGTTCAACCTGACAGCATTTGCCTGGTATTATGTAAGCCCTGGGTTCCATCCCCAGAAAGAGACCCCACCCATGAAGATGGAGAACTGGCCTCTGGATGAGAGGTGGTTTGTTTTGACAGGGCTGGCCTCGAATTTGCAGTGATCCTCCTGCCTCGGCCTCCTGAGTGCTGGGATTACAGGCCTGTGCCACCCCTACTGGCTGGGTGAGGGGTCTTGCAAGCTAGCTCTCCAGACCAGAGATAAACATTGGAACTGATTATAATTTAGAAACTTAGCTTCAATTTATATTTGTAGATACCACTAAATTTGCAATTTGTTGGGATAAATTTTTCTCCATCCTGCCTTCTTTTCATTTTTTATTTTTGTACTCCAAACCTATTACTTTCTTCTATATTATTTATGTTGCAGTCTCTCATCCCTGTTTTTCATCTTGTCTTTGCTGTCCTCTTTCATTAACTAGGTCCAGTAGACAATTTTTGAATGGAAGTCAATTTTTTTTTTTTAATAGTCTATGTTAGCCGGGGATCATTCCATTACAGAAAAGGAATTCTAAAAATTACTTAAGTGGTCCAGAGCTCAAAGGATCCTCAAAAATGAATACAATAAAATTACTTGAGCTAGTGTTCACTCTAATTTAATGCTGGCAAAGGAACTGATTATTTATCTGCTCTGGAAACTAATGAATGGTGGAACCAGATGAAAAGAATCTGAATTTAAATAGCAGTGAAATTAGAACAAGAACATAATTTTGAGTCTACAAACTATAAATAGAATAATGAAACAGAATTTGGTGGTGATGACAGAACTCAGAGTGAGAAAGTGGAATTTAAATGTCAAATTCACCTCAGGAAGAGCTATCGTCACGAGCTGGGGAATGCAGGGCTTTAAATATATTTAAAGAGAGGAAAAGAGGATGTGATACAGATCTTGGATATGAAGGTTGGGAATAAGTGAATCCCATACAATTCATAATTTTCTGCAGAAGGGGAGAGAAGAGGAATCCTGTGTGTTGATCGGAGAGAGGATGAATCTCATTCTGCCAACCAAGATAAGCCAGCAGAGCCCTGAACATTGCCAACTGTCACCCAGCTTTAGGGTGGATCACATTCTCTTTCTGACTCTCAAACTTGTCGATAGTACTAGCTCTGTGGTCAAAAAACAAGGTCATTTCCAGCATGGGAACCCAAAGGCACACCCCCCAGGAGGCTTCCTCCCTTCCAAAGGGTTCTGGGTATACGTGCTGCCGAAGCAAGCACTCCAAAGGTTTCTGAGATCAGACTTAAGGTTTTTGTTTTATTTTTGTTCTTTTTTTTTTTTAGACAGCGTCTCCCTATGTAGCTCCTGAGTGCTGGGATTGGATTACAGGCTTGAGCCACCTTGCCCGGCTTAAGGTTTTTCTTTTGTTTTTGTTTTGTTTTTTAGTGAGATTCTGTGCTGTGATTGGACCTTGAGGGACATCAGCTTGGGTTTGGATTCTGTAAGCCTTGAATGGGGCTAAATTTGTAATATTTTTAATCCATGAGTAGAATTATGTTAATAAGTAATTTGGACCCAAATGTGTATTTAAATGTTCCTGGGTATCTAATCCATTTTTGCAAACATTCAGTTCTCTCTTACGGTAACTCGATTCCATCAGTTCTTTTTCTTTTTCTTTTAATCTGAAGTGCCTCCAGAATACCACAAAGCAGAAGGAATAACACAGTGAGCTTCGTGCATGCTACTACTGTTATCCAGCCAGCTATTGATATTTCCCATTATTTTCCAGAGCTCTTTATTTAGGCTATTTTGAGAACTTTGAATATAGTTGAGATCCGGGTAAAATCTCTCATGTTTTCTCACCGAGCCCTTCTCTCCAACTCCTTGTCTAGACATTGGGCCGCATGAACTTGATGTTTATTTCCTCATGCATGCATTTATAGCCTGACTGCATCTGTATGTGTCCCCAAGCAAAGCATAGACCATGAAGGCTTTAACTTTGGGGAGGGCATCTGGGAATGGAGATCGAACCCAGGCCCTCCTGTACGCTGAGTACAGCTTGCCACTGAGCTACTTCCCCAACCCACCGCTTCAACTTTTTATAAAAATACCACTGTGCTCTACACAGTATCCTTCGATTTGCTTCTTTTTCTTAACACCACGTTGCTAAGATTAATTCATTTTACCACATTCACTGTCAATTTTTCATTTGCTTTAATTTAGACCTGAAGCTCAGGTCTAAGTTTTCCCTTATTTTGCTTATTCACTGGACAGTTTGACCATATAAAAAAATTTACCCTCTGGTAGAGAAAGTGAAAGAATTGCAGACAATCTTTTGGAAACAGCTATGAATTAATCTCATCTTTTTGCCATGAAGAAACTGATTAAGAAAAAAGCATATATTTAGATTGTATTATGTTGTTGCTATTGCTATTATTTGATGGGTTGGAGTTTTTTGAGACAGGATCTTGCTATGTGGCCTAGGCTGGCCTTGAACTCAAGATCT
Organism: Fukomys damarensis; assembly: GCF_012274545.1. Classification (NCBI taxonomy): domain Eukaryota; kingdom Metazoa; phylum Chordata; class Mammalia; order Rodentia; family Bathyergidae; genus Fukomys; species Fukomys damarensis. The sequence continues at coordinate 8,063,559 of NW_022900929.1, forward strand.
TTCTGCCTCAGCCTCCTGAGGGCTGGGCTTACAGGTATGAAGTCCCATACCTGCCTCTGATTATATAGTTTTGAAAGATGTGAGCTACTTAAGTAATTCTCCCAAAGTCTATTTTCCATGTTATGAAGAAGAGTGAATGTAGAGCTAAGCTGCTAGCTATAAATAATAAGAGCTCTATCTCATACTAGGATTTACTGATCCTATGGTCTCATCCTGCTTATGTTATCCTTGGCAATTCATTAAATTTACTGATCGCTTTGTTTTCTCCTCTCTAAAATTAATCAATTTGGACTAGACACTCGGTGCTAGTTTTCAATGGTTATGAAATAAATAAAAATTGCAAAGGCTGAAAATTTATTTTAAGTCATATATGTAGGCAAAATTTCACTTTCTATGTGAAGTAAGTTATTATTATAATGCATTGATGAAGTGTGTTAGCTTTGCATCACTGTAACCAAATACCTGACATACATGATGTAAAAGGGGAAAGATTTATTCTGGCTCATGGTTTCAGAGTGTTCAGTCCATGGACAGCTGGCTCCATTGATTTTGGGCCTGTGTCGAGACAGAAACATCACAGCTGAAGGAAAGCTGCTCAGCTCATGGCAGAGAGAAAGGGAAAAAGCTAGAGAGCAAGGGATCACAGACAAAATACAGACCCCAATATCACACCCTAGGGCCAGCTCCTTCGGTAATGCACCTCCTAAGTTTCCATCACCTCCCAACAGTACACCAGACTGTGGTCTCATCAACGGATGCAACCACTGCTAAAGTTAGAACTTGTCCTAGTTACTTCCTCATTGCTGGAATGAAGGACCCAACATCCACAAGCTAAAGGAGGAGGGACTTATTTTGGCTCCCAGTTTGTAAAGGTTTCAGTCCATGGCCAAAGGACATGGCAGAAGAGGCTTGTTCATGGCATAGCAGCAGGCAGCAGAGAGCAACCAAGGGAGGAGGGAGAGAGACAGACCCTGCCAGGCTCTGACCCCAGTAAACCTCCTCCCTCTTTGGACCAGGCTTCACTCCCCAACATCACATTTAGCTATAAATTCAGCAGTGGACTAATCCACTGATGGATGTCACACCTCCGTGATCCAGTCACCTCCCCAAAGCCCCACCTAGCCCATGATGCTTTGGGGGGAACATCAAGATCTAAACCATAACGGAGCTCATGGTCCAGTCACTTCCTGAAGTCCCGCCTCTAAACACCAAGACTTTGGGAACAATTTAGATGAAAACCATTCACACAGGGAAAGTGGGTACTGTTCATTGTTTAGAACAGAGCATATTTAACTGTTTGAATCATTATGTGGTGTCTAGTTATGGTTTTACCTTCACCACACATTTTGCTTACATCTCTAATCTTTCCAGTTCTGAGTCCTTGGCGAGAGTGATTATACCATTGACCTTGTGGGAAAATCAAGCAGGGAGGTGAATCACAAGGAGGGCTCCTGTGGGAGCACTGTGTAGGAATCACCTGCACAGGATTTGGCTGTCGCACTTAACTGTTCATGGGTCCTTTAATAGCAAGGATAGGGCTCTATTATCAAAGTTGCAACCTGCAGAATCCTCCCTCAGTCCTTTCTAAGGGAACAGCAGTCAATTTTAGAGGGTTGTCAAATTTCTCATTGCAGACATAAACTGTACTGCGTCTAGAAAAATAGTTCAGTGTGATTAAAAATACATCGTTCCTTATAACAATGCAGGAGTTGCCACCTCGACCTCCCCCGTCCTTCCACCAACTGCTGTCCACACCTGCAAAAGCAACTACAGGAACTCTTCCTTAAGTTGTCAATTGCCCCGAAGTAAATATAAAAGTAGGACCAGGGATATGGATGATACTGGTGCTAACGCTGGCAAAATAAATCTTGGTGATTGCCCAGGCATCTGATATCTTTCTCACCATGACTATGTGTGAAAAACACAAATTTATGTGGAAAAAATATATTATGGATATACATTTATATGAAAAAAATGATTTGTCTTTGAACAGCCTCCCCCCCCATTCTTTTTCATGAAGGAACAGCCCATGAAATTATGATTGTGAAGGGAGTTGCTCTAAATTGTCTTATTTCAAAAGAAACACTGTAGGGGGCTGGGGTGCCTTGCAAGCACAAGGGCCCAAATGAGTCCAACCCCCGGTACCAAAAAAAAAAAAAGAGAAAAGAAAAGAAAAGAAAAAGAAAAAAAGAAAGAAAGGAAAGGAAACACGGTGGGAAGCCATCCTTATTACATAGTCTTTACCACATTGCTCCACGGCTTCTGCGCCCCCAGAAACCACTTACGTCACGTCGTGTACTGGGGATGGGATAAAATTATGTGAAAAATCACATTAAAGCTATGAGTTTCCTTTGATGGTCTATGTATTACCCACCCCACCCGTGGAGCTCACAGGTTATATCTGCAGAACTGGAGAATTTCCTTTAGTTCGTTCTCATTAATTTTTCTAGGGTATTTATTCACGGAATGGCATGGTGGTTCCACTGTATCTGTTAACTGTGTGGAGCAGCTACGAGTCCTGCATCAAGGCTCTGCCTAGGCCCATTTCATGGTTGGGCGTAGCCTGTTAATATGGCCAGCCCCCACTTTTTCTCTCTCCTGTCTCTCCAGTGCAGGAAATTGAACCCCAAAGTGATCTACTACCGAGCTCCATCCCCAGCCCTATTTCTTTGTATTGTTTGCCCAGGCCCACTTTTTGTGTTTCTTTAGTCTCTTTCCTCCCCAGCAGCCAATAGCTAACTATAGGCACATAATACACCTGGTTGGAATTCTTGGTGAAAAGGTTGCCCTTTGTATTGTTGGTGAGAACTAAGTTCACTTTGATGACATCTTTTTCTCTTTTCTCAGTGGTAGATTCTCCCTCCCTCTCTCTCTCTCTCTCTCTCTCTCTCTCTCTGTCTCTCTCCTTTTATGGTACTGGTTATTGAATCCAGAGCCTTTGCATTGAGCCATATTCCCAGCTGTTTTTTATTTTTATTTTATTTTTTATTTTGAGGCAGGATCTCACTAAGTTGCTAAATTGCCCATGATGTGCTCAAAGTTATGATCCTCCTGACTCAGCCTCCCAGTGCTGGGATCACAGCCGTGCACCACCATGCCTGACTCACAGTCTCTTTCTTACACGTCACGTCTATGTCATTCTTTTCTCTCCTGTGCATGCTTATGCCAGCTAAGAGATCCACTCTGATTGTCCCATCCCATCCCCTCTCCCATGACTTCTCCCCTACTGCCGGGAGTCGCCCCTGCTTGGGCGGGGCTGCAGGTGTTTCCGCCTTAAGCCCTTGGCAGTGGGAGCAGAGGCAGCGCTGCCAGCCTGTCCAAACCCAACTGCGACTGGAGGCCGGAGGAGCAGGTGGAAACAACACACGTATGTGGAGCTGAGCCAGGCCAGGAGCCTGCTGAGTTGGCCTGGCCCGGAGAGGGCTGGCAAGAGGCCAGGCAAGGCGGGAGGAGTCACTGTACCTGTGTGTTCCAAAAGCAGGATGTGGTGGCAGCAGGGAGGAAAGGATTCTCGAAGAAAGAGCACAGAGTAGAAAACCAGGATCGGGGTCCGTGGGGACCAAGTCGAGCGCCTCATCCAAAGGGTCAGGGAAAGGACGTGCTCAGTGCAGTGAGGACAAGTGGCCACCTTGTGGCTTGGTTTCATCCACGCATGGCACAAGGAGTGGCAGAAGGTGAGTGGGGAGCTGGCCAGAGGGGCAGAGAACAGGGAGCTGGAGATCCGGGGTCTAAGTGCACGGACAGGTGGAGGCCGATGAGGCACCCGGGCCGAGGGATCAGAGGCCCGGTGCAGGCACCGCGCCCCTCTGGGCACAGGAGTGAGGGAGAGGGGAGTGCGGGTAAGTGGCAGCCGTGGGGCAGGACAGGGACCACAGGGAGGTTAGGCTGGGCTTTGGCTCAGGGAAGTGGAGGCACAATGAGTGAGGAAGATGACTGCAGTAAGTCAGGGTGACGGCCAGAATGCAGAGACGGGACGAGCCAGACCGCCGTGTCCTGTGTACCTGGGACAGCAAGCCGGCGCCCGCATTAAAACATAGGCTGACATGAGCCAAGGTCCCACGCTTGGATGGTGATACAGGATCTTCACGATGTCCGCAATGCCTGAGCTCATTCTGAAGCAGGCTAAGTGTATCCCTTAGTCGGGCCTGGCTATACACACTCAGGACAAAGCCACGGATTTTTTTTTTTTTTTT
>NW_022900929.1:8067973-8069546 GCF_012274545.1 Fukomys damarensis
TTTTTTTGGTACCAGGGAATGAACTCAGGTCCTTGTGCTTGCAAGCCAGGCCACCGAACCACTGAGCTAAATCCCCGGCCCACAGAATATTTTTTTTAAACTAACACACATTTAATAAGACCTTGAAGAGATTTAACCAACAGTTTTGAAATTCATACAACTATGTTGAGAGACTTTACTCTCCAAGAATAATTTATTTCAATTAGTCACATTTTTGCCTTCCCCTAAACTGTAACTTTAGTGTAAATATCTATGAGGTGTGATTTTTTAAAAAACCTACTGTACCATGAATGTTTACATTTTTTAAAATGATTACAGTAAAAAATACACTGCCATTAAACCCCCTTTATATTCTCTGCCTCACTTTAAACACACTTAGCCCATCATTCTTGCCACTTTGTATGAGGCCGGGTCAAACTATGTAGTCCCAGCTGGTCTCAAACTCACAGCGATCCTCCTGCCTCAGCCTCCGGAGGGCTGGGATTACAGGCATGCACCACCAAGCCCATCTTTTTCTTGCAGTTCTGAAAGTGTCTGAATACTAACTTAATTATTTTCTTCTCTCAAGAAATTAAAAAGTATTATTTGTGCCAATACTTACGAGTCAAGACTGAAAATTAAGCCGAGGTTAGTCTTTGGCTAACAAACAAGTGCCAAGTTAATAAATTAGAATTTATAATTCCAGTGCAAAGTTGACTAATTTGTTAGTTCAGGGAGGAGTCAGCCCATAAAAAGGTAAGACTGGATTGTAGTTGCAGATCAAAAATCTCTTGTCCATTCAGATTTTTGCCAACAAATAGCTAATGACTTTCTTACAAGCAGTTGTTTAGAACAGAAGTGTAAACACAGCTCAAGTTAAATCATTGTTTATTTACTTTCTTATTATGACACTAGCATGTGTTTTTTATCCATAAGCTGATCCATAACCTATTCAATGGTATTATGAAAGCATCAATTTTAAATGATTTTGTCCAAAGTGTGTATCAATCCATCCTAGCAACAACCAAGCACACTGTTAGAATCATTGCCGTCTGAGTTAGAGCAGCTACCCTGGGAATCCTGTCTGAACAGCAAGCCGACGGCTGCTCATGGTCAGATCTGCTCTTTCCCACCCCGAACATACACAAAAGATTTTTGTCATTCTTGGCGTTGGGCAGAAGCAGCAGCAAGACGTGCCAGCAGCGCTCGGAGGCAGAACGTCCTTCCACCTGTTTCGAGCTGTAAGACAGGCTTCTAAGTGCAGGCCGGGTGCTGGGCTGCGGCTTTGAATGGCAGCGGAATGTACCAGCAGGGTCCTTGGCAGCGAGGTCTGGGCACTGAAGCGGGCATTCAGGAGGGCTAAATGGAGATGAGAAACTTGAGCGAACTGCTTCCTGGAACATTGAGAACCTGAATGAGAAATTCAGAAGGACCAGATTCACTCTATTCTTAGGCCAGACGAGGTCAGATTTCCAAGGCTCTATTTAGTCAAAGCTTTCCCCTAAAATGTGCCTGGCAAAGCAGAAAGACAACAAAAATACTCCTTTTTCTTTTAGAAAATGTTACTGTTATTTATTGTTTTGTTATGCTCTCT
>NW_022900929.1:8069581-8077419 GCF_012274545.1 Fukomys damarensis
ATTTTTTTTTTTTTTTTTTTTTTTTTTTTTGCCATCCAGTAGTGACAGCCTTGTACCAGAAATCAAGAGAACTATAATGGAGAGATTCATTTAAAGGAGACAAATAAAGATGATATGTGTGTACCAAGACCACAAGATGGGTGCAGTAATTATGTGCCACAAACACATACTAATAAAAAACAAAGGAGGTAAGTGGTTTCTTCCACATCTCGGGACAGTCCTGCAGTGAGAGATGCTAGCAGCTTTCATTGTCATCGTAACAAGCCAGGAATAGTGTCCCTAGGTATCGCAGAAATAATGGCCCAAGTGGAGAAACCCTGACCAGCAAGGGGGAGTAAATCAACAGAAAAAGGCTTAGCAGAAGTTGCAGGCTTTTGTTAATTCCGTGTTCCCTGTCTGACGCTTCCTGAACCTCTAGTTTCCAACTCAGAGCCTTCAAAGGTTGAAGAAAGTACTGAGGAGTGTCTGGGGCGCGGGATAGACAAAGGACAAAAATTCTCCCACTGATTTCAGTTTCTCAGGAAGCTTCGAAGTAATTGTTTGCTTATTCAAAATACAGCCTCAGGGATGACTTTTTTTGGTACGGGGGATCTAACTCATGACCTTGTGCTTGTGAGGCAGGCGTTGGCACCACTGAGCTAAATCCCCAGCAGTCAGGAATGACTCTGAGTTAGGAAAAAAAATCTGAACCTCTTGGTTTCCTCTTGGGAAAATAAATTCATTATTATTTAACAAAGATTTTGTTTATAAACAAAATCCCTCACAGAGCAAATCAGTTTAACAGAAGCTTTTCTGTCTGGGATGGCTCATGCCTGTAATCCCAGCACTTGGGAGGCTGAGGCAGGAGGATCACTGCAACTCTGAGGCCAGCCTGTGCTACATGGTGAGTTCAAGACCTGTCTTAATTATATATATCATCCCAACAAAACTAAATAAGGAAGGGAAGTCATTTTTCAAACTTTTCATAACAAATGGATAAATAGTGGCTAACTTCCCACTGACTCCATATCTAATTCAAAGTCCTGAAAGTTTATAAAGATTCCTGTAGGTGAGGCTGTGGGAAATTCCAGAGTTGTTCCCCCCATGGAGGCTTCCTCTGCTGAGTGCCTGGGTCTGGGTTGAAGGGTCCCAGACACTGGCCTGACTCCCTAGAGCTGGGAGGAAGTGGCTGGAATTCACTAAAAGGGAATCTGGCTTGAGCCACACAGACATGTCCTAGAATTGTGGACTCTTCATTGAGGTTTTATCAAAGTAAGGGCAGGAAAGCGCATGCACTCTACAAATTCAATCCATGTGCTCTACTGTGTTTATGACGAGACTTCCCTCGATCCTGCCAGTAATAACAAAATCACTTGTTTTTCAATCTGTACAGAAGCATGTCTGTTCCTTAAATTGTCAGACAACGCTCATGTGTCTATCACATCCCAGGCTTTTAACCACAACTGGGAACACGAAGACAAATAAGACTCCAGGGTGTCAACAACTGACCAAGGGGCTCATCTGCATTACCCTGAGAACAAACTGGGACCCGGGTCCCCAAACAGTCCCCTCCTGAAAGGGTGGCACCCAAACCGCTCACAAGACAGTTTCTCCACTTCATAGACACCTGGTCTTCGAGTTCTACACATCTGACTTCCCCAGGCAACTCCTATAAGAAGCTAGTGTCTTGCTCCACACTGGGTGCTATTTAAAAGCTCAGAATCTCCTCTCTCCATCCAGTGGGCGGCTCTTACTTTTGCTCCATAAGAAAGAGAGAAATGGGCCAAGTCTCACTGTGGGATGCCCACCCACCATGTAGGTGTCTGGCAGAGAATTCCAGCCCATCTCTTCTTTTACTGAGTCTTGCTTTGAAAATTTCCCCTAATAAAGCCCTTTAGACTTCATGGAATCCATCCCCAAATCACCGATCTTGGTGTATGACAAGGGGCGAGCATGGAAGGTATCACACTTCAGCCTTGTGAGATATTACCATGGGAGGACCCTGGGGGACAGGTAGCAGGATCACTCTGCCTTATGTCTCACATCTGTGTGTGAGTCTATAATCATGTCCATATAAACAGTTTAACTCAAAATTAATAAACAAATGAATCCAGAGCATGAATTACTTAGCCCGTCATTTTCCTCCTCTTTAAATTGCAGTGTAGTTTAAATAAGTCTACTCCTTACCACCAGTGAGATGTTGCAGCTTCTGTTTCCATGGACACAGAAGGTGGACCAGAGGACTCACAGGTGTGGCAGAGGAAGCTGACTCCTCTGATCTAAGTAGCCGGGAAAAGGTGGTTTGTCATACAATGAGAAATCTTGAGGAGGGTAGTCCCAGGGTCAGGTTACGCAGCACCTCACCATTCATAGTCAGGCCCCAAAATTCTTTCAGCTTCTAGCCCGCCCTCCTTGCCGTGTCAGCTTGGTTCTCAAACTGGCTCAGGCGTGGGTATGGGCTGGTTCCATGTTGTTGCCATGCTGTGTTCCATGTGCAGCTGCTAACAGAACTTCTTTTCACAGCTTAATGTTAAGAGCCCAGGGGATGGATGGATTGCCATTGTCTCTAAAGGGAAACCTTGTATGGCAGTTAAGGTTAAACATCAGCTTGATCAGTTTGGGTTCCACCCAGGGGAGTGGTGGAGCACACTTTTGGGTGAGCCTAGTTGGGTCATGGAGGTATGACCTTGGAGACTATACCTGGTATCTGGCCCCTTCCTATCTGGCAGTGTTCCTCTGCTATACTTCCCAGCCACCATGAACTAAGCATTTTGTGCCATCACACCCTTCTACTCTGATGTCTTTGCCATGGATCCAGCCAGAGCCAACCAGGGACTGAATCCCCTGAAACCATGAGCCAAATTAGACCTCTCCTCCTTTAAATTGTGGGTGTCAGATATTATGTCCCAGTGAAGAGAAAGCTGACTAGACACCTTAGAAAGGAGCATAGTTAGGTCTGGAGATGTGTGTGTCAGGGGGACATGTTCTACTGGTGAGTAAGAGCAAGGGCTGGGGGTGGGCAGCAACCCATCACCACCAAGTGTGGTGAAGCTTTGGGCCTTGAAGAAGGAGATGGAGAGGTAGTGGGGCTGGGGTTAGAAGAACAGCTAGGAGGGTCACACGTTGATAGCTTGTTCTGATTCCACACCATGAAAGATAATGGTCCAGCCTACCGAGTAGATCTGGGAAACTCAGAGCGAGATGAGGTGCAAGGAAGAGAGGCCACCATTGCTGGAACCCAGAGAGTGAACTTCCAACAAGGAGGCTGCAGGTGTGTCACAGTTGTGCTTATTGTCAACGATCCTGCCTTGTGTTTAAAGGTGAGCAAAATTTTAAATGTTATTTTTCTTTGATTCCATTGCATCCACTTAAGGTGAAATAATGCTTAAGAAGCTCGATATGGTGGCATGCCTCATAATTCTGGCACTCCAGGAGGCTGAGACTGAAGGATCGCAAGTTCAAGCCCAGCCTGGGCAACTTAGCAAAACCCTGTCTCAAAATTTAAAAAATTAAAAATGCACTGGGGATGTAATTCAGTGAAAATGCCCTGGTATCAATCCATAGTACTGAAAAAAAAATACTTAAGGGCTTTTTAAAAATAAAAAATGGAGGCCCGGTGTGGTGGTGCAAGCCTGTAATCCCAGCACTTGGGAGGCTGAGGCAGGAGGATGGCTGTGAGACCAGCCTGGGCCACATAGTGAGTTCCAGGTCAGTCTCAACTACATAGGGAGACCCTGTCTCAAAAAACAAGCAAACAAATAAATAAACAAATAATTAAAACTGGAGACATGCAACGACTCCCTTTCGAATTATTTTTCTCAGACACTCCAAAGATGTCTCTCTTTTATTTACTTTAACTTTCTGACATACAAGTATAGTGCCCACTGGAGGGTGTCGAGGGTCGAGAGTCAGTCTGTGCCCTGGAAGGTGCACCCACACTCAGTGAGGGCAGAAGGGTGCAGAATGTATCAAGGTCAGGGGTATTTACTGCCTCCCTGACGATGGACTGCAGGAGCAGAGTCTGGACCCAGTGTCCCTCTGCGTTCTCAATGCCTGTCACTGAGCATGAATAACAGTTGAATTCATTAAAACTTCCCTGCTCTACTACCAAACTATAAAAACCTACAAGGCTATATTCTTCCTGGCAGAGAGCTTTAAGAAGAAAGGAGGGAAGCTGGAGATCTCTCTGTGTCATTCGGGGTGTCATATACCCACCCCAGTAGTCTCCCAGATGGCTTCCACCCGGACCTAAACCCTGGAGGCGGAGCTCGCCGAGCCCCAATCAGAGCCGCAAATGTGAGGCAAGAGGCGGGGCCTCACCTGCGCTGCGCCAGAGGAGCAGGGATGCGGGTGGACCCTGACTCTCCTTCTGTCTTGCTGCCTAAATGAGACCGAGCCACATCTCCAGACCTGGAGGGCCACTGCATCTGTGACTCAGGCCAGAGGTTCCTCCCAAGGTCTGAGCGGTGGGAGGAGCATAACCATGCACTGTCGGGCCCATCAAAAATTTAAAAAGATGGAGAAAAGTGTTCCTTCCCCCCTAGAGGAATTTTACTACTGACTTTTTATTTGGTTTTGCTGCCTTTGTTATTGCTGTTTTTAGGGTTCTTGTTTGTTTCGTCAGTTGGCTAGTTGGTTGGTTTCTTTTCTTTTTTTTTTTTTTTTTTTTTTTTTGGTACCGGGGATTGAACTCCGGTCCTTGCGCTTGCAAGGCAGGCCACCGAACTGCTGAGCTAAATCCCCAGCCCTGGTTGGTTGGTTTCTTGAGCTAAGGTCTCACTAGGTAATTCAGGCTGGCCTTGAACTCATGGCAGTCCTCCTGCCTCAGCCTCCTGGGTTCTGGAATTATAGACCCAGCTCTTTTTTTCTATCCCTTTTCTCTTTCCCTTCTCTATCTTTTCGTGCTTCTTCCTTTTTCTCTTGTCTCCTTAACTTCCTCCTCCCCCATAAAACTAATCCTTTGTAAAGGAAAACATACCTTAATATTTGAGAGCAAGTTTTTTTTTATGACTTTCTGACCCTTCGTAGAAAATGATTCTCTCATCCTACATCGACATTCATTATAATTTTATGAAGACAAAAGGATCCATATATGTGTACGATGACTACATGAAGAGGAAGGAACCAATTATTTAAAGATTTAATATTTGTGCCCCCCCCCGCGCTACCATTTTAAAGTTAGAGTTCAACTCAATGCCATTGCTGTTGGAATTCCCATGATTACAACCACCATCTCTGCTTTGCATGCTTCCTTTATCTGCACAGGCCTTTCCTGTCCTGTATTCTCCTTCCTGAGACCCACTACAAGGCACTTCTTGTTGGCTTGAGGTCTATTGGGGGCAAAGGGAGCAGGGGCCCTTTTGTAAACCAACGTGAACCCAAATGTTTGGGGGAGTGGTAGAAGAAAGAGGAAGTCATGAGATAATGGCCCAACCTAGGTGGGCGTGCTTGCCTGTGTCTGGGTTGACTCGAAAATGAAGAATGTCTCCCCGGGTAATTAATCTAGTCTATCAGATATTTTTTTCAAACCTCGATGTGCCTGTCCAAACATGCATGTGACAGCGTATATGACCTTGCCGATCTGAGGTCAACAATCCCAAGTAATTCATGTATAGTTTCTCATGTGCCGGGCACTGTGTGAAGCCGTGTGTGTTTGTGTTGTGTGTATGTGTGAGAGAGAGGGAGAGGGAGAGAGAGAAATGTCCATTTCTGTGACAACATCCTTGAGAAAATCAACATATAAGGCTTCTTTGGCTCATGATTTCAGGGGCTTCAGTCCATGGCAAACTAGTTCAGTTGCTCTGAGCCTGTGGTAGAGAAAGCAGTCAGGAAGCAAGGGGCTTGGTGAGTCCCAGTGCCTCCTTCAAGGGCACACCTAGTGACCTGCCTTCCTTCTACTGGGCCCTAACCGGTACAGGTTCCACCCCTACCCAATCACTACAGGCTGGGGACTAAGCCTTTGACCCATGAGCCTTTGTGGGACATTTAAGACCCAAACAATATCAAGTGGGTTCGTTCAGTCCTTCAACCATTCTACAAGGTTGACATCTTAATTAGCTCAGGTTGCCATAATGACATACTGTACACAAGGTGGCCTAAGCCACAGGCATTGATTTTCTCCTAGTTCTGGACCCTGAAAGTCCAAGATCAAGATGCTGGAGGGGTTGGTGAGTGGTTAGGTTCTCCAGGGGGACAGGTAGCCACCTTCTCACTGTGTGGTCACAAGGCCGTGGTCAGTGCTTCCCAAAGAGACAGTGAGCTCTCTGGTGCCTCTTCTCAGAAGGACACTGACGCAATGGGACCCAGGCTCTGCTCTATGTGCCGTCCCCAATCCTAATTCCTTCTTTAGAGGCCCACATCCAAATGCAGCCATGCGGGAAGCTACGGCTTCACATTATGAATCTGGGGAGACAACAGCATTCAGTCCCCAACAGTAAGTAAATCTTGTCCTCTCATTTTTCAAATTAGGAAGCTGATGCCAAGGCAGACTGAATAATTTGCCTAAGGCCATCCATCTGATAAATGGTGACACTGGGTTTGAAATCCAGCATCTGTGTTCTCAGCCACCACACTGTGCTTGCTGGCTGCCATCACCTAGCAGCCACCATCATCATCCAAGTATGGCCCCAGCCCTCAGTTTAACCCTGTCACACAATTATCAGAGATCAGCTTTTTTTAAAAAAAAAAATCTTATAAAAAAGACTTCATTATTATTATTTTATAGGAAATAAAATTCTGTATTGTCAAATTTAGAAAAAATAACTTGTAGTTACTAAAATCTAGCTTTTTTTTTTTTTTTTTTTTTTTTTTTTACAGTAGGGATTGAAATCAGGGCCTTTGCACTGAGCTGCCTCCCCAGACAGTTTTTAATTCTTGGCTCAGTCTTGCTTTTAAAATTCTTATACATCTTAGTAACTCTAGTAAATACCTCCCCTACATTTCTATATTTAAACTTTTAAAATTCAACAATAAGGAAACAATGTATGAGTGAGGAGGTAGCTCAGTGGAATAGCATTTACCTGGCATGTGCCAGACCTGGGGATCTGCAGCATTGAAAATGAATGAAGAAGAAAAGGAAGAAAAGGAGAGGGTGGGGGAGGGGAAGGAGAGAGAGAAGGAGGAAGAGGACAGGAGGGGAGAGGGAGAAGGAGGAGAAGGAGAGGACGAGGAGGAGGGGGAGAAAGTTGAGGAAGAAGAAGAGAAAAAGAAGGAGAGGGGAGAGTAGGGTAGAGGATAAAAATGCAAAGAGAAGGGAAGCGGGGGTGAAGAGGAGGAAAGCAAGCATCCTATTTGAAAAGTAGACCTAAGACCTTGAGGTTCACCACAGAAGATACACAGATGCAAATAAGCATAGGATAAGATAGCCCCCATCAGGTGCCATCAGGGAACTGCAAATCAAAATGGAAGCCAGATGCCATAGTGCACTTGGCCCCTGTCAGAGCTGCACAAGTTCAGGACACCCCGTCAACGAGTGCAGCTGAGGACGGAGCAACAGGAAGGCTATTTTACTGCTGGTGGGAGCAAGCAAAAAACAGCACAACCGCCTTGAAAGATGGCTTGGTGGTTTCTTACAAAACAAGCTTCTATATTTAACTTTTGTGGCTAAAAATATAACCTGTGGTGAAATGTTTTAAAGGCTCTATTAGTCAAATTTCTACTCAGAAAACTGGAGCACTGTAACTTGGTGCAGTGACCCTTGGAATTTAGTTTTGGTTTTTTTGTTTTGTTTTGTTTTTTTCAGTTCAGGTCTTATCACAATGTAGTTCAGGTTGGCCTCGAACCCACTATGTAATCCAGGCTGGCCTCAAACTCAAGATTACAGGTGTGAGGCACCACCTAGGGCCGTGGAATTCTTGCTA
>NW_022900929.1:8077869-8085970 GCF_012274545.1 Fukomys damarensis
TTTTTTTTTTTTTTTTTTTGTACTCAGGATCACACTCAGGACCTTGTGCTTGCAAGGCAAGAGGAGGAACCACTGAGCTAAATCCCTGGCCCAAAGAAAATATTTTTTACACCAATTTACATGCTTTGCTATGTTCAAATTAAACATGTGTCAAGAAAAAGCTGACTGACTGACAACAGTCCTAGGAGTTTGTTTTGCCTCCTGTCTGCTAGGCAAGTGCTCTGCAGTGATCTGCATGCCCAGCCCACCAGCCCTAGGAGTTTAATGGAAGTAGGTGAGAGGGACTCTGAGGTGAGTGAGAGCAGAGATAGTGGAATCCGGCTCTCCATGCCAGAACCCTGGCTCAGGTGTGTCCTTGAACAAGTTGTTCAACCTGTTTCAGCTTCCTGGTTAGGAACATGAAGTTAGTAGCCCCTTCGGCCTTTGGTTAGCATCGAGTGGTAGAAGCAAATCACATACGGCCTCCAGAAGCACCCACTAATTTTCTTAAAACTATAAACTTCTAAAGAGAATGTTGTGTGAAAAACATGATCATTCCCCAAAGGCTCATGGAGCTCACAGGGGAGCTCGGTGTGTGGTGACGGAAGCGACAAGCGCCTGGAGTTCATATCATAGCCCATTCTCAGGGTTGCGAATTAAATAGGAAACTGTAGAGGCAAAACAGGCCTCACAAGGCAGGATTGGGGCCCAGCCATACGCCCTGCCCATAAACCACAGCTACATAGCCAGACCTGTGGCCGGAGCAGCACTTGCTTCATCCCCAAAACAAGCACCTTGTCGCCACCCAGCCCCGTGACTTCCGGTGAACGTGCCACACTTGGCCTCTCTCTTTGCTGAAGAAGACATTGCAGCGTGGGGTTTCCCTCTTCATGATCTGTTTAAAATCGAGCCTTTCAGTCGTTAGAGCAAGTGTAGATTATTAAGTACCACAGAGAATATATTTAGGCTGGCTGAGTTTAACTTTAAGCTTTAATTTTAGACAGACAGCTGCTGATAAAATTACCCGGCCCCCACACACAGACTCCAGGGGCCTGTGTGCCATGCCCTGTTGAAGGGATTGGGGGGTTTTGTGACTTGAAGGGCAGAACTAGGGATAATGGCCAGGATGGCTAAAGACCAAGATGAGGAAGTTTGAAGGAAGGAATGGGAGTGGATTCTCTTCCCATATAATTCTTTGGACATATTTAAACCCCAATGATTGGACAAGAGCAGGCCAGACAGTGGGGGAATGGGAGATAATTGGAAAAAAAATAACTTTTTTGTAAAACTAAGGAAAGAATCCAAGGCCCTCCTGCTGAGCTTGTGTTCCCCAGCTCTTTTTTGAGAGAGAATCTCACTGAGTTGCTGAGTTTCCCAGGCTGGGCCAGATCGTGGGATCCTCCTGCCTCAGCCTCTTAGAATGCTGGGATCACAGCCACCTAGATGGCTGACACAAAACCTTTTTGGGGCTCAGTCTCAACCATTATTGCTCCAGATCGCAGTTGACAAGGCGGAGCTTGGAGCTGGGAGGACAAGCGGTTTCCACAGCTTCTGCACCATGCCCGATTCTCCTCTGATCACCCAAGGACTGGCAGGCTTGGAGGCGCTGGCAGGGACCAGGACCTTGGCTGGAGCTGTGCAGCTTTCATGAAGGGCAGTGGCAGCACCAAGAGCTTCCAAGGGGCCCTGCATGATGCAGACTTGGAGGAGCCAGGCAGGAGAGCAAGGACTGAGCGGCTCTGTGTAGTTACAGCAGCTGTTTTGTAAGGATGAGTGACACAACTTGTTGGGGACACCCAGAAATAGCTGGAGGACAGGAGGTCAAGCTAAGAGTCTGTCCTTACCTT
This sequence comes from Fukomys damarensis, assembly GCF_012274545.1. Classification (NCBI taxonomy): domain Eukaryota; kingdom Metazoa; phylum Chordata; class Mammalia; order Rodentia; family Bathyergidae; genus Fukomys; species Fukomys damarensis. The sequence continues at coordinate 8,079,696 of NW_022900929.1, forward strand.
TGTAATTTGGACATCAAAAGGAAGTGTAACCTGCTTCTCTATGTCTGGAGAGAACTGGATACGGAGTCACTAAACTCTAATTGCAGTGACTGGGCTACTTTATATGCAACCTAATTTCAGAGGGAAAAGAATTGGTGGCTGACAATAAAATAAGATGAGAGCCATTGCCGAATGTCTATGAATTGGGAAAACTGAGAGGCAAAAACAATTCCATTTTTGGAATTAAATTATGCAAAAAAACAGAAAAACAACCAAGTTTAGGAAGACTGGAGCTTGCTGAAGGGAGCTTTTCACCACAAGTCCCAGCATTTGTTTTCAAGGAGAGCTCAGGGTGGAAAGGTGGGCAGAAGATGGATTGAGGACTTGTCTTAAATATTTGCATCTTGTTGTACTTAATATTGAGAAAATAGCAGTTGTAGAGCCGGGCATGGTGGTGAGTGCCTGTAATCCCAGCACTCGGGAGGCTGAGGCCAGCCTGGAGTACATATTGAGTTCAAGGCCAGCCTGAACCATATAATGAGTCTCTGTTTCAGTTAAAAGAAAAAAAAAAAGGTAGCAGTTGACCTTATCAAAGGATGAGGATGGACATGAGGATCTTTGGTCTGACTGGGTGTGGGGGTTTGGTTTTCTGTACTGCTGGGGTTCAAAGTCGGGGTCCCAAAGATGCTGGGCAATCACTCTGCCACCAAGCTACAGCCTAGCCCAGCCCAGGCACTACTCTTGTTCTTTTGATCCAAGAATATCCTGAATTTCTGAACCACCTCCAAATCAGCCTTGTAAATTACTGTAAGACCCACAGCGCTGGGCCTGAGGATGTAGCTCAGTGGTAGAGCTCTGGGTTTGAGCCCCAGCACCACACACACAAACACACACACACACACACACACACACACACACTCCTGGGGTTCAGAGAGCCAGCTCTATGGGCTGCAAGGCTATAGCACTGAAGACTGTGCCCACAGAATCTCTGTACCTGCCCATCAGGCTGGCACTGACACACCACAGGCAACAGTGAAAAACACCTGCACACTTCCTCATTAGAGCTGTTTCCCTGAGACCAGGGCCTTGGTCGTTCCCTTCTGCCTGACCATTTCCCTCCAGGGGTAAAGCTTTATTTGCTCATCCTTTGGGTTGCAGCTGATGAACCACTCCCTCAGGATATCTTTCTCTGACTGGTATAAGCCTTTCCTTGTCCTCTTTACTTCTTCATAGATGAGTTCTTTACACATAAATAATGAATATTGACATAATTGTGCTTTAACTACTCCAGATAATGCAGGTGAGGATCACACTCGTGTTGTTCACTGACAAACTCTCAGAACCCGCACAGGTCCTGGCACACAGTATACAGTAACATTGGCCGGATGGATGGATGGGTGGATGAACAAATATTAGCATCTCGGCAGATGTTCCCTACTTGCCTGAAAGCTCAGGCTAAAGCACTGATCTATTACCCACTCCTGCTATTCATATTTTTAATGTTAGATAAGCAATATATGTAAAAACTTCAAACACCTACGTACACATATCAAAGTTATGGTCTTATATGTGCTAATTATGCCACAATAAAGCTATTTATTACAATCCTACAACCTGGCTTCATGACCACCCAACCTTGTTATGGTCTTATATGTGCATATTATGCCACAATAAAGCTATTTATTACAATCCTACAACCTGGCTTCATGACTCCACCCCAACCTAGTCCCCTATTCCTTCTCCTGGGTGTAAAACCACTCTTAAATTTCATGTGTAAACTTCCAGATCTTCTGTGTGTCTCATAGACAGATAGATAGACAGACAGTTCTTTGTACATGTATAGCCAGGAAAATATTCACGTATTTATATTGTCATCCCCCTATGTGGTGCATATACGTATCCAAAGTGTTTTGTTTTGCTTTTTTGTTTTTGTTTTGGTACCAGGGATCAAACTCAAGTCCTTGCCCTTGCGAAGCCGGCTGCGGAATCACTGAGCTCAATCCCCGGCCCTATCCAGAGTGTTTTAATCTGGCTGCAATCTAAAGGCAGAAGCATGTGAGATACTGAACACAGGTAATGGAGGACTTAAGAGGCCAGAGAAAGGTAGAAGTCACTCTAGCCTGGGGCTGCAGATATAGAGGGAGGGAACAGTGTCGCCAGCACCCAGGAGCTGGGGCCATGTGGAAGCATCCAGAGCCCAGGCAGCCCCTACAGGCTTCAGCGGGAAGCCAGGAGTGAGGGGCTGCCGGGCAAGGATAAGTGGAGACCTTCCTTCCTTGGCTTCCCCCTCCTCCCATTCTTCAGTGCCCATCTCTGGCTCTCTCTGGCCAGGTCTGCAAGTGAGCCTGGAAAATATGGCTCCTGAGGATGCAAAACCTAGGGAGAAGGTACTCTGGCACAGCCACGAATGCACACAGACAAAGGGCAGCATGTGTCGTTTAAAATAAAACATAAATAGTGCCATGGCATATGTAGGCTTCTAAATTTATCATCTGCAGTTTTTATAGAGATAGAATCTGTCTGAAAGGGCTTTTGAGAGCAGCCTTGATCCACAGAATTAAGGGACAGCAGGTGGGTACAGGTAGGCAGCGGAGAGCAGGTGTTTGTGGGAGAAATGCACTTGTAGCAAAAGGACAGACTCGTCCCAGTGAGGCCCTGGGCACAGGTCCTGCCCTTCTGCAGCAAGTAGAAGGAAAGCAAGGCCCAAAGACTTAGTTTTCTGAGCCCCAGGGAAATGGGGCTCCCATTTTGACTCAGGACTTCTACATAATGAGGAATTGAAACGTGGAGAAGCGATGGGCCACGCAGCCAGACAGGCCTTAAGCCCTTGACTGTCGTTTTTTTTTGTTTTGTTTTTTTTTTTTGCCTTTTTGAGGCCAAAGCCTGGGAGGTGTTAGGGGACAGTGCCTCCCGTCCCTGCTGTGAGTCACCAAGCCGAGAAGGTGTGGTGAGAAACCAGACAGTCTAGAAGCAATGGTTCCAGAATATCCTGCTCTGCACCAGACGCCTCGCCTGTCTTACGAAAGCACCGCTCCTCCTTGGACACTTCCCTGACCTCCGCGCTGCTGTTACCAGCCAGTGGGACAACCCTGCAGGCTTCTGTATGTCCCAGGCACCATGCTAGATACACAGAAGAATCAGATACTATCACGAATAAGCGATGCTCCTCCGGAAGTCTCGCAGGGAATTAGAAATGAAAGTAAATTATTCCAGTGCAAGGTGGTAATATAATAATACTCATGGCCTAAGAGAGGGGGTAACTGTGTAGGGGAGGGAGGCGCAAGGAGGTGGACAGAGAAGGCTTCTAAAGGTGACACCAGTGACGGCTTGCAGGGAGACTAGGAGGAGCTCTTTTGATTTCCAAGCCCAGGATTAAATAATGCAGTTAGAACACTCTTTGGCCACACACCATTACTGCTCTAAGATGCACAGACAGATGACTCTTGTCTCCACACCTCTTGTTATGTAACGGAAGACCCCACTCGAGCACGCTCATGCCCAGGGCGCACGCGACACTTCTGACAGAGACAGTGAATCCACCACCCCATCAGTCAGGCTGGGCAGAGCCAGACTGAGACCTTCAGAGCTTCTGAGAATGTCTGAGGCCCCACCCAGGATTTAATACTAGACCGTGCTGCCAGTCAAACAGCTATAAGGAAGTCCGGCAAAGCTCTTATCTGTCCCCCACGGATGCTTTGTATGTTTTTTTCCACTTTTTTTTTTTAATTGGCTATCTGGACTCACAGGCTTCCCTTCGGCAGATCGGTGCAAGCTCATAATATGCTCGGATCATTTTCACTCTTGCATCTTCAACTTTGCCTTGCCCCCCACCTCGTCTAGCACTGAGGGGTTCGATGTGTAGGAAATATGTTGCTCATATTCATTCCCCTATTATCTGCCCTTCCACCCCAAGAATGAGAGCGAGGGGTATTTTGTTGTTGTTGTTAAGTATCAGCCAGCTTTTACCTCTGGAGCATCCTTCTGAGTACCGGGGGGTCCTGCCTTATGGCTGCCCCACAGTGTTCATTGGACACTGAAGATGCAGCCCCTTTGTCCACCTGAAGCCCTGACTGAGGCTGGGCCAACGAGTCCACACTCACATCCTTAACTAAACCGCTTCCACCTCTTCCTTCACTTCCCCACTTGGCCCACGCATCAGGATTCCGTTCTTCATCCCTCTCTGCCACAGAACACTGAGTTTGTCACTCAGGGAGGCTGTTGGGAGGCCCAGGGGCCTGGGTAACCATAAAGAAAGGCAGGTGTGAGGGTGATTTCCTCAGGCTGAGCCAAGCAGCTTGGAGGAGGAGGAAGCCCCTGTCACAGGGGGGCAGCCCAGGCATCTCCAGCCCCTATTTATTTTTTTTTATTTTGAAATAAAGTCTCACTAAATTGCCCAGGCTGGGCTGGAACTTTGGTCCTCCTGCTTCAGCCTCCCAAGTTCTGGGATTACGGGAATGTGCCACTATGCTTGGCTTTTTTTTTTCCTCTCCTTTGCCTCTTTCATATTCTTACAAATAGTCTGTTTTCTAGGGGCGGGTGTGGGGACTTGTTCTGAATCTTGGGGGAAAGCAACCAGTCTCCAGGGCTGTTGGCTCCAACAGCTGTTCCACAGGGCAGAAAACTGGCACAGAAGGTGCCCAGAGATAAGGTACTGCTGTGGAGACAGTGCTGAGGCCGTGGAGACCTCGGTACTGCCCCAGAGTCCAGCCAGGACAGGAGAAGGCCCCATGCAGTAGGGCTGGGTCACCGAGGGGACACATTGTCAGTATGCATCCTTAGGCGATTCCACCCCAGAGTACACCATACCCCAGGCTGTGTAGCGAGACTATGTTTAAAATTTTGTATTTTTATTCTTTTAACTTTTTTGTTACATGCTAAGATAGAGGGCCTGGGGTGTGGCTCAGGGGTACAGCACTCACCTCAAGGGTGCAAGGTCCTAGGTTGCGTCCATCTCCAGTGTCAAAAAAACACAAACCTAAGACCCAACACACAGTAGCCAGGCCAGCCCTGGGTCAAGGCCCTCGATGTCACTGTCACCCACCTCCATGCCTGGAAGGTCTTCAGGGCCAGTGACACCCACAGCACTGTCACCTTCTGTGATGACAGTGCCTCTTGAAGACTATTTCCTGAAGGACCTGCTCAAGTCACAGGTGACAATGTCACAGGTAACATTTTTTATAAGTATAGGGTTATAGGTCTTCCCCCACCCTGTCTCTTTGTGTGTGTGTTTTTTGAGACATGGTCTTGTTGTATAGTTCAGGTTGGCCTTGAACTCATATGTAGCTCAGCTGGCCTCAAAGTACTGGAAGTCCTCCTGCCTCAGCCTCCTAGGTGCCAAGATTACAAGCATGTGCCACCACACCTGGTTCCAGGCCTTTCTCTCCCTCTGCTCTCTGCCTGTCAGGGGCCAAGGGCTAGACAAATGGAGAGCAGAGTTGCAGTCCTGCCCTCCCAGGTGTCCAGGGCAGGCACATGGACACATGTCTCAGAGCATGAGATGAGTGTGGAGGTGGGCGAGCTGGGCTGCCTGCTGACACAGGATTCCTAAATGGGCCACATGCACCAGGAGGCAGAGACAGGAGGGTTTCCTGGGGTCTTATAGGCAAAAGGAATCTTGGGAACAGAGGTCTGAGGGCAGGAGGGAGCATAAGCAAGGGAGAAAAATACAAAAAGACCACAGTGTGACTGGGAGGGCTCTAAGGAAGATGACGAGAGGGGCTGTGCCAGGAGAACGGACCTGAATCCCACGGGACTCCAGGGAGAGGCTCGCCCAGCTGGCATCTAAACAGGTCGCTCTGGATACTGGGTTACAGGGTTGCTTTGGCAGGAACTGCATCCTAATTACGTCTCTCTTTCTCACTTTTTTTTCTGGTGGCCTCAGAGATTTAAATAAAAGCCTGCCAGATACGCAGTGGACAGCACGCCAACCACGAGGGCCAGCATGGCTCGGGGAAGAGTATTCAGCTTGACACAGATCTGTCCACCCTCAGCTTTCAGGGGCCTTGGGCTCCGGGCAAGTCCCTCATCCTGTCCCAAACCTCCCTTCATAAAGCAGGGAGAACGATGCCTACTCCATCAAGTTGTATGAGCAATAGGGAGGGTGTGGGCACATTGCTGGGCTGTGGCAGAACTCCATGCATGCCAGCTGTGATTGGCAACCATCGCGATGCTGTCAAACTAGTCAGAGGGAGAATTTTAATATGCAATGTACACATGAGTACTATGGATTTCTACAGATGCTTGTCTGATGAGATCTTCCCAGGTTTATCTTACAGGTGTGACTAAAATAACATGAA
>NW_022900929.1:8086072-8131701 GCF_012274545.1 Fukomys damarensis
ATATATATATTGGCTCTTTTCCTGTATGCAGTTTGTTCACTGGAGAAATGGAATCCATTTGTTAGCCTGTCCTCTCCCTAGCAGATGAAATGACATTAGCTTCTCAAGAATAATTTTATCTCTTTGTTTCTCGAGAGCTTACTGGACAGCCTAGTACAAAGTAATGGGTGCTTAATAAATACTTGCAGAATGGAAAAATAAACAAAAAATGAATGAATACATTTAACTTGTGAGTCTAGCTATTGCATCTTATGAATCATATCAAGATACATTGTCTCTTCTACAGAATATGAGTCTCTTCAAGAGAATTTGTCATGGAGTATTTGAAATCCAGACTGCCTTGGAATTTTCAAGATATATGATCAGCATGTATTTTTAAATAGCCAAGTTTCTTTCAAAAGAGTTACAAGTAACTATAACAAGTTCCACAGTGGGCTCATGTGACACTTACTTTTGTGCATAAAAATTGTTCCAAGTCACCAAGCATGACGCCACACACCTGTAACCCTGGCCCTCTGGGAGATTAAGTGAGGAGGACACAAGTTTGAGTCCAGCCTGGGCAATCTAGCTACTTAGTGAGACCCTGTCTCAAAATATAAAGAAGGGCTAGAGATGTAACTCAGTGTGAAGGTCCTGGGTTCAATCCCCAGTACTGGGGGAAAAATGTTCCACATCCTCTGTTCCCAGAGAAGGAACAATCTAGATGTTAAAGGACTCTGTGTAACCACTCACACAAGGACTCAGGGTCAGCTTTTCTCCTATCTCACTTGCTATAATTAGTTGCCTTCTTCAGACCTGTTTGGGCACAAAGAGAGCCAGTGAGACAGCCATACATTTTGTTTGTGAAGCCAAGCTGAGCCCAGCTCAACAGAGCTTCGATTCAAAGGGGAAATAGAATATGCACGGAATGAGGGGACCAGGAACAAAGACTCCAGTATGACAATTTACAGGAGAGCTAAATAAGCACTCAGAATAGCATCAAGAAGGTAAAAAGCCTCAAGAATTTAGAAGAGATAAACTGGAAGGGGAAATGGAGAGGAGCTGGCAGGATCAATTTAAAATCAATGAAGAAATTTAAGACTGTTTTGAAGGAATCTTTCTAAAAGTAAGGTTTGTGGTAGTATTATTTGTATACCATAGAATTGCCCTTTTGGTGTATAGCTTATCAAGTGGGTTTTTACCATTATACAAGTGGGTTTTTACCGTCACAGCCATGATAAAAACTCTTTAATCATCTCAAAATTCTCTTGCTCCTTTGCAACACTTTGCAACCTCCCCTTTGCTTCTAATAACCCTGATATGTTTTACATCCCTCTAGAGCTACCTGCTTTAAAGGGATTTGAGGGGCTGAAGGTGTTGGCCCATGGTAGAGCGCTTGTCTAGCATGCATGAGGTCCTGCGTTCAATCCCCAGCATAATGATAACAATAAAATGGGTAACAATTTAAGGTGGGGAAGAATGGCAGGAAAGGACACTGTGAGACCAGCTAGGGGGAAACCAGGCCAGAATCTGGGTCAGACTTGAACACTGAACTCGTGGGCTAAGACAAAATGTATTGAACCTGTTTGTCTAACTAGAATTAGTATGTAGAATACATGAAGTGTTCTACTTATCAAAAATTGAAAGAAAGAGAAAGTCCAGTTTGGACTGACTAGAACGGACACCTCATAAAGGGAGCCATATAAATGGCCCACAAGCACCTTAACAGATGCTCAGCATCATTAATCGTCAGGGGGAGTAAATTAAATCTATAATGTGATACTGCATCCCACATGGACAGCTAAGAGGAGGAAGAGGTACACAAGGCACAGGACAGCCTGGCTCCCGACATGGGTGGCACATCCACTTTGGGAAACATCTGACAGTGTCTTAATGAAACTAGGTCAACACTTAGGTTATGGCCCCACAATTCCACTTCTAAGCACATAGCCAAGAGTTATGAATGTCGTTCCACAAAGAGACTGACACCAAATCGTTCACAGCAGCCTTAGTTGTCAAACCAATGGAGGGGTAGCCACACCAGGGAATGCTACGCAGCATTCTGAAGAGGCAAACTCTGACACACTTGATGGCGTGGGTAAGTGTGCAAAACATTGTGCTGAGTGAAAGACACAGAAAAGAGCACATTGTGTGTCAGTCGACAAGGTGGTACATAGCTGTTAAGTCCAGTACCCTGGAAGTCTGAGGCAGGAGGATCCAAGTTTGAGCCCAGTCTGGGCAACTTAGGAAGATGCTGTCTCAAAAAATAAAAAGGCCTGGGGATGTAGCTCAGGATAATGACCTAGATCGAGTTCAATCTCCAATATGAGAGAGAGAGAGAGAGAGAGAGAGAGAGAGAAGAAAAAGAAAAAAAACACTGTGTGATTGCATTTATGTGAAATATTACAGAATTTGGGGGAAAAATTAGGAATAATAGTTACCTCTGAGGGTTGTGGGCTCAAAAGAAGGGACAAGAAGGAACTGTGTGGAATGACAATAATATTCTGTATCCTGATCAGGCTTTGTGTTATGCAAATGTTTCTGTTTGTCAAAAATCATTAAACATTACACTTAAGATGTATACTTCACTGTATTTAAGTTTTATCTCACTAAAACCAAGAATAAAAAAGAACTACATGTAGGACCGGGGATTTAGCTCAGTGCTTCTGCTGCCTGCCTTGCAAGGGCAAAGGACCCGAGTTCAATCCCTGGTACCAAATATATAAAAAATAAGAACTACATGTAACCAAATATTGGATTCTAGTTGATGATATGCATAATAAAATGTTTAGAGATGGAGTGTATAGATGTATGGAAGTTCTTTTGACATACAGCAAAAAAAAAAATGGACTGAAGACTGAATAGGAAAGTGGCTACATGGATAAATTTGTGGTGAGAAGGTTAATTTTAGAAGCTAGATGGTAGGCATATGAGTGTTAACTAAAAAATTCTTTCATGTTTGCTGGATATTTGAAAATTGTTATAATGCATTGCTGGAAAAATAGGTTATAATTTAGGAAGAAGGAAAAGTAAAGGTCAGACAAAAGGAATGAAGCTAATGTTAGAGTACAGTATTATGAAGAATCATGGATCTTTTTCTTTGAGTTTCCAAAGAGTCAAAGCAAAAAGGGGCTGAGAATGGGGACAGAGAAAAAGGAAGAACGGTGGGGAGAGAGAAAGAGGTGGGGGAGGCAGAGAGAGAGAGTGAGAGGGAGGGAGAGGTCTCAGTTACAAGCTTAGCAATGCCCGAGTTATTACAAACAAACCTAGTAAAGCACTCTCCTTTTGAGGGGAGGGCAGGATCTTCTAATGTTGCCCAGGCTGGCCTATAACTCCTGAGTTCAATGAGCCTCCTGCCTCAGCTTTCTGAGGAGCTGTAACTACAGGTACCTCCCCAGCTTTCGCATGTGTTTAGGAAAGCACTACTTCTGGAAAGGAGACTGCAATGTGGTTGTCTTAGGGTACAGGCATGGCACAGAGACTTTCCTTATGAAACAAGCAGGATACTAATTTCTCTCTCACATCATAGACCATAGGTAATGCTTTGGGGCCAATACAGCCACTCTATTCAAGAGACCACTGGCAAAATAGGTGATTGGAGAGCCAAAATTCCACAACATAGAAAATGATTGCAATGATTTAGCCAGGAAAAAAGTTATACCAAAAGATAGAAAGAAGCTTGAAAATCTCTAAGAAATAGATTCTAGCACTTAGCTCATTCATCTACTTGGAGATATCCTGCTAAATTTGGTCTTCTCCGAATATGTACCATATGCTAGGTACCACAGGAAATGATAATAATAGCTTTCTTGTATCATATTTCAGCAATTCTAAGTTGCATATTTTTGTACATTTTGACATTTCCAAAATTGGGATGGGTCTTATAATTAATAGCATGTTATAACTGGTAAAATTTTTTTTCTTAATGGTATTAAAAACTAATTATTTCTTAGAAAGCAATGGCATCTTAATGCTGTTTATTTGTTTGTTTGAGACAGGGCCTTACTATGCAGTCCAGGCTGGACTTGAACTCTCTATGTGCCCCATGCTAGCCTCAAACTCACAATCCATCTGCTTCAGCCTCCCCAGGGTTGGCATTAAAAGTTTGTGCCACTGTGCTGGCAAGCACCTTGGATTCTTTAAAACACAATTTCTAGTACTTTGCAGTTCAAAGTTTATGCATCTTATCTGAGCTTTGCAAGATATTTTGGTGACATGAGTAATTATTCCTATTCCAAATATAAAACTTGGGATTCATGGAGGTTCAGTGACCTCACTCCAAGGTCCTCATGTAGAATATCATGATGTTGTAACTCTAATCTAAATATACTGTTTTTCTCCCAGTGTCACACAAAATGTTTATAGCATGAAAACTCCATGGAAACAAGAGCCTTGTTTTTATGCATTCCTGCATCACCAGAGTGTAAAAGGTTGCATGGCATATAGGAGCTATTTAATGAAGACTGAATGAATGAATGAACGAGCGAACATACTATGTGACAGAAGTGAAGGAGAGGTCGGAAGAGAGAGAGCTCCGTGGGCTGCAGTACTTCTAAATGGGAAGTGTAGACCAGGAGTGACTCTCTTGCCCTTTTCCCTGCTATGACAAACTCTCATAGGAGACGCAAACATCCATGGTGCCTTCTCCAGGTGAAGCCAAATAATCTAATACAAAGCATTCCGGGCTTTGTATCAGAGGATGTGGGTTATTTCCCTAGCGTAAAACGTTGGGGGAGAGAAAGTAACTTTCCTGAGCCTCAGTTTTCTTTTGTGTGGAATCAGGAACAGCAAAACCCATGAGGCCACATCCTGAGGAGGCTGAAGTGACGCTGGCTGCGTCATGGGTTCCTAGCAGGTAGGAAGGGCTCAGCCACGCCGTCACCTTCCTCTCCCTCCAACGTGTTCCACTTGACCTTGGTAAACACTTCATCTTCACACTTCAAAGTTTCCTCCCAAGAGAGAGCAAATTTTTTTAAAAAGGAAAAATAAAGCCTCTGTTTGGTTTTTATCTGCCTCTCCAGACCTCAGGAGAGTATGTGACACATTTTAAGTGCCCTGAAATGTTTTCAGGGTTCATTCACTCACTGACTGAATCCATACATATTTACTGTGTGCCTGCTATGGGCCAGAACTTCTGATCCCTGAGGATATGGCAATGAGCAAAATTAACAAAAATTCCTGCCCTTGGACTGGGAAGGTAGCCCGATGGCAGGTACCTGCCTAGAATGCACAACATTTCGGGCTCCATCCCTAACACTGCAAAAGAAAAAAGTAAAATCCCTGCCCTCTGGCGGAAAAATGGATGAGACATGAATAAATATATAATGCATGGCAGTAAGTGCTAAATAAAACACGGAAGTGAGAGGCAGGTGGGGTGACCTGTTGCAAAATTAATTCCGTTTAAAATATTCACTCCTCTGGTGATGTTTGAGACAGACTCCAAGGAAACAAGGAAAAAAAAAATATACAGACCTCCAGATTAAATCTGGAGAGCAATTTCAATATGCGTAGGAAATTTAATTGGTGCGGGGTAGAACATTCTGGAAGGTGGCAACATTTGACCAAAAGCCTGACAGAACTCAGGAGGCTGGCTTGGGCAGTGTTACATGGAACAGCAAAGCTGGAGGGTCAGGCTTAGGCTATCTGGGGGAGAGGCTGCCTTCTGCCTTGTGACAGGGGTAGAACTGACGGCTCTGGAGGAGGTGGGCGTGACAGGAAGCTGCCTCCGGGTGGAAAGATAGCAGTTCCACGTGAGAAGTCTTGAGTTTGACATCATGGTTGGTTAACAAATAGACTCTGCTTGGCAAAACAGGCTTACAGTTAAGAAAGAACCCGGCTTATGACTTGAGGGTGTAGCCCATCTAAATCCGGACAGTTATATAATCATCTTTCAAGAGTTGCAGATTCTGTGAGCAACAAACAGACCTCGTTAGAGTTTTGCTTGGGGCTTAAGAACTGGTATAGCATTCCTCTTTGGAATTTTCCAAGCTTAAACCCAGACTAGACAACCACAGTCAGCAGTAATGGGAATAATATGCAGAACCTGGCGGGAGTCAGGCCAGCAAAGTCAGGCCTGTGTAGCAAAAAGCCCCTGAGAGGTGGGGTGCTACGTGCCTGGGGGGCTCGGATGCAGGGGAAATCTCCAAGAGCCTACATCATGCCAGATGCTTCTGCCTTACGGGAGGGCTTTCGCTTAAAATTGCACTACGTGAGATGATTTAGACATCTTTCAGCAAGCAGCATGCCAGTGATTCATCCTGCCTAAAAAACATACTCCAGCCCTTCACATTCGACTTCTCAATGTAACACTGATTGGAAATAACAGGAAAGGAACAAAATTCTCACTTTGACATTTGGAGTGATTTCTCGTTTATCCTCCAGCAAGCTGGAGGGGGCAGGGAGTGCCGAGAGTGGTGCAGGTCCAAGGAGAGGGGCTTGTAAACCACCAGAGAAAAGATGCAGGACAACAGGAAGCAGTTTCATCTTTATGTAAGATGCATGAGCCAAATGGATGTGCTCGCCACTGTGTGACAGTGGAAATCTACCACTGAGAAAAGAGAAAAATAAAATGTCATTGAAGTGAAACTTAGCTCTCACAGACAAAAGCAAAAGACTGCAGTTTTACCTAGAACTCCAACAAGGTATATTATATGTCTGTAGTTAGCTATTGGCTGCTGGGGAGGAAAAAGGGGCCTGAGCGAAAAATAAAAATAAATAGGGTGGAGATGTAGCTCAGTGGTAGATCACTCCTGCATTCAATACCCTGTACTGGAAGGGGTGGGGGGAGAGGAACAAAGAGACAGAGAGAAGACAGACAGAGCCAGAGCAACAGAGAGGAGAGAGATGGGAGAGAGACTCTCTTACTTGAAATACATTATCTTAGCCCACAGATCTTCAAACATTTTGCTTACATAACTCCCTAAAGAATTTGAAAGCCATGTAACTCCTCACATATTTTAAGCTGACATCTGAAATTTTTCATCACAAGATAAAATAAGATGATGATACACTATAATTGGGATAAATATTTCATGATACTTCTCAGTTAGAAACAGGTTTTAACTTCCCAAGGAATAAAACACCCCAGATCTGAAAAAAAAGCATGTTAACATTTTATGAGTCAGTTTTATTCAATGTTTCTCCGAAGCTTTGCCGGTTCTGTAAGACTCTGTCGTGCACTTTAAACGAAAGCATTGCTAATGTACACTGTTCGGCTGGGCCGAGTCCAGTGCTTCTCCTAAACGCCAAGGGTTCATCTGCATTGCCCAGCTTTGCCCTTCACAGAAATATGTGTTCCACAGACAAACGAAGGAAGCCCATAGGTGCAAGGGAACTGATTCATAATAAGTAAAACTGCCTTCCCCAAACCAAGATTTCTTCCTTGATTTTTTTTTACTTTTATCTGCATCTCTACAAAATAGAAATGCTTTCCTAAAATAACATAGTCACACGTAACAAAAATATTCAGTCCACATGAAAATTTCTCACATGTCCCCCAAATGCACTTTATAGCTGTTTTCTCTAAGCCAGGATCCAATCCTGGGCCATCTGTTGCATTTGGTTTTTAATGTCCTATGTCCCTGTTATAACATCTAGAATACACATTCCTACTGGAGGTGATGTCCCCAAGGGAGCAAAAAGTGAATCATGAGCAATGAAAAAGAAATCTTACTCTTTGTATGTACTAAGCACAGATATATACATACGGTACATAAATGTCTACACAGGGTATAGTATTTTCATCATGGGGGGAGGAAATGAGGGAAATGTCTGCAAAGACTCCTGTTTGGCATTGCGTGGGCAATGGGGAAGTTGCAGGCATGGCTGCAGTTCCAGGGTGACAGTGTCAGGCTAGAGGTGAATGACAGTGGGCATGGGGCTGTAGTGGCACATGTGTGTCTGGCACCAGGCTTCCAAGTGGGAACAGACCCTAGGGCTACTGCCCTGCTTTACATCAGCTTCCTGGATCTCACACCACCCAGCGTTACACAGGGAATTCTGGGTGTTCTAGCTCTAGCTTTGCTGAGCAGATGTCAAAACCCACCCAGGAGGAGCCTCCACACTCAGTTTAAGGCCCACTGGTTGACAGAATAGCAAAGCACCAAGGAGCTTCTCTGAAAGTTGCACTTGGGAGTTCAGGATTAGATTTATAGCCTTGTTGCCTATCCTAAGAGTGAACATGTTTAAAGCTAAACCCCACCAGCTAAGAGGGGATAGCACTGCTTTCCTCCAGGGCTTAGGCATTAGAGGAGGAGGGGGTTGGGGGAAATCTTCAGTCCTACAGACATAGGTTGGCGGGGGTTATTGGCTGGTAACCTCTCTGCACTTCAATTTACTCATCCGTAAAAGAAACGGGCAATATCCACTTTGCAGGATTCTGTATTACAGAGCAACACCATACACAAAGTCCAAGTACACAGTGCCAGCAAACAGGAAGTGCTTCATAAGGACAGCCATTATTTCAAAGCTGTCTTCCCAATTAATAAAATCATGTTGGTATCTTGGGTCCCCTGAATCTTTGAAGGTCCGATACGCCAAAGAGTGGTTAAGCTAGAGGTTAGAACTCACAGACTCATCAGCCCACATCTCATAGGACCAAAGTTCTCCATGTCCTTGGATTTGCAAGAACGGGGTGGGTAAAACCTGATAGCCCCGATTAGTCCACTTCTAATTGACAAACGCCATCAATAGCTGCAGGCAGAAGACAGAAGTCGATAAGAAATCAGCCTGATGCTGCTAATGCTATTCAGTATTTCCTAAAGGCAGATGCCTCCTTCATGGTTTTTCATGCCTCAGAGAGCTGGAATTGACCTGGGAAACGTGGAGGCAAACAGAGTTGTGAAAGATAGAAAAAGGTCACTCTTGTCTTGCCATAGTTTGAGTCTCTCCCCGCATCCCATTCTTTCACTTCAGTGTATAATTTATGGTCCACAAAGGCACTTCATGGTCAGAAACCACATGGTCCTGAGTTAGCGAAGACTTTGTGCTTGCAAGAAACAGAAACTTGAGTCAAATTATCTATAAGCAAACAAATAAACAAGAAAAAAGGAAGAAAGTTATGGCTTTCTGTCTGTTTGGCTCAGCAATGGGTAAAAGGAGTGGACCCTAGGAGATGGCAGTGCCTTAGCAGTACAGTCAGATCTTTGTGCCTCCCCATAATCTGTGTAAGGGTTACATCTCTCCTGCTACGGATGAGCTTGCTCACCATCCTATGGAAAGCAGAGCATGGTTCCAACAGGTCCTGGTCATAGTGTCACAGTATAGGGTTATCAGTGGAGCAAGCTTCCATCCTCCACAGTGTGCATGCAAATTCCCAGAGAAATCTCATTGGCTCAGGTTGACGTAGCTGAGTGCAGGATGATTCACCTAGCCCAAGCTTCAGGCTTACCCTGTGGGCCGAATGCTGGAGACCACTAAAACCACAGGGAGAAGGGATGGGCTGCTCTCTCCAATGGAATAAGGTGGTGTACTTGAAGGAGGCAAGGAGTAGAGCTGAGCAGACACAACTGACAGGTGCCTGTTACTGATCCTCTTTGTCTTAAGGTTTCCAGTAAGCATCTCGGGAAAAGGAGTACATTTACCATCACAATGAAAAGCTCCTTGCTGACATAAGGAAGAGAAAAGGCACAGAAGAAAAGAGTGGAATGAATAGTTTGTCATCAGATCTTCATGGATGAGTGCCTTATCTCTCTGCACCTTCAGAAATTTAATCTCCCGGAGTCGGGAGTCTGACTGTCACATCCACCAGCCTCAAAGTCTTAGTGGGTGAGTTCACCTAGCTCACTGGACTTTTGTAAGAACCATACGAAAAATGCAAATAAATGCATAGTACAAAGCTTGATGCACAAAAAGTTATTTTATGAGTAAAAACAGTCTGTGTATTCATATAGCAGCCACATCCCCACTACACATTGAGGTTTGTTTCTTGCAAACACCTACAGCTCCCTGCCAAGTGTCTTTTTCTGGCACAAGAAGACCGATGCAGAGAGTTAATGCCCTATACATCTTAACTTCCAGGAGTCAGGGGAGTAGTCCAGTTTCCTCACCCACAAGTCGGGTGACTCAGAGACTTCCTGCTGCTCTCGCACAGTCCCCAGCATGACCTCACTTCCGTTGACACTTCCGCTCCTGAATGTGTCCCTTTCGCCTCTGCTTCCTTTCTCTTCCTGTCTTACCACCCTACTCCCCTGCCAGTGCTTCATGCGATCTCCTCCTTAATAAACTACTTCACGCAAATCCTCTGCTCAGGATGGGCCTCTGAGGAATCCAAACCAGGGCATTGAATTCGCAAAGAAAATACGGCAGAGGATCCGCCGCAGAAGAATCTCCATCATCATTCTTTGACTGGTGGGATTTAAGCTATTTTCCTCTTTGTTATATATGTTTAAAACATTTTTCACCATGGAAGTACAAGGAGAGGGCTGATCAAAAAATATGATGAATATTTTCATTTTTGAGAAATTTATTACAGGGTCAGGGATGTAGCTCAGCGGAGTCGCACCTGCCTTGCAAGCACAAGGTCCTGAGTTCGATCCCTGATACTGGGGTGGGGGGAGACTCATTACAATGAAAGATACATTGCCAAGAATGATGGGATAAATGTGCTCAAAGAAAGGCGGAATATTTTAAGTATTCAGCGGGGGATCAATGGCAATATTTCTTTTACTGCAGTGAATTTTTCAATTTAAATATTCCCTATTGGGGGGGGGTTGGAGACAGAGTTTCACTATGTAGTTCAGGCTGGCCTTGAACTTGCAGCAATACTCCTGCCTCAGCCTCCGGAGTGCTGGGATTAGAGGGTTGAGCCACCATGCCCAGCTTCTCTATATATTTTGATCCCTCCTCATTGATCAAATATTTATAGACATCTCTATCTAACAAATACACTACGGTGTGTCCTTACCTACCTTATTCATTGGATCTGGCACTGTGTGACTTCTGGCTCTGCTCCAAAGTCAAAATGACCATGAAAGGTCAATGTTTTGAATCGATGCAGGACATTGAGGCAGCAATGACAGTGCAACTCAAGTCCCTCATGAAAGAGGACACCGGAACTGCGTCAGGAAGGGGCAAGAATGATGGGATAAGTGTGTTTGAAGCAAGGAGGAGTGTTTTGAGGGGGATTCCGGCCAATGTGTTCTTTACACTAGTAATTCTTTTTGAAAATTTAATCATTCAGTCAGTGTCTTTCAATGACACCTAATTGTTTTTCAATGACAGCTAATTGATGCCAGTTGAAAACCTCAAGCCTGGTTTTGAGTCTCAGCGGGATGAAACCCACCTACTAACTCTACATGCCCTGTAAGCAAGACTCACTTTTACACCCTCAAAGCCCATTCCTATTGCTACTGACACCTTCTCCAGCTCTTGCTGCTCCCTCTGCCCCTTCCCTAGGCCCCCCAACCCACTCCCCTCATGGTACCACTTGGTGTCCATTTCACCCCATCAACATTACCAGTTTACATGGTCCATTGCTTTAAACAAATTGGAGAAAATACTTCTTTGATAAGAGTCTCTCAAGTTTCTTGGCTATTGGGATCAGCAGTAGAACCATTTTTACCACAAAAATACTGTTATACCAATTCAGGATGAAATACTTCCTCCTTGAAAATTATTTAAGATATTATCTAAGCAGCATCTGCTGTTTCAGTCCCTCACAAAGGGTCTTTTTATAGGACAGCAGCAGTTGGAGAAGAAAAGAGAGAAACAGAAGCTGACTGGGATGCTGTCATTCCACCATCCATAAATGATCTTTTCACAAGGATACAGCCGATAAGGAGAGGAGGGACAAAAAGCATTCTTGACTAAGGAATGGGATAGTTGCTCCCCTTCAGCATCCGATTCAGATATTTAGAATGGCTCTCTTGGAGCTGTGCCTCTTGTGAATTATGAGTTCCCCACTCCAACCCCCCCTCCCCCGCTTCATACTAAAGACAAGACACAGCTGCCAGGGCCTCTGGAGATTTCCCAGCACTCTACTATGGTGAAATAAAACACCATGTTATGCTGGAAAATTAGCCAGTCCTTTCTTCATGTGGGCTGTGCTATCTCATGACCAGGATGAAGGATCCCAGGCCCTGGACACTTACTGCTTGTCTTGAGATTTGTGGCATAGTCTACACAGTACTGAGTTTGTGTGTGCATTCCCAGGGTGATTATCTTCTGTGACCCTGGTGACCCTGGTGTCCCAGATCCCCTGGGATATTGACAGACTTGAGATCTTCCTTGTTGACATCTTTCATGCCCTTACTACCGGAGGATTGCTTTATACAAATGGGCTGATGGTCATACATAATTATTGGTTGGACTGCTTCTGATGCTGCCATCTCAGCTTGATGTGACCCAGAGGAAAATGGAACAAGCTAAAAAACGATCTGTAACCCCTTATGGAAATTTGGAGCATACTGGTGAAATATTGGGATGGTGTGAAATTGGAGAATCTCTCTAATAGAGACTGCTATAGTTTGCAACAGGAATGTCTCCTTAAGACCAATGTGTTTGGCACTATTGGGAGGTGTGAAAGCCATTAGTAGGTGGAGCCTACTGGGAGGAAGTTAGGTTATTGGGGAGTGTGCCTTTTGGGGCAATATTGGCATGCCAGCCCTCTCCTATCTCTTCCTTTGCTTCCCCACCACTATAAGGTAAGCAAACCTCCTCTGCCATGCACTCCTCACCAGGCCACCAGCCAAAGTAACAGGGCCAAGTAAACGTGGACTGAGACCACTGAAACCATGCACCAAAATAAACCTTTCCTCATTTAAGTTGTTTGTCTCAAGAATTTTATCACAGTGACAGACAGCTGACTAATTCAGAAATCAAGGCTGAAAATAAGTATTTGAAAAAGTTTCAAAACTCAGCTCCTGAGTGACCCATTATAGCACAGAAGAGGAACCATAGAAATGACTGAGTTCTTCCCACCAATGACAGTGGGTCTCTAAGTGTTCATAGACAGCTCTTCCTATATCCTCCCTCTACCATTTTGCCTAGTTATAAACTAGCAGAAAAGATGAATGAACATTTTCCTCCTTGTTGAACCTGGATTCAGAAATCTTTACTACATTAAAACTATCATAGGCTACGAATCGAATTTCATTTTGATGTATCTGTGGGCTGTATATGGGAGAATAGGTAAGGATCTGTCTTCATCACATTCTTGCCACCGGGACACAACACCTGATACCCACAATTTAAAGGAGGAGAGGTTTATTTTGGTTCATGGTGCCAGTCCATAGATGGTGGCTACAAGGCAGGACAACGTGGTAGAAAGGCATAGTGGAGGAAAGACTGCTCACTTCATCATGCAGGAAGCAGAGAGTGTCAAGGGAGGAACCAGAGAGGGGGAAAATCCCTTCTGGGTCACACCCACAGTGATCTGCTTCTTCCAAGCAGGCCCCTCCACCTCCTAACAGTGAGTGAGCTATAAACTCCCATATCACCTCCCCAAAGCCCTACCTGTGATCACATAAGGCTTTGGAGGGACATCTAGATCTAAACCAACACAGGGTCTAACCGTGATATAAATGTTAATGCATATGATCTGTCTGAGTCGATCTGGGGGTACTCAAGGAAAATCCAAAGCAACTGAATTACTGAGGGACAAATATAGAATCTTATTTATTTTTCCATCTTTTTTTGGTAATAAGTACTCAAATGAAGCTGGGTTAAATTATTAGAATGAAAATATCTATGCCTATTTTGAAGAAAATATGACAGAACTATCAAATTCAATAAATATATAAGCTATACCTTGAATCATTTCTCTGCTTTTCAGCTATGAGGCTAAAATCCTTCCCCAGTATAGCTTGTTAATATTAGCAAGTTGTCACAGTGGCTGAAGGAAGGGAAATGACAATTGCTGTTATCCCATTTTCTAGATATAAACCAGTATCAGCCTGTGCTGCAGTCGAAGTAGAATGATGGGGCAGAGGGGCAGAAATATTGCCCAGAGTGTACACTGGGCTCCCTTTCTGTGTCCTTGCCCTCTTTGACTGAAATAGCTTAAGAGCCTTGACCTTGCTCTCTGGCACAGCAGGAGAAACTTCCCCTGCCTAAATTGTAGATTTGTTTAGGGAGGGTCTCTCTCTCTCTCTCTCTCTCTCTCTCTCTCTCTCTCTCCTGTATGCACAGCTTTCTTCATATTCTCCAAGGTTTCCATAATCCAGCAAACTTCCATTTCTAGAGAGGTTTGCCAGTCCTAGACTCAAAGGGCAAGCAGGAGATCTGATGTTCCAGCCACCAGGAACATATGCAGTGGCTATGCCAATTCATGGACTCTGCTTGACCTGGGACTGTCATTTGAATGAAAAAATAGCAATTCTTAGTTCTTCTTCTTCTTCTTCTTCTTATTATTATTATTAATTATTATTATTTTAGGTACTAGGGATTGAAATCAGAGCTTTCACACTAAGCTATACCCCCAGCCCTATTTAATTTTGATTTCTTTTTTTTTAATGGTATGTATTTGCAGTACATAATATTTCCATTTATTTTTTAACTTTGAGACAGGGTCTCCCTAAGTTGACCGAGTTGGGCTTGAATGTGAAATTCATCCCCCTGCCTCAACCTCCCAGAGTACCAGGATTACAGCTATGTTCCACCATGCTCAGTGGGTAATTATTAATTTTTAAAGCAAAGTTTAGAAAGGGCTGCCACTTAGTTCTTGATCAATAGTTTGTATAAATATATGCTGTCAATATAAATATTTTGCATCCCGACATTTGCTTAGGTTCTTCTACAGAAGAACTCTTCATACTCCAGACATGGTGAGGATGCAAACACCTCCCAGGTCACAATTGCCCCGTGTTTCTTTAATGTGACATGGAGAGACATACTAGTCATAGCGAACTATCATTTGGCTCTACAAAATGCATGCTCAGTGGTTTACACACATTATCTTATTTAACCAAGGCTTGCAGGGGTCACACACCAGCCCAACTGTCTCATTCTGGGCAGCAGCACAGCCAGCGACCTGGCATAGACCGGGCCCAAGGTCCTTCTTGCTTGGTGACAAGCCTGAGCCATCACTGTAGGAGACAACATGATGCAGCTCTGCCAAGGGATGTGGAATCCAGTAGTGCAGCTATCTTTTTTTCAAAGGTTCTCAAATGTGATAATAAAAGGCAGGATGCAACCTAATAGGCCCCTCTAGGCCAAACAGATAAGGAAAGACTAGTAATGATTTATTTAAAAGAGCAAACCTTTAATTGGTGTGTGATGCTTTTTAAAATAACTTGAAGAAAAGAGGAAACCATAGAGCATGTTCCAAGATGGGCAACCTTCCAACCATCACAATTACTGCTGGGGAAAAGCAGAGTGAAGACCACGGTTATCCAGAAAGCCAGTGGCTGGGCTGATGAAGCATCTGGAGATAAAGAGGTCAGAAGGGTCGCGGGAAGATTAGCACTGAAGGCCCACAGCCCTGGATAGGCTTGGGCAGCAGCCCCAGAGACCTAAGGGCAGCTGCTATCTGAGCAGCATAGACACAGAATTAACCACGCACTGCAGACCTGTTTGTGGTTTGTTTTGTTTTGCTATAAATAATTTACTTAACACACTGTAGTTTTTAGGACAGTACATGCTGTATTAATTTATGATCACTATCGGGTTGAAAGAGAAAGCAAAGTTTGTGTTCAAGAAGAAAAGTCTCCCAAATAATTTCTTTAAACACATGACCATGTGGGAAAAGTCAATGGTTCATTTTTGAAGGGAAGGAATCAACTGTATCATTATCTAAACCCTACTGGCTTTTAAATGACCCCAAACTCTAGTCAACTTGTCAATGCACTGGTCTCCTTCACCAAAGTCTACTTTACATAAATGCCTTTTTGTGGGGGCGGTACTGGGGATCGAGCTCTGGACCTTGAGCTTGCGAGGCAGGCAGCAGAACCACTGAGCTAAATCCCTGGCCCCATCTTTACTTGTAAATGTATTCCAAAACTTTGGAAGAATGCAGAGCTAGGAAATTAAGAAGTTTGATGGAAAAGTTGTAGGAACTTGACCTCCTTCTATACTTATTCATCAAAAGACTTTTTTTTTTTTCAAAATAAGGAATGCATTTTTTTCATACTGGATGACACACTGAACTATATCCTTCACCCCTTTTTAATTCTTTTTAAATTTTGTTTTGAGATAGCATCTCACTAAGTTGTCCAAGCATAGCTCAAACTTGTGATCCTCCTGCCTCAGCCTCCCAGAGTGCTGGAATTAAAGGCATGACCTATCATACCCAGCTCAGAGTAAGGAATGTGTTCTGATAATTCATTTGTTATATCCAACTTCATCTCTTAGCTGAGGTGCTGCCTGTGGAATGGTAAAAGCTATAATGCAAATAGCTCTCAGAAAAACAAGTTCACTTGTACTACATTTTCCCTTTCATAGTTTATCTGACTGCAATGAACTTTTTCCAAAATATCTTGCCAGAACTTGCAGAGTTCTAGCAGAAATTTGTATGGAGCAACAGAATGATGGCAAGTACGGGGCAGGGGTGGGGGTGGGGGGCAGTGAGTCCTGACTTGGAAAAGCAGTTACATAGATTCCAGCACATTCCAAACTTAAACAGAATAAACTCAGTGGAGAAAGACATTCCATGCCCAAAATTGTGTCTTTGAAACTGGGATATGAGTGGGAGAAATGAGTTATGTTAGTTCTACATAAAGAGAAACAAAACAAAACTTGTAGGCCCAAATGGAGAGTTCCAGGAAGATTCGTGAGAGAAGGGCAAACATACACAGAATAGACACTCCGCATAAGGACATGCTTTGCAATTTGAGCATATTTGAGCTTACGATGGAATTTTAAAGCCATCCAGAAACAACAGATGTTTGAACCCAAATGATCCAACTCCTTGATGCCAAAATTTGGGCTCTGACAGGGAACGTTAGAGTTGTTCATAACACAGGATAACTTCAGTGTCTCTTCCAGGTGAACAATTCAAAGACATGTCCTGTGGCTCATTGACCTATGATTTTATTTGTGCCCATTTATAGTGGAAGTGAAAAAATTTTCTGGCAAATGGGAATATTAACAACCAAAGTCCAAGTGTCTTTTCTAGGTCTGACCTCAATCTCCTGTCCCTCCCTTTCGAAGCATTGTGTTTCTAAATCGAATCATGAAACCAGGAGGAAGAGTCATTGGAACGTGATTTACCTCAAACCTTTTACATATGAAAATGCATATGGAATGATAGCTACATACATATGTTATATTTCATGTTCCACAGGGCATACATGTGAATGTTTTTGCTATGTAGGCATCCACACAGCTCAGAATTATCTAGTCAACTAATAGTTATAAGCAGCCAAACCATATATTGTAAGCAAACAAAAGCAACCAACACCAACAATAAACAGCTTTCACCAACAATAAGCAAACCACTTCTCAAACTACTCCCCTAGACCCAGATTAAATAGGTAACAGATACATGTCAAATTTCTGCTTTCCTTGGCTTAAAAAAAACATAGATCCTTTAATTAAAAAACAAGATTTTTTTTTTTTTGATACCGGGTATCAAACTCAGGACCTGGCACTTTTGAGGCAGATGTGGTGCCACTGAGCTAAATCCCCGGCAAAAGACTATTACTTTTGTTAGCTGTCAGATCCACTCCCCGGCACACACACTCTGTTGAACGAATGAATACACACTAGGCATGGCGGCACACACCCATAATGCCAGCATTTTGCAAGACTGAGGCAGGAGAACTGTAAGTTCAAATTCAGTCTGGACAATTTAGGGACTTAGCAAGACCCTATCTCAAAACTTTAAAAAAAAATTTTTGTTTTAAGAGAAGGGCTGTGAATAGACCTCAATTTGAAGCCCCTAGGTTCAACCTCCAGCACCACAAAGGGAAAAAAAAAGTCATTCACACCATCCAGTAGCTTTTCTCGGCTTCCACAGAAACTTGTTGTATACCTCATTTACCAAGGAAACTTTCCCAGCAAGATTAGAAGGTTCATTTGCATGCAGAAGGGTGTTACCATAAAGATGGTTCTTATGTTAGCTACCCAAAGAGTCTAAGATAGCACCTTTGAGGAGAAAGCTGCAGCATAGTCACAGTTTTAAAGGCAGCCAGGAACTCGGACTTTAGCTGCACTTTAAAAATAGCAGAACAGCTATGATTATCATTTAGCTCCCCAGCACGTAAGCTTGGGATGAACAGGAAGTAGGAGTTCATCTCCCGGGCCTGATAAAAGACACTAACGCAAGACATATGCACTGTTGCCCAACTGGTAAGCAAGGTCTGCCTGGAAAGAAGAGAAGCGTGTATCTGTCTTTAACCTAAGATCATCTTAGAAATCTTACAAGAATTTTTTTAACTGCTACTGAATTAAGTGATGAAGTAGAGAATGTGCGGCATAGATTCAACTGCGAAAAATATCTTTACCTGAAAAATAAAGATTTGAAGTAACTTCCAGAAGATTTATGAAGTTGGCTCTGTATCCCAAGCTCAGGGCAGTGGCTCTAGGGCAGTGCTGGTCTTTAGAGAAGTTCTTGTTGAGCAAAGGGATATTCCTAGTGGAAAAATCCCTCCCTTTTGTCTATAAAAGGCCCAAGTAGAGCTCACTAAGGACATTGTTTTGTTTGTTTGTTTGCTTGTTTGTTTTGGTACCAGAGATGGAACTCGGGACCTTGTACTTGCGAGGCAGGTGGCAGCACCACTGAGCTAAATCCCCAGCCTGGACATTGTTTTGTTTTGTTGGGGTTTTTTGGGTTTGTTTGTTTGTTTGATTGGTTGGGTTTTGGGGGGTTTTTAGAGACAGGGTCTCACTATGTAGTTGAGACTGAGCTGGAACTCACTATGTAGCTCAGACTGGTCTTGAACTCACAGTGATCCTCCTGCCTCAGCCTCCCAAGTGCTGGGATTACAGGCATGAGTCACCACACCCGACAAAAATGTTTTAAGAATATTTTCCAGTCATAGAAATGACAGAATGCCCTGAGATTTCTCTTTTATTCTAGGAAGGAACTGATGGTTTGTACATTTCCAGATAGGTCTTTTAAGCAAGGAAGAAGATAGAGTGACATGGTTTGGAAATGGACAAGTGACAGTATATTGACCTACAGACAGACTAATCAGATCACCCCATTTTATACACCCCATTAAAGAAACCTCCAAATGGTGAGCCAAGATGAACTTGTCTTCCTTGGATGTTGATTTTCTCAGGTGTCTCAGGGTGGAAAGCTGACAAATACAGGAAGGTCATATTCTTTGAGAAAAATGGTCCTATTCTAAAGGGACTAAAATGAGTCAGTTCTTATATGAAATTAGAGTTCACCTCTCGCAAGCATCCTAGCTCTTCCTCCAGTATCATCTCATCTATAACCTCCTACATCATTTTTACTGTCTGTTCCTTCCACCAGCCCCCAGAAGACTCATTTGTTATCCCTTGAACAGTCATTTGTGTTTATCTCTTTAAAAGCACTTAAAACATAAATTCATGATTATTTTTTTCCAAGCCAGCCTCCTCCACTTAAATTATAACTGCACAGGACATCAGGGAGTGTGGTCATAGCATGTTTGCCTCTCTAGAGCTCATGCCACATCGAACACAGTGGAGGGGGGAGCACAGTGGATTATTAAATAAATTAGAGACAAAGAAAGAAGTGTGCATTTTTCCACCCTTCAAGCCTCAGATTCCTTGTTGCTTGCATTTGAAAAACTTATTTTTCAGCTCATCCATAAAATTTTCTCTCATGCACAAGAAGGTTCTCCAAGAAGATGAAAGAGAAGAAAGTGGTGTTTCCTTGCAAAATATTGCAGCATTAAATTGCTTCTTAGGACAGTTAAGACACATCGCTCCCTGTTTGCTAGGACACACATTAACATCCAATGGGCCTTTCCATTGTAGACACACCTGTACATTTTTGGAGCTTACTGTTAAGATGGCCTGAGGAGTAAGCCACTTTTTCATACCTGGATGGTGACCTCTGCCCTTCCATAACGTGAGAATGGAGATACAGCTCCTAGCTGACTATGGGTAAGAAAAGTACAGGAGGCAAAGGAAGAACACCATGGGATGGCTTTCTTATAAAAAGCCAGAAATGCAACCTCCCTTGGAAATCACTTGAGCCAGTCAATAGCGGTTACTTAGGAGGATGCAATTCTGTCTAGGTAGAAACCAGTCTAGTCACACACCCTGCATTTGAAAGTAGAGTTTAGTAAATGAGCAGAAGCCCTAATGTGGAGCTATATGGCAAGCATCCTGAAGGTACTGAGGTGAAATAACCTCTACCATATGGAATTATTACATGGAAATCAGTAATTTTCATATACACCAAATGGATTAGAAAATACAATGGCAGAAAATTTTATAATAAGCAATAATGAATATAAAATACTTCCTCATTCATACTAAGCAAAATGTTAGTAAAACTTAGAAACCTCACAGATGCTGCTTTTAACAGATAGAAAAACACCTGAAAATTTTACAAGACACTATCCTAGAAATAGTTTAGACAGACAAGATCCTTATGGAAGGCAGTGGGATAATGTTGTCAAAATTACAATACATTTACACTTTAACCTTTAAATTCTTGGAATTTGTCCCTTGTTAACCTGCATTATGTGAAAGGACTGACACACACTGTTATTCATTGCTGTTTGATTTACAATAGTGAGTGATGGGGGCAAGGGACAAGCATTCATCAAAAAGCTTTTCAGGGCTAGGGATTTAGCTCAGTGGTTCCACCACCTGCCTTGCAAGCACAAGAACCAGAGTATCTGTGCTAAAATAAATGATACAGAGGCTGAAGTGAAGCTCCGTGGCAGAGCATGTGCTTAGCATGCAGGAAGTCCTGGGTTCTACCCCCAGCTCTGAAACAAACAAATAAACAACACAAATCTCAACTGAGAAGCATTTTACAAAATACGTGGTAAGTATTCCTCAAAGTTTGAATGTCACCAAAGGCAAGGTCTAAGACACTATCTCTGCTAAAAGGAGCCTGCACAGACTAAACATGGCACAATGATATCCTGGAACAGGAGAAAAGCATTCAAATAAAGTACAGACCCTAGTTAATAAGGATGTGT
This sequence comes from Fukomys damarensis, assembly GCF_012274545.1. Classification (NCBI taxonomy): domain Eukaryota; kingdom Metazoa; phylum Chordata; class Mammalia; order Rodentia; family Bathyergidae; genus Fukomys; species Fukomys damarensis. The sequence goes on from NW_022900929.1 coordinate 8,107,078, forward strand.
CAATTTGGGCCAATCACTGTAGCAAGTAGGCAATCCAAACTAAGGTTCACAGCAGGGGAGACTGAGTGAATGACCTATCTGGGGATTTTCTGTAATACTTTCACATTATTTGCAAACATTAAGTTGTTCTTTAAAAATGAAGGTTATTAATAAGAGTAAATAAAGTATAAGATAGCCATAAAGTGGGCAGTATAGAATAATTCTATAAAATGCCTAAGAAGGGACAAGGAAGCTCTCTCAGAACTGGTAAGAATGTTAAGTCAATGTTATTAAGTTAAAAAAAAAAAAAAAGTAATTGTGTGCTGTTCCCAGGGTTGAAGCTTCATGGGAATTTTTTCCCTACTCCTTGGGCTTCACTAGTTCTTTCTGAACAGCAGCCTCTCATCATAAAGTAGGCCAGAGGAGCTGCTGTCTGCTGAGGTAGTACCACCCAATAAAGAAAATGAACAAAACAAGTTGATGTTTTAAAATGAATATTTCTAAAACTTCTATAAACTGATAGAGAAGAGACAAATGACCAGTGCTAGGAATGAAGAAGGGGACATGGGTGTGGCAGTGCACCCCTGGAATCCCAGTACTTGGGAGGCTGAGGCAGGAGGATCGCTATGAATTCAAGCCCAGCCTGAATTACATAGCAAGATCTTGTCTCAAAGAACAAAAATAAAAAATAAATAAAAATAAATCACTACAGATCTTATAGAAATTAAAAAGTTAGGGGGAGGCTGGGGATTTAGCTCAGCAGTTCGGTGGCCTGCCTCGCGAGCGCAAGGACCCAAGTTCAATCCCCAGTACCAAAAAAAAAAAAAAAAGTTAGGGGGATATTGTAAATAATTTATGCCAGCAAATGTAACAACACAGTTAAAATATAAATATCATTTGAAAGACTCAAATTATATAACTGATTCAGTAAGAAATACAAAATCTTCAATCAATAAAATGGAATACAAAATCTAAAATCTTGCCACAATATATTTCATTTGTCGGACTTACAAACTAGGCATAGTAAGAAATTAACAATGAGAATGTTAAAATGGAACCCGTAGGCAAATACTGTTTACTGTATTAAACGTGTATTTACTACATTACTGGGTTACTGTGATAAAAGTTAGATGAGTGTGAAAAATAAAGTCATTGTACATGAACTCATTTGCCTAGAGAAACTGTGAATTACATATAAGTACCTAATAACAGTGGTTATCTGTTAAGTGTAGAGTAGGGAAATCAGAGCGCATGAAAAACAGGGTGAGAAAACGCACACACACACACACACACACACACACACACACACACACATACATCATCTGACTGAAATACCTACTTAAGTTGGGTCAATGCCTGCCTATAAGACTTAATAAGCAGTAAGGTGAACCCCTGGGTAAAGTGAGGCCATAGTTGAAAAACAAAAAAAAAAAAAAAAGATCATGCTACCTTTCCATAGCATCCTATTTCCTTCTCTGTAAAGTGAGGGTAGACTTAAATAAAATTTACTGTTCTAAAAACTTTTCTTGTCAACTGGAAGGGAGATAATTTATGGATGGAAAAAAAGGAGTATAGGATGGCAGATCCATAAAACATTGTTTGAAATGAAAAGCAAGCCAAAAAAATTTGTTATGCTCAAAAAAGTGTAACAAAGTCAAGCTCTGTTCTAGCTGTCGTATGATATTCCTTCACTGAATATTTCCACAGTAGGGCCAGGGATTTATCTCAGTGGTTCTGCCACCTGCCTCACAAGCGTAAGGTCCCAAGTTTGATACCCAGTATCAAAAAATCAAACAAACAAACAAACAAAAAACCAGAGAACATTTCCACAGTAAATATATAAAAGGGACACAATCTGACATCAGAAATTAACTCATTAACAAAGAACTGTATAGTGGTTTAAATAATGAGATTCAGTTTGCTTTATCTCAAAGAGCTATTAGAAGCCATTCAAATGGAAAGTCATTTATTCGTATGAGCTTTACAAGGATATGATCTTTCAGTCAGGTCTGCACTCTAACATTTGGGAGCTCTGGTTCAAAAGTCCACATTGAACTCACCATGCCATGTGTATAAATATGCTAAAGTCATGAATCAAGCAAAACAAGTTATATCCTTCTACTGTGACACCTTCAAAATGACCTGAAAAATTAGATTTGAATTTAGATTTTTCAGGCCCCTCCCAGTTCCATAACAATCTTAGCAGAGAAGAGGGGAAGAGCTGGCCCCTGTCCCCAGCTTGTGGCCAGGGGAGGATGAGCGGCCTGAGCTGAAAACTTTTCGTCTGTCCTGGCCAACCTACATGTGGCCTGGTGGGGTGCACAGGGTGTGGGGTGCACAGGGTGTGAGGAGCACATCCCCTTAGCAACATGGACACCTCACACCATAAGGGGCAGTAACAAAGGAAGGTTGGAGTGTGGGTCTCCGATTTTCAGGGCTCAGGGTGGGGACATTTCTTGCCTTGTTCTAAGGGTTTGAGATTGCTTCAGATGTTTATCACTGACCAATCCTCAGTAAAGGAGTAGAGAGTAAAGCTTCCTGGATTCTTTCGAATATTGTTTTGGATTTTTGGTTTATTTATTTATTTTTTGGTACTGGGGATCGAACTTGGGTCCTTGCACTTGCGAGGCGGGTGGCGGAACCACTGAGCCAAATCCCTGGCCCTGGATTTTTGTTGTTTTTGAGATGCCAGGGATTGAACCCAGTTGGGCACGATAGGCAAGCACTCTACCACTAAGCCACATCCCAAGCCCTGGAATATTGCTTTGAAGACATAGTTTTTAAATTAAAATTTTAATTGACAAATCATATAAATTTTAAAAGGTAGTGACTTGTCTTTTGGCAACATGGGGATTTTCCAAAATTCAGGGTCCTATGAAAAATGCAGAAAAGTGGAATTGGTTGATTATTATTATTATTTTGTATAGTTTTTACAGTATATGACTCAAAAGATCACCTCTAGGAAAGGAAAATGGAGATAGGGAGAACAGAAAAGGAGATTCATTCATCAGCTGACATCGCTCTGAACCTTGGGTTGGATTTTTTTATACTGTAGATATATTGCATTTACATTAACATGCACATACAAAATTAAAGACCTTCTAATGATACCTTAAGCTAAAAGAGAAGCCTGAATACTGAATTTAATTATTGGGCACAGTCTTTTGGTCACCAGAGGAAACATTGCCAACAGGACATATTAAGCAATGTGATAAATACAGAAACTCTGCTTTTTTCTTAATGGCAACATTCACATTTGAAGCAAGCTGTCAGTAGCAAACAGCTTTGCTTGAGTTGCCTGGTCTAGCAGATGTCTTTGTTAGGAATATGACAATTATCGTCATTATTTATTTCTCTGAATATCAAGTGGTACAGAGGGAGGCCAAGTCCCCATCAGTAGTGCTCGTGGTTCATTACATCATGCTGGCTCCTCACACACTGTCCTCTTTTGTTGCTTGCTCTTGAGATTATCACAAAAAGACATAGGTGACTCTGAAAGAGAACACAGTTCAAAGGTAATATCAGCTGTCACTCAAAACTACTTAGACAACGGGAAAAAGAAAGCTCTTTTCCTAGGTACTTGTATAGTAACATGAAATAACATTGACCACATGCTTAATCTGTAGCAGATAACGAGTCAGCACTCTGCATACATTATCTCTTTCAATTATAATCAGAAATTCCTCTGATAATTACATATGTTCTCTGATCTGCATTCTGTGTTTTCTTTAATCTGTTATTATTTGCCATACTAGCCAATGACTTGTTATGGTATGATCTAATGAATTTGGGGAATTTTCCCCCCACTGAATAATTCCTATTATAGGAATTCTATTTGGAGTAAAACATTTACAATGGAGACCAAATTATTGACAAAAACAATTTTTAAAAAACTTGCAGCCCAAAATAAAGAAAATTTGACCCTTAATTCTAGTAGATTAAAGAAAAGCAACCTTGCATGTAGAATTTAATAGTTCTGTAAGCAATAAAGCACCTACTGTGGGAGTGATCCACATCTGTTGGGGTATATACAAAAGTGGATTCCACTCTGACCCTCTGTTCTAAGGCTGTGTGCTCTAATGGAGAAGAGAGACACGCATCTGTGTGCCCATAGCCTGCAGCATCACTGGTGTTCCACATACTGTATCAAGTAAGCTTTTGATAATGTAGGATTGTAGGTATTAAGGGAGAGCCTGGAAGGGAGGAGGCCCAGAAAATAGATGAGGGGTAGATTGATGGAGCAAAGTCAATGTCATGAGAAGGGATGAGAACAGAAGGATACAGTGAAACAGTGTCTTAAAGAGAAAATCAGGGAAAATCCTCAAACACTAGGAAGATAAAGGGGGATGAGTGATACTGAGATAGCTAAATTAGTTAGAAATTATTACAAGGCAGTTACACAAAACGGGGCCCTCAGCATAGAAAAACAACAGAGGCACATTCAATGGTCAGCATTATAAAAAGAAGAGGTACTTCCCCTAGAAATGAATAGCAGTGATTGAAATAGATATCAATCTTCCTAACCCATTTCCCTTCTGGAAATTCCTTGTACTTGACTTGTTTTCCCATTTGATACCCATTTAATCAATATTATGTGGGTGACTGTACTTGAAATCTTATCGGCTGGTCATGGTTTTGTCCCACCTCATGTCCACCTTGCGATTTTCCACTGGGTCTTATAGTTTTGTCCCACTTTGTACCCACCTCACCTCATGGCTTTGCTGTATAAAACACCTTTGAAAAGCAGAGTGGGTGAGCAATCCACTTTCCAGTCCCCCTTCTGTCTCTCTTAGACAGAAGCTTTCTTTCTCTCAATAAAATTTTCCTACTGTTAACCTCCATTGTCCCTAGAACTCATTCTTTAACTTTAGAGAACATGAACTCATGTTTTGGGTATCTAGCAAGTCTGGCAGTTGCAACTGTTCCCCCTATATCAATACTTTGGACAAAATAAAATTTGCTAAGTGTTGAAATCAAATGACCCTCAGCTTCTCTTAAAACAGGTATCAAAAGAAGGCAGAGGTAGGTGTAGAGATTAATTAAAGTATGAAAGACTGAAATAACAGGTAATATTATTTTAAGAGTGAGTCAAGGAGAGATGAGAACACACATGGCTGTTGCTATACATTTTAGAGCATCCAACAGCCTGGTTATGCTACCTACTCCAGAAGTGTTCAACTGCCTAGAAAAGAAAATCCAGATGGCCAGGTGTGGTGGCACACGCCTATAAACCCAGCACTTGGGAGGCTGAGGCAGGAGGATCGCTGTGAGTTTGAGACCAGCCTGGGTTATAAAGTGAGTTCCAGGTCAATCTCAACAACATAGTGAGACCCTGTCTCAAAAACAACAACAACAACAACAACAACAACAACAACAACAAAGAAAGAAAGAGAGAGAGAGAGAGAGAAAGAAAGAAAGAAAGAAAGAAAGAAAGAAAGAAAGAAAGAAAGAGAGAGAAAGAAAGAAAAAGAAAGAAAGAAAAAAGAAAATCCAGATGGATGCCTGAACCGGAACTGGAAACTGGAAACTGGCAGAACACTGAAAGAAAGAGAGAGAGAGAGAGAGAAAGAAAGAAAGAAAGAAAGAAAGAAAGAAAGAAAGAGAGAGAAAGAAAAAGAAAGAAAGAAAAAAGAAAATCCAGATGGATGCCTGAACCGCAACTGGAAACTGGAAACTGGCAGAACATAGAAGACAGAAGGACAGCGAATTTAGCCATCAGGAGGCAGGTGTGAACATAGCGGGAAGATTGTTACTGAGAGTCAGGAGGGGCACTGTGATGTTCTTGGTGGCTTGGAAGGTTGGTGGATGAGAAAAGAGCAAAAGGCCTAAACCAAAGGGTGTGAAGACTGAGTCAGAAGGAGTATAGGGTAGAAGTGGAAAGATAGGAAGTAGTCAGGGGAAACTTTCAAAGTTTGAGGTTGTCCGGTGTGAAGTGGTGGGTAATGGAGAAAACCAAGGCTTTTCTGGCTTCAGTTATGGAGTCTGAGGTGGAACTGAAAGGTCAGAGAGTTAGCGATGATCAACATGGATTTTGAATCCCTGGAAGAATATCCTGGTTATAGTTGAGCTTTTTCAACCTGACAAAAACCACATTGTTGAATACTACATTCACTAAGTATGATGTGATGGGTTTCTCTTTAAAAGACTGTTTAATTAATATAAACATTTAATTACTATCCAAGTACAAATTAGCACTTGAAGGATGACCTTGCACTGAAAGTAGAAAATAGTAACCTGTTACTGTACTTTGAAGAAAGAAAAAAAAACAAGGGAACTCCAAACCCAGTAATTATGAAACGTCACACTATATTGAAATGTATGGTTGAATCAAGTAAATAATAGTGATTCCCTGGTAATTACTCATATTCCTTGTGAAACTGCTAATTACTCCCTAATGATTTTCCCTGGAATATAAACTTCCACCAGAGACTCTTGCCACAGTCAATGAAGCCAGAAATGCGGCCTGTCTCTCACCAGGACTCCCTCTTCATTGTCATCAGACCAGCGTGGTACATCTGGAACCATTGAATGCAGGACCACAACAAACTGGTCTCACTGGTTCTTTGTCCCCCAAATGGGGACACAGCCACCATTCTCTAAAGTTTGCAAAATAAATAAGTTGTTTTTAGAGACAAGTACAGTGACTCTATTATATACACTCATCAGGAGATTGTGCAGGGTTTCGGATGTTGTAATCAGCCAACTCAAAGAGGAATTGTTAGCCAGATGTTGAAAAATATATGTAAATAGGCTCTGGAAGTACACATTATCGCTAAACCTTCCCAAAGAATGTTGACCTAGTCCCAAATCGTCTATTTAGACATTTTTTCAAATGGTCTTTTAAAGTAAACTATGAAGCCCTATTTTGCATTGCCTAGGTCAGTCCAATATAGTCAAGAGGCTGATCACTGCGGAAGCCATGTGACGCGTATACTTTTCTCTCTTCCTTGTATATATTTAAAACTTTTCTATAATAAAACATTTACTTATTTTATTTTTTGGTTTTTTTGGTTTTGTTTTGTTTTTTTGAGACAGGGTCTCACTATGTAGTTGGGACTGACCTGGAACTCACTATGTAACCCCAGGCTGGTCTCCAACTCACAGTGATCCTCCTGCCTCAGCCTCCTGAGTGCGGGGATTACAGGCATGCGCCACCACGCCTGGCTATAATAAAACATTTGAAAAGGTAGAGAAAATAGTTTCTTTTTGTGCTTGTATAGCCGGAAGCAATCTTTGAGAATTTTGCTCACCCTCATCCCTTTCCTCCAGAACAAATCAGGATGCATGGATACTAAGATTTGGATGGTATAGCGTCACTCATATTCCTCATATTCCTCAGGCTTCATAAAACTCTCCTGTGTGGAACTTCTGTGCTCACAGGTATTCTCCCAAAAAGTTGCTTTTCCAACATCCACCCTGGGTGAAAGAGGTCTTAACTATTCGTGAAGCAATCTTTTTTGGGTGCCCAGTGGGTACCAATATTTCAACGTTGTTTTATAGATGGCATGGCTACATGTGTGTGAGGGAAAAAGCACATGCAACAGAAAGCCTTTAATCACTCAACAAACAGCCACAAGCACCTACTATCTGCAAAGGTCATGGTGATACAGCATGTTGGGGACTTCTTCAAGGAAGTAAGACTGAGTGAGAAACAGTGAGGTAGCCCTTCTAACTGGGAAAGGAGTTTAAAAATGCAGGTTGTCAGATTCTGCCCACAGAGGGGTTCCCATCTGGGGTGGTCCAGGGTAGGTGAGAAGCGCTTGCTAAGTCCCCCTTTAAGGAGTCCAGCAGACTCCAAGTTGACTGCAGCGGGCACTGGCTTCAACTTGGAGTGTCGTTGGCAGGTATAAGGCAGGATGTGTTTGAAACTGCATCCTGACACCGGAAAGGAAAGAAAACAGGGTCAAGGCCCAGAGATGGGAGTCGGCAGAATTTGGGTGAGGGGTCAGGACTTAGAGCTGACAGGGCTTTAGTTCAAGGCCGGACTCCAGTAGTGGAACACAAAGGTGGAAAGGACCCTGAAAAGATCAGCTGTCTGTCTCGTCCCTCTTGTGTAGCAGGCACTGTGCAAAGCTCTTTACCCACACAAACACATTTTACCTTCATGCCCTTCATGCTGACAGACCTGCTGATGTGCTCAATGTCCGATAGCTTGTGTGTGGAAGCACTGGGATCTGGGCTTAACTCCATTCTCACTGTGAAGTCCTTTCTTCTTTATGGCCCTCCACAGTGCTCACAAAGCCTGGGGCAAAGGCCCAGCAGGCTCAGACCCCTGAAGCTTGATGGCTCTGCTCCCAGGAGGTGTAGGGAAGCTGGCTGTCTCCACATTCAGATTTCTGGGGATCAAATAAACTCCCAGTAGCTCCTGACGTCAGAGCTTCGTCATCTCCAGGGTTATAGTCCAGGCAACAGAAGGAAATGGGGGAGTTTGTCTTTGCACCCACAGCCTTTCCAATTTTACCTGTTTCTTTTCCTAGCCCTGAGGGGATCCTCCTAGTCTCAACTCCATCCATGTCGAGGAATGTGTATCTGATGACATTGTGCTTTGCAGGCCTACTGTTTTTGAACAATGATTGGGTATTTAGGGGAATGAGGCGATGACATCAGGAGCTGGGACTGGAAGGATTTGGAAGATGTGCTGAATTCCCTGAATTCACACTTGCAGACAGGCTGGAGCACATTCCAAAACGGATCCCACTGCAATCTGGAGGGAAATGATAAAGATTCCAGGAGATGGGGTGACCAAGAGTTCTGCTGCTTCAGAGAATCTCTTGATGCACTTTTCATACCGCTGTACATGTCCATTTGGACCAAGTCCTCTTTTTTCAGCAATAAGTATGTGTACATGTCTCACAAAAGTGGTCATCGGTGGTCGTAACCCATAAAAGACTCTTTCTTCTGATAGCTGAAATTATGGACCTGGACACTGCTTTATTAATATTTCAGACAGCAGTGCTACCCTACCCTTCAACAAAAGCAATAAACAAAAGTGGCTCTCCTAGCACTCCCCACCCCCTGCCACCATGTCCAAAGAGATAGCTCAAGACCAAAAGTGCTTACCAATACCACTTGCGAGTTCCACACTGTTCACAGATACTTTGGACTAGTGACTATGGCTACTAAATATATTTGCATGTACTTTTTTTTTTAAGACTGAGGTGGTGGTTTTCTTGCTAAAGGAATAAAATACAATCTATGGACAACATTCAAAGGCACTGTCAAGTTGGACAATGATTTTCTGTATCCCATATACACAATAGGAGAGTTTTTTTACAGGGTAGCAGATAAAGCAGACCAAAGACATGGTTTTGTTGTTGATTAACTGTGCAATTTGCAAATTACTTGACTCGGACCTTTTTGGGGTTTTTTTCCATGATGTCAAAATTATTAGTACTTGCCTTGAGAGGAGCTTGTGAGAATGGAGTATAATATACATGAAGGGACTCAAAAATATTTATTGAATAAATATGTAGCTGGTTCTGAATAAAGGTGGCTTTCATTTTTAGTCTAGAGTTTGTCATACTTCAGAGACTTTGCACCAGTCTACCCACATTCCTCAGAGAATCATTGAAGAATTGTTGGTTTCACTTTGAATTACCAAAACAGACACAAGTGTTGTACAAATTCAAATTGCATAAGTAGAAAGTGAAAGGTTCTATTCCAGAGCTCTTAACTTAGAGGTAACCAATCTTAGCAGTTTGACATATATCATTTCAGACCTTTTCCTAAGGATGTACAAATACATACTTTTTCAATGAGTTTGGACTATACGCAGTATCCTGTAACTTGACATTTTGCCTTAACATGTGAACTCTGCGCTTTCTTTCTTTCTGTACTGGGAATTGAACCCACAGCCTTCTTACTGAGCTATATACCCAACTACTTTTAAAAATTTTTTGAGACAAGATCTCACTAAGTTGCCCACACTGAGTTCAAACTTGTGATCCTCCTGCCTCAGCCTCCCAGAGTGATGTGATTATAGGTGAGCACTACTAACTACCCCTGGCTGGAACTTGAGGTTTTTATTTAACATTGTAAACATTTTATGGCCTTGTGTTCTATTTTCATAGTTGCACTCTAATTTATGATGCAAATTTCCTAATAATGGACAATTAGTTTACCAGTTTTTACTGTTTTGACCACAGCCACAGTGAGTATCGTTACATACATATCTCTCGGCAGACGTGCTTGTTAGTTTTTCTAGGCTAAATTTCAAGAGGAGATATTACCAGGTCAAAGAGTACATATACTACCTGAACTTTGTTAATTTGCAGGAATAATATTACAGTGTGAATTGTGCCCCTCAAAACTTTATATGGTGAAACCCTTAACCCCAGTGCCTCAGGATGGAGCTGTATTTTAAAACAGGGCCTTTATGGGCCTGCAATTTAGCTCAGTGCTGCCACAGCCTGCCTTGTACAAGCAGAAGGTCCTGAGTTCAATCCCTGGTACAAAAACAAAACAAAACAAAAAAAAAACAGGGCCTTTAAAAGAGTCATCAAGTTAAAATGATGTTTGTAGGGAGGGCTCTAATCCAATCTGATTGGTGTTCTAATAAAAAGAGGAGATTTGGGGGCACAAAGAGACAGCAAAGTTGTGTGTACACAGAGAGGTCATGTGGATGCATGTGAGAAGATGACCATCTACAAGCCAGGGAGAAGGCCTGGGGAGATACCACACTTACTGACATCTTACTCCTGGACCTCTGGCCTCTAGGACTGTGAGAAAGTAGATTTCTATGGTTTAAGTGGGTGATACTGAGTTTCGCCAGCCCTAGCAAACTAGTACAGCAATCACTGTCCCAGGCTTGTGGCCTTCCTGCTCTGAGCTAAAGCCCCCGTGGCATGAGCAAGCTGTTCTAGTCACTTGCTTTCTGTCCCTGCCATCTTTGTCCTTATTCTCTTTACTTGTTCCTATCCTCTTGATTATTGTGATCCTTGGAAAATGTCAAGTATCTTTGGAAGTTTATGAACAATTCACCACACGTTGGATTATAGGAAGGCGTTATGAAGGCATTTTCCCATTGAATCATCCCTCCCCTCTTTTCAATATATGAACTGTAAAAGAGAACAAAATCTTTCCCACAGAATTTCTCCCATATTTCTTCCTCCGACTGACAGAAATACAAAGCTCACCTTTGATAGATCATTCTCAGCTCCTAAATCTTTTGATTAACACAATTAAATCATCCTAGATTGACCTACTGTCTGGGTAAAGTTAATGCATCCTTTAAAACTGAATTTGACTCTGGCATGGCGGTGCACACGTGTAATATCCCCCCAGTGATATGGGGGAAGAGACGTAACTCCTAAACCTGCTAGATATCCAAAACGTGAGTTTGTGTTCTCTAAAATCGAACAATGAAGCTAGGCGTGGCGGCTCACACCTGTAATCCCAGCACTTTGGGAGGATGAGGCAGGAGGATCGCTGTGAGTTTGAGACCAGCCTGGGTTACATAGTGAGTTCCAGGTCAGTCTCAACTGCATAGTGAGACCCTGTCTCAAAAAACAAAACAAACAAAACAAAAAATCAAAGAATGAGTTCTAGGAACAACGGAGGTTAAGAGTAGGAAAAATTTATTGAGAGAAAGCTTCTAAGAGAGACAGAAGGGGGACCGGAAAGTGGGTTGCCCACTTATCCCACTTCTCCAAGATGTTTTATATAGCAAAGCCATGTGGGGAGGTGGGTACAAAGTGGAACAAAACTTTAAGACCCAATGGAAAATTACAAGGTGGGCATGAGGTGGGGCAAAAACATGACCAACCAATAAGATTACAAGTACAGTCATCCAGGTAATATTGATTAAGCGGGGGTCAAATGGGGGAGCAAGTCACATAGCAAGGGTACTAAGATTTTCAGTAAGGGTGGGGTCAAGGATATTTCCTGGAAAGGCTGGGCTAAGACCTTGGCCCTCCCCCCAGGTGATGGACACTTCTTTAGAATATCAATCACTGCCCTTTATCCTCTCCTTTTACAATTCTGGCCACAGCGAATGTGTCTTGATTGCCCTCCATGTTGGCTCCTTGCTGTGTTGGCTCCTTGAGGGTGGTCCTGTCTAACTGCCTATAAGATATCTAATTAACTTACCTACCTGCAATATCAGCACTGTGCAAGGCTGACCCAGGAGGATCATAAGTTTGAGCCCAGTTTGGGCTACTTAGACTCTGTCTCAAAATAAGAAATAAGGAAAAAGTGTTGGAGTTGTAGCTCAGGGTGAAGGTCCTGCGTTCAATCCTCAGTACAAAAAAAAGAAAGGAAGGGGCCAGGGATTTGGCTTAGTGGTTCCACCGCCTGCCTTGAAAGCGCAAGGGCCAGTGTTTGATCCCCAGTATGGGGGTGGGGTGGGGGAGACGGATGGACAGACGGAGAGGAGAAAAAGACCAAGTTAGAACACATTCACTCCCCCGGCTGTCCCTCCTCCCTCACCCTCATGAAATTTCAAGAGTTAGGAAGGAAACTTGAAATTACTTGAGGATCTACATTCTGCTTTGCAACCATCCTCAGTAACCTTTACATATTTGACATTCTTTTGATTTCCTGAAGAAGTGACTCACCCAGAATTACACAGCCACAGTAGCTGGAATAATTGTTCTCAAGGTCTGATTATTTTCCCCCACTTCAGCAATTCATTTTACCCATAAAGTGAAAGACTGGTTTGCCAGAGATTATTCCACACTGGTGAAAAAGGAGAGAAAAATGGAGAGTACCTGCCAGTGATCAAAAAGAGGGTTTACTTAAGTGATATTTTCCTTGTCTTACCATTTTCAGAGTTCAGTTTGGTTGCTTAAGCACCATGAATCTGGGAAGGCTTGTGTTTACTTTTCAGTAACAGTTTAGTATATCTTGAGAGGCTGAGTCAGGCCTGCCTCTTATCTAGAACTGATTAGGGGAGAGCAGGGCTAGAAGCCTCTGGGTTAAAAGAAAGAGAAGTAAGGATAGATATGATCTTTTGGCCCAGGCTTGCTAATGACAGAGTCATGGAGTCTTTCATTTGACTGTTATGGAAACGGGCAAAAAAAAAAGCCCAGGGAAGTCTCGGCCATCTGAAATCTGGAGAAGATTATTTAGGAAAAAAAATTTTTTTGTTTTTTCCTCTTTTTTTTTTCTTCAATGTGCCTGCGTATGTGTACAGTGGAAGGTGCAGACAAATAAAGGAGAAAATATGATGATAACATAATAATCTCTGTCTGTAATATTCAAGTTCTTCCTCAAACCACCCCCCACACCCCCTGGTGTTTTCTCTATTCAGTTTCCTAAGTCACACAGGAGTCTCTAAAATATATGTGACTTTTCCCAATACATATGAGTGCCTACAACGTGCAAGGCATTGTACCAGGCTCTGCACCAGACAGCTAAGATTTAGCCTGCGGTCCCATAGTGAAGGTAATTCATGGTCAGGTTTGTTTACAGATTTTTCAGAAGCAGCAAGATTTTACTGATTGATCGATCGATTGATTGGTTTTTTGAGACAGGGTATCACTTTATAGTTCCGGCTGGCCCTGAACTCATTATGTAGCTCAGGCTGGCCTCAAACTCTTGGCAATCCTCCTGCCTCTGCCTCCCGAGTGCTGGGATTACAGGTGTGAGCCCTCACGCCTGGCAACAGCAAGATTTTAAAAGAGAAAACATTAGTCATCTAATGTTCACTGACAGCATATAAATGTCACTGATGGCTAGCTTAAACTAAAAACTGTGAAAAAATGAACAAGTACATGAGCACTTTTATCAGAAACAAGGACTTCATAAGTTAGCTCACTTGTGTGTCACAAATCACAAACGAGAAAGGGAGTTACCCTCATGTCATATGTGAACCACAAAACTACATGGTAATGTTATTTCATCTGCAATATGGCTGGGCTGCTTCATTTAAATTCAAATTCTAACATTTAGCGCTTCAATGGTGGGCTGTACACAGAACCTGAACAACATATCTGAGGAAGCCCGGAATTTGGTAGGTAGCTGGTTTAGTTATAAAATCTCTAACTCTAAGATAATAAATTCCCTTGTTTTATTTTTTGAGACAGGGTTTCGCTATGCAGTTCAGGCTGGCCTTGAACTCACTACATACCTGGACTCTGGCCTCAAACTTGCGGCAATCTTTCTTCCTCAGCCTTCTGAGTGCTGGAGTGCACCCCCCACGTCCCCAGCTAGATATCTGATTCTGAGAGGACACAAAAGTAGTCTTTTGGAATAAGAATTTGAGTTGGAAATATTTACAACTTAACACTAGTTTCTAATGTTGTATTATGCCATTTTGGATGATAAAGATGGGCATTATTTTGGTTTCATAAAATCTGTTATAGGTTTGACTGGCAAGATGTTATTATTGACTGCCAAATTTCTGGAAGCAAAGAAAGGAACAAAAAAGAGTATCAAGCAAAAAAACATAAAGAAGTCACAATCATGATTCCTTCCATGGGATGGATCATGTCATGGGTAACAAACACCATCATTTTGCTCCTTTATCTTTTTATCAGATACTTAAGTACCTCCCTAATATAGGATCCAGTCAGTATCAAATGATTAGAAGTAAAAAAATCCCTGAGTTTTGGGGAGCCTCACAAAGGAGAGCATGGCATAGTGTTTAACTACTACTAAGCCTTTGTCCTCTGCCGCTCAGTATCCATGTTACTCCAACAAAACTGCTACTCTTCATGCAAGCTGATTAGTGAGGCACTGGTATTTGCTTCCTCCCTGAATTTCCTGTTTTCCTGGATGTGAGATCTCTGAAGTGCATCTTTAGAAAATATTCACTCATCAAAGTCTGCTAGAAAAGGACAATTTGCAGAGGGCTGGTTCCTACTGCTTGCTAAAATGATAAGCCATGTTCCAACCTATTTCATCTACATAGACTGAAGTTCAGTTCCATTCCCTTCACTTTCAGGCACCTCTTACATAGCAGGAGGTATTCAGCCACTGCCAAAGTCAATATATTAAGTGGAGTTGTTGAAGGCAGCTGGTTTCCCATACAACCATATGTCCCCATTTCCTATTGTAGCCAGTTTCTGATTCAGTGGTAGGAAATGCCAAGAGCGTTGGCAGCAATGGTCTTTTCCACTTATAATAGAATTTCTTTGATGTACTTTCCATTTTTCTCAGGGTGTTTCTGTTGTGTAATCAGATCAGGCTGGCTCTACATCAAGGTACTCATTGGGATGAGAACTCCGAGGTAAGTGCTTTCCTCTTTTCCCTGGGTCCCAGGGGCAGCTGTTCTATCTGTCTATTTCCAGGGCCATGAAGTCCTGAGGGAAGTGTGGCTCCCATCGGCAAGAGAACTAAGCCTTCAACAGAGTCCTGGAACTTGAAAATTCCTAGAGAATTCCAGTGATAGGTTGAGATAAACCTGGCCTACTGGGGCTGTCTGAATTCAAGCATCGTATTTCTGTGCTTTCCTCCCCCATTTCCTTCTTGGCTGGTGGGAAAAAGTCTCCCCTCCTGCAGAAAAGAATTTAAGAATGGGAGCTATTCTGGTTATTTCCTCCCCTCCTCCTCCTCCTCCTCCCTCCTCTGTCTCTGGGCTTCAACTTATTACTGTGTATTTTGGCCTTTCTTCCTCCTCTGTCAAGTTTGATGTTTACAAAGATCAAGTATGAAGCTGTTATGGCTTGTTTAGATGTCCCCCCAAAACTTCATGTGGTCATAGGTGAAGCTTTTTCAGAGGTGGCTGGATCTAGTGCATGTGACACTGGAATTGATTCATGATGCAATGCTAGGCTCAAGGGCACTAGGATTAAGGCTGTTGAGTGCTACCTGCCCTAAGTAGTCTGGATAAGATAAAAAGGGCAGAAAGACACTGTTAAGGGCCCTTATTGGTTTTGTTATTTTGTGGGAGCCATGAACTGTTCTCCTCTGCAGTGTTGCTCTGCCAAGCCACCCTGCCTTGGAGCCAACCGATTACAGACTGAGACCTCTACAGACCATGAGCTAAATAAATCTTTCCCCCTTTAACTTTGGGCATTGGGTATTTTGTCTCAGCAAAAAGAGAAAAGTAACTAAGACAGAAATTTTATTTTTTTTCTAACTTTTTCACTAATTATATAACCTTGCAAGTGTCACTTTGTAGAACCTTCCACATTCTTTTGTTTTCTTCTTCTATTAAGTTTATTGGTACATTTTAGGTATACAATACAGTTACATTCATCATTGGGGATTTGTACCTTTACATGATGTATCTTGGTTCTTATTTTTTTACCATTCCCCTGCCCTCCCTTCAACCCCTCTACCCTTCCCTATTTACAAAGACTTTGTTTCCATTCTTTCCTTTTCTCACATTTTTTCTTTTCTCTTCTTTCCTTTCCCCTACCGCTCCTAATTGCCCTACCCAGTTAGACCTTTTCTTCCTATTTCACATTACCAATTATTCATTTTCATCTTTACACTTTCAGTTTCTCCCACCAGAGAAACTAGTCAGTATTTATATATGTGTGTCCTATTTATTTCACTTAAGAGTATGGCATCCATTTAGCTATAAATGTTTCTAGTTTCTCATTCTTTATGGATAATACTCATTTTATTAAAAAAACAAAAACAAGCTGGGCATGGTAGCACACACCTGTAATCCCAGCCGGCACTCTGTAATCCCAGCCAGCACTCAGGAGGCTGAGGCAGGAGGATTGTTGTGAGTTTGAGACCAGCCTGGGTTACATAATGAGTTCCAGGTCAGTCTCAACTACATAGTGAGACCGTCTCAAAAAAAAATAAATGGGGCCGGGGATTTAGCTCAGCGGTTCCGTGGCCTGCCTTGCAAGTGCAAGGACCCAAGTTCAATCCCCAGTACCAAAAAAAACCAAACAAACAAAAAACAAAAACAACAACAAAAAACCCAAAATAAATGTTAATTAATTAAAATAAAAATTAAAAAATTAAAAAACAAACAACAAAAAAATCTTTTTCCAGTTCCAGTTGATGGGTACTTGGGCTGTTTCCAAGTTTTAGCTATTACACACTGTGCTGCTATAAACATGGGTGAGCATATATTGCTGTAGTATAATTCTTTTAATTCTTTTGGAAAGGCACCCAGCAGAGGAATCTCTGGGTCAAATGGGACCTCTAATCCTAGTTTTTTGAGGTTATCTCCATATTGATTTCCACAGTGGTTGCACCAGTCTGCACTCCCAACAATGGAGAAGGGTTCCTTTCTCCCCACAACCACATTAACATTTGTTATTGGTTGATTTCTTATTAGCAGCCATTCTTTCTGGGGTGATGTGGACTCTCAGTGTTTTCATCTGCATCTCTCCCAAATAACCAATGATGCTGAACAGTTTTTCTATTTGCTGCTTTTACTTTGAGAAATGTCTGTTCCTTTCCGATGCCCATTTTTGAATTGGGTCTTTATATCTGGAGGGGGTCTGATTTTTTAAAAAGTTCTTTATATAGTCTAGATAGTAGTCCTTTGAGGAACAGCTGATAAAATTTTTTTCCCACACTGTAGGTTGTCTCTTAGCTCTGTTGGTGGTTTCTCTTGCAGTGCAGAAGCTTTTCAATAAGATGAGATCCCAGTTGTTGATTCTGTTTTAGTTCCCATGCTACTGAGATTTTGTTCATAGTCTTTTCCTATGCCAATGTCTTCAAGAGTTCTGCCTAACTTATCTTCCAGCAAATAAAATTTCTGCTTTAATATTTAGATCTTTAATCCACTTTGATTTTAATTTAGTTCAAGGAGAAAATATGGGTCTAGTTTTAATCTCTGGCAGGTTGAAATCCAGTTTTTCCAACACCATCTATTAAAGAGACTATCTTACCTCCAGTGAGAATGGTTGGCTCCTGTGTCAAAGATGAGGTGGCTGAGTGTGTCTGGAGTTGTTTCTGCATCTTCTAATCTAGTCCACTGATCCTCAGGTCAGTTTCTTTGCCAGTATCATGCTCTTTCTTTCTTTCTTTTTATCACAGTGGCTTTGTAATATAGTTTCAAGTTAGGGATTATGATACCCCTTGTCATGTCTCTGTTGCCTAGAATTGCTTTTGCCATTCTGGGTCTCTTCTAGTTCCAAATGCATTTTTGGATTGTTTTCTCTAGTTCTGTGAAATATAATGTTGGGATTTCAATCAAGATTGTGTTGAAATCTATACAGCAGTTTTGGAAGTATGGCCATTTTCACTACATTAAGAACCTTTCAGATTCTTAACCTATGAAAGGGCATGCCAACACTACCATTCCATTCATGTGAAGAACATTAACATTGTTAATTATCTTAGATTCTTTGATCTGAACAGACCTTTTCCTTAATAAGTATGTATGCTGTTTAATCGTGAATTTAACATTAGAATGCACTACTAATTTTCAAATACTTAAACGTTAAGAGATGTACATGGTAGAATATTTTTCTTATGTAATCTCTTTGTCTTTTACCAGTGATGTGGATATAACCCAGGGCCTCATGTGTGCTAAGCACATACTCTACTGTTGGGGTGCACCCCCAGCCCATGTTTAATATCTTGAATTATGAGTTTTCATATTTTAAAATTTTTAATTAAAAATTAATCCACATGAAACTATTTTTGGCTGTTGTGACCAAATTATACAATTTTAATATTCACAAGAAAAAGGTGTTAGTTATTTAATGGCTCCTGTTCCATATCACTTCTCATAGTCCTGTCATAGACCTCTTCCATAGTCTTTAAAAGGCAGACTACAAACCACTCAAAGGCCCTTTAGATATTTGGATATTACTGTTAACAGGAAATACTGCAGATTGCCTATCCCACATTATAAAATACACATACACATCTGAAGTCTCCCCCACCTCCCCGAATCTGACCATGTCTATTAATCTCAGGCAATGTAGAAAATGGGACAGACCTGTGCCATGAGTGGTGCCACCTCACTTGTGCTGTCACGTTTTGAGTTGGACTTCATGGAGAACCAGCACATAGACCTTACCACCGTTCACAGGTTCTTCCGTGAAAGGTGACAGTACCTGAAAACTACAGCAAAAATCTCACCATCTCAACAGACTCAATGTCTAGCAAATGAAAGACAGAATTCAGGACCACAGGGGAACAAAACTCTTCCTGTAAAGTCTTGCTGTCTATTAGAAAACCACAAGTTCTCTAAACCGTGTCTCAGGCCCTTACAAACATTTAGAACCTAGGAAAGTTGTTTTTCTGAACCGTGGTTTCTTCATCTAAAAAATGAGAGCAATACCTATTTACAAACTTTGTTATGGATTAAAAAGACCAATGTGGACTAGGTATTGCTGTAAAAATTCCCATTTTCAAGTCAACTATAGATTATGATAGGTAGTTCTGGTTCTCCTTCCCAAGCTGTACTCTGGCCCATCCCATCATAGATAATTACAAAAACAAGAAGAACCAGAGAATTAAGGCTAATTGGCCTCCTCTGTGAGCACAAGGAAGAAAGGCTGCAGTCAAGGGTGATTACATATTAGGGAAAAATTAAGACAGCTGAGGTTAAGTTTTTTTAACAAGAGGATGTACCAATGGATACTGGAAACCAGATGAATCTTGTGTTACTTTGATTGTTTGTGCCCATATTTGGGTGAATAAAAGTGAGGTGAGCCAAATTCTCAGGGCTCCTCTGCTGATTAGAGGTAGGAACTCCCTGGCTGCCAGCAAGTTAAGCTAACCCAGTCTCTTTGTTATTCATCCTCATCCCTGGTCAGGAGGGAGCAAGTATGGAGTCTAGGCCCTGGATGAGGCAGGCATGATGGGTCAGCTACAGATGGCACCCCACTGAGGGCCTCTAACCTGCTCACCTACAGTACTCCACAATTTATAAGGGAACACTAGTGAATACTTCACTGATGCATGCACAGATACTAAGCTTGAGTTTAGATTTATAATTGATTCAGATACAAAATCCGGGGACCTGGGGAGAAACGTTTGAATTAGCATTAGTGGTTGGTCCCAATAGCGCTCATCTCTAATCCCTAGATACTTGGGAGGCATAGGGAGGAGGACTTTAAGTATGAGACCAGCCACGCCTACCAAGCAAGACCCTGCCAGTAAACAGGCTGGGGAGGTAGCTCAGTGGTATACTGTACTTATTTAACGTGTGAGTCTCTGTTTTCACTACCCCTCCCCACAAAAAGAAAAATAAACTGGCTGGAAGTGTAAATGAGACCCTCGTTTCAAACCCAGAACCAATAAAATAATAAATGCTAGTACATGAATTTGGAAACTTGGTTTCTGAGAGCACCAGAGGTTTTTTAAAGTTGTTTTTTTTTTTTTTGGTACCAGGGATCAAATTCAGGTCCTTGCGCTTGTGAGGCAGGCAGCAGAACCACCGAGCTAAATTCCTGGCTAAAGTTTTTAATGTGAAAAACATCTATTGATATTTAATGTAGAAATTAAAACTGAGCTTTAAAATGTTTACTGATTAAAACATAATTCATTAAACTATAATGTTAGCATAAAGAACATATTTTATGAAAGAACTGTACTTTCCAAGACAAAAAAAATTAGTTTAAAAGTGCTATTGTTTGACATTTTTGCAATTCCCTTTAATGTCTGACTAAATTTACAACAGCTAGAGTGTTGTGTTTTTTTGTTTTTTTTTTTGATACCAGGGATTGAACTTGGGCCCTTGTGCTTGTGAGGCAGGCGTGGGAACCACTGAGCTAAATCCCCAGCCCTAGAGTGTTTTGTTTTTGCATTCAATGTGCTGCAATATAAGCTCTTAAAGAAGCCAGTATATCTAAGAGAATGGGAATACAAACGGTGAAAAAAAGTCTGGTGTTCCATTTAAAATTGACCTCAAACTATCATTAATAATGGATTAAATTATGGAGCCCCATATATCTCAGAGATTCCTCCACAGGGTTTCCCAATTCCACACTTTTAGCCTCTGTGCTAGTGCCCTTTACCCAGTTACCACTCAAGAAATAGGTGGTGAGGAAGGACAGCTGGGGCTACACAGGTGACTAAGAGAAGAGTCCCTTGCCCATGAGGAGTTTAAACTCCCTGGGAAGAGAGATGGGTACAATAATTATAAAACTGTACAATTACTTCCCACAACCAGAATAAACACAAGATGCTATGGGAGGTTAGAGGGTACCAAGCCCAATCCCAGGAGGTCAAAGAAGGCTCTTAGAGAAAATGATGGTTAAAAGAAGCCAGGTGTGCATGGCGAGGAGAAATGCAGCGTCCCAAATGGAAGGTGCAGTAGTGAGATTACAGGCATGTGCCACCACGCCCAGCGGGAGTAGAAATTTAACACTTAGAAGTCACTAGGATGTATATGCTCGCTGAAGCCAAAGAGACCAAAAGGGAGAGTATAAAAAGTGAGATAGGAACAGTTCGGCCAGGACATAACTGGGAGGTACACGGATATCTAAGTGACAGAAAGTAAAGAAGCCAGAAATCTAGAAGGAAAACTAGGAAAATGTAGTTTCACAAATCAAATTGGGAGATGTGAATTAAGGATACCATGGTTATTAGTATCACATGCTTTGGAGAGATCAAGTAAAATAAGAAAACGGGCAGGGTGTGATGGTGCACACCTGTAGTCCCAGTGCTTTGGGAAGCTGAGGCAGGAGGATCCTGAGTTTGAGCCCAGCCTGGACAATTTAGTGAGACTTTGTCTCAAAACTTTAAAAAAGAAAAGAAAAAAAAAAGGTCTACTCAATTAAAAAAAAAAAAAGAGGTTGCTAGTGTTTTTGATGAGAACTTAGTGAAGTGGTGGGAGCACAATTCTAAAGCTTGTGGAATAATTCAGAGTGAAGTTCCGGGGTGCAGGGAGAGACAGAATCCAAATAAACAGACAAATGGGAGTCAGACAATGGCAGGGAGTAGGACAGAGGAAAGGACATCTAAGCCATTGTACCAGGTAAGGTGTGAATAAACCTAGTAGGCTTGTGAGTGTGGCAGCAGGGTATTGTTAAATTCCTTTTTGATGGTTTATTTATTTATTTTGATGAAAGTAAGTGAGGGAGGTGGTTTGAAGCAATGGAGAAAATCTGAAGAGTCTGCTATGGAAAATGGGAAAGAAGACTAACCACAGGAAAAAAGACTGCTTGGTAAAGTTGAAGATCCCTTGATTTTGGACACTAAAAATGTTATGGAAATAATCTGCATGATCTGTCCAGAATTTCAGATTAATTTTCTTTTTTGAAACCTGTTTCTAAATTACAAAGTTAAGGTCTAGGCCATATTTTATTAACAAATGCAATACTGTAGTAGTGCAACAGATCATAAAACCAATACAATTCTCTCACTCTTTCTACTCCCCCACATATAATTTACAACGCACTTTACATAAACATTGGCTATCAAACTTCCACAGGATATCATCTCATTTCTTGTAATTCTCCATGTAATTTTCTTTGCAAAGTGTAAAGTTATTATTGTGTGGTGGTGGAATTTGTATGACAGCATGAACAAGAAGCCTCAGGCAAGGTACTTAATATTTATATTAAGAATTTATTCATTTCAGACCCCAAAAGGACACACTCACTCTCATAATTAAGAGATCTTCCTCAAAGAAATATATCAATAAATACGGAAGGCAAAGATCTTCTTTCATGCAAAGTAGATTTTATCAATCATAGTATTTCACTTAAATTTATATTCTAACTTGATCTGTAAGTTATACTCAGCATTTATGATGTACCGGCCACATGTCTAAAGTCTACTGAACTCTCACAGAAACCACAGTATGTAGATATTATACCCATTTATCAATGAGGAAACTGGGTCAGAGACGGTTAAGTAACTTGTCCTCTGTCACCTGACTAATAAATGGGGAGGTAGGATTTGAACCCAGAGGCCATACATTCACCCCCCTACATCATCTCTCCTTTTTTTCCCCCTCAAAATTTGTTGTATTGTTATACACAATAAATACATTCATTGGGGGAACTGGTACATGAACATATTGCATCTTGATCCTTTTTACTTCCTCTTCCTCTTCCCTCCTTCCCATCCTTTCAAAGATCCAGCTTTGATTCATAGACATTGCCTTTTTCAAAAAGGCAACGTAATGAATTTCCCAAAGTAAGAGACTCATCTGAAGTTTTAGAAATTTAACACAATGTTTGGTTGGGCAGGTAAGTTTGAAGACTGGGAGAAATTCAGTAAGAATGCAGACTTATGAAATAGCATAGCCACAAAATAAGTTGTTCCCCTTATATAAAATTTTCCCTTAAAAAATTACTTGGGAATATCTCAAGTGCACAGAAAAGTACAGAATAATTAAAGTGGAAGTCATGTATCCTCCACCTACAGAAGCTTTCACGAATCTCAAAGTTTTGTTTGCCACTTTCTATACATTACTTTTGGTAGAAAATAAAGCATCATAAATACAATTGAACCCTTCCTGTTACATTACTTGCTCTTCCTCTGTGGAAGTAATTTTATTACTCTGAATTAGCTACGTGTCTTTTCTTTATGTAACTTTTAGTTTTTTGTTGTTGTTACTGGGGATCAAACTCGGCCCTTGTGCTTGTGAGGCAGGCGGCAGAACCACTGAGCCAAATCCCTAGCCCATTAACGGTTTGATCTTAAGACATTTTAAAATTATAGTTTATGGAAGGTCATATACATCATTGTGCAACTTGCACCTCCACTCTGGTAGCTTTCATTCATAGATTTTCAGTCAATTTTTCTAACAGTGTAACTTACCCATTCTCTTATTAGTGGACATTTACTATTTCACTAATATGAACTGTGATGACAAGAACGTTCTTGTGCATTTTATTGCTAACTTTTTAGATGTACATAAAAATTCCTTAGCACGCATTATAATAGGAGAGGTTCATACACGACTATGATCTTGCCAACAAGGACAGCCATCAGGCTCCCGAAGGGCACGTAGGGCAATGCTGGTCTGCACGTCGCGGAGGCCTGGGGGTTGCAGGGATAGCGAGCTGCCGCCCCAGGGACTCCCTCGGCCCTGCTAGCCTCGCGGGAGTCCATCATTTCGAGGGAATCAGGCGACAGCCGGGAGAGGAACCAGGGGCTCCCGCCACCCACCAAACAGTGACAGCCAGGGGAAGCGTGGGGCATCCCAGACCCAATTTTACTTTATAACCACAAGTCGAAGAAGTCGGGACGGATGGGGGTACAGACACCTGCTTCGAAGTGTGTCGTCACTTTCACTCACAATGACAGAATCAGTCGCTAGGAATTGAGGGCAGTACGTGGCCCTACTCTTGGAGCAGCTTCCCAGCCAGGATTCTTCTGCAGCGCCTTTTTGCTTTACGCCAATTCCGTAGGGAGAGCTGTGGCCAGCAGGGCGGGTCCCCAGCTCCAAACCTGACGTTGTCGCGCGGGCGGCCCGACGGCGGCCATCTTTACTGTGGGAGGCCCAGGTGGCGGCCATCTTTAATGCAGGCAAGGCCGCACCCTCCACCCCTCTGAGCACTCCCTCTGGGCGCCGCTGAGCTTCACCCACAAACCTAATATGCTTTGACCCTAGAGGCATCACTGAAGTAGACTACAAAGAGGCTGGACTGTCCACGACCCCAGACGTGCCAAATGCAGCCAAATTAAACATGGCGGCGAATCTCGAGCAGCAAAACGGCGACGACGCCGTTTAAGTCATGCCTGAGATGGAGCGACGCGGCGCGGCCAGGAGGGGCAAATCTCGCGATATCGCGACCGCCGTGCTCCCTCCGGAAGCCCCGTCGGAGTCTGGTGAGAGCCAGCGCAGGCGTCGTCCTGCCGTCGCGTGCGTAAGCAGGG
>NW_022900929.1:8132276-8149019 GCF_012274545.1 Fukomys damarensis
TCCAGCAGGGACGGTCGGAGCTGGGGCTGGGGTTTGGGCTACATTTTTAGGAAAAGGGGAAAGAGAACGTCTGGGAAGGGCGCCCTCCGGAGGGGTTAGGCAGGGTCTCTGCAAAAGAGAGGGAGTGGAGATAGGGACTGGGAAAATTCGGGTGAATCAATTTTTGAAAAATAATTTCAGTATTTCCAGTTGTTCTTTCAAGAAGCCCTCTCATTTCCTTTCCTCCCCCACGTATTGGAAGGAGAACAGGCCATTTCATTCACATTTTCCACTCCTGCGTTCCATTTCATACTGAAAGTGTAGCATGAAATGAGCAGCTGAGATTTTTATTTCTAATACTTCTCGGGACTACACTGTTTCAAATCTGTGTAGTTTTTTTTTTTTAATAGTTGTAGCAAAAGAATCTGTGACGTCCGGTGTTTGCTTAGCTTACTTATTTATTACTTAACGTCCTTGCGAGTTTATTACTAAGTACAACTTTAGGAATTATTTCTTTTGGCTTCGTTGCTTTGAGGCAGTACGAGAATATCTTCCTGAGCGTCCTTGAGAATCCAGTGATAATCTAGATCCGCAAGAATTTCGCTTATTTTGCACATTTATGTACATGCAGGTGATGCATATAATTTTCCCCCTAAAGTTCCCCTCAGGTTGAGGAGGAACTGTTTTAGGCTTTGAATGTACAAGTAGGGATGAAATTTGTAGAATCCTGATGGACTGAAGAGTGGATATAAACAGTTGTTAAGCTACTAAAGGCAGTCTGGATTTCTTATTTCTCTGAACAGCAAGGAATGGTGATGGGGGCAGGAAGTGATCCTTCGTTCCACCCAGCTGTTCGGTGGGTGGGGTGAGGAGGTAGGATTGAGTGGAGCTGTGAAAAAAATGGGACGGGTCGCACATAGATGGCTTGCATGGTGGCATCGTATGATGCAGCCGTGTCTTCTCAATACAGATAATAAAGACGTGTTCAGAGGCTTGCAGAGTCGAATCTCATAATTGATTATTATTTTGTGTGGAAGTTCATTTACATAGAGGATATCATGTTTTCTTTATTTAGTTTAACACTTTTTGGTTGTTGATTTTGGTTTAGAGATAAGATATTTAGTAGATAATCACGAGAAAGGTTGTCAAATAAATTGTTTCAGAAATTTGTTATAAACTCAGTTGTTCTGATTTTTGCATTTTCTCATACAAATAACCTGTGAGAGCCTCTGAGACAAAGTAGGACCCCTAACAGGTCCTAACAAGCAGTTTAAGGGCTTGTGTTGTACAACAAGAGAGTTTGAGGAGGAAGAGGAGTTCAGTATGATTTTACCCCCTTCTTCTGTACTGGGAATTGAACCCAGAGCCTCACACTTGCCTCTTGCCTCAGCCTCCCAAATAGCTGAGGTAACAGGCTTATGCCCTGTGCCCAGCTAGATCTGCGCTTTTAAGGTCTCAGTAATGGGAAGTGATCAAATGAAGTATGGGTGATCAGATTAGAATGAAGATAGTGGTAGAGCAGGTTGGTTTCAGACATGTAATTTGATGGTATGCATCTTTACACTGTATTCTGGGAGTTGCCGGTATTGCTGTTTCACTGGATTGCTTACAGAGAACCATAGTTCACATTTTGCCTTAATAAGCTATCTTCAGTTTTGATTGGAAGTTGAAATATTTTTATTTTAACTTTAATGATGCAGTAGTTTACACATTTTACCAAGTTTTGGGACAAAAGTTTGTTTTTCTGTACTGTTTTAGCTGCAGATAAGATTTATTGTATAGTGGAAACTTACGTAGAAAAGTGGTGTTTCTCAGGAGTAGAGTTTGAAGATTGCGTGATTATGGGTTTGGCTTATCAGATGAGAATGTACTGTTCAATGTAGACAGTTGGACCCCATTGTAGTGTTTCACAGAGTAAATTTTGACCCGTTATTGGATCCTGGAATCAAATTTGTTGATTTCTACTAATACGTTTTTTTTGGTACTGGGGATTGAACAAGCCCTTGCGCTTGTAAGGCAGGCGCCGGAACCACTGAGCTAAATCCCCAGCCCAGTAATTTTTTAAAAAAAGAAAATATAAAATTGAAGACATTGCACTTAGTATGAATATTTTGAAAGTAGTTAAATTTTGTTTTACACTTATTGTGTACTGAGTTGGAATTTCCGTGAGTTTTTTAAATCTAAGGATTGGCGTTGAAAAGCGCAGTATTGATGGGTCAAATTTGAGGTCTTTACACCATATGGTAGGGTTTGGTTGTGGCGTGCAGAAGGAAGACTTCTTGGTAAAGGCTGTTAAGAGTATGTGGCTTTTTCTTATTTTGGATTCTTTTATTCTGTATACCATGCCAGTGTGGTTAGAAAGACCTGTTCTTCCCTGAAAGGAGGTAATTCCCCAACAAAGCTAGATGAAAACCAGGGTGTATCTTGAAAGAAAATAGTAGTGTTCAGTGCTTCTTGAAGCCTTAAGGAGAAATGGTCTTTTCATCTTCTCTTGTCCTTTTGCATCATCAGCTATCTAGAGCCAAATTTAAGCATGAGCCCTGGGGAAAGGAACCAATGAAGTAACCTTACCTTTTCAGTGGTGTGGGACTTAGGCCAGGCACATAAAAAGTCCTTTGATTCTTGTTTGAGCAGTCCAGCTGCCAAAGGTGGATTTCACACATTGGGGGTTGAGTTCGAAATCTTAGTGGTAATATGTAGTATGATTAAGAATGTGGGCTTTGTTAGACATGGGTTCAGAGCTTGACCTTGCCACCTGCTAAAAATATCGGTCAGGTTAGGTTAGTGCTCCTCCCTGGATGAAGGACCTTTTCTTTCCTGTCCTCCCTTTCTTCTTTCCCCAGTCCATTTCGATATCATTGTGAAATATAACAAAGGCTGCACATTTCTCTTTTTTGGTACCAGGGATTGAACTCGGGTCCTTGCGCTTGTGAGGCAGGTGCTGGAACCCACTGAGCTAAATCCCCAGCCCTGCACATTTTTCTTTAAAGCTGAAGATGGAATAAGCAAAACAAAATAAAAGCCCCAATTTTTATTAGTAGGTGCAACAAGCAAAAATTATAGTGGTATAAAAATTTCCATTCTGAGGCTGGGAAGGTAAGGGATATAGCTCAGTGGTAGAGTTCTTGCCTAGCACGTGCAAGGCTGTGGATTGAATCAGTGCTGCCAACAAAACAAAACAAAAACCCATTGGTGTGCTTACAAATTTTATACTTCTCTGACATAAACTGATAGAAAATTCAAACACTGGTTCACTGGTCTATAGACCACACTTTACATAACTCTGGATTGGACTACTCTGCAGTAAGCAATATCCTTATCTCAGTTGGGGCCACTAAAGATGAGGTTTATCTCTTATGCTGAAGGTTATGTAACTTTATTTTAGGCAGTGTTTCCTAACTTCCACAGTACTTTGAAGGCTGAGAAGAATGAGTAAATATACCCTGTGATTGAGAGTATGGCATAAAGCTGCTCCTATGTACGGTATTCTGATGTTTTTAAAATCTTGGGACATCACGAGATATTTGTGTCTCACTGTGTTGATTTGCTTTATGCAGAGTACAGTGATGATACTGTTCTTCTTTCCTTTCTGTCAGTCCAGAAGGGAACATGTACTGTCCTGAAATTTTCACTTGTTAATTCTGTTGTCTTGTTTACTCTGGAGCCAAGCAGTACTTTTGGTGGCTTTATTTGAGGTGAGGCTTCAGGTCAATTTTTCAGTCTGGCATCGTTGACATTTGGGGTTTTCTAGTTCTCTTTTGTTGGTGTGCTGCTGTCTGGTGCATTGTAGGATATTTGACCAGCATCCCTGGCCTCTGGTCACTGAGACACCAATAACACATGCTCCTGGTTGTGACAGCGGAAAAATGTGTGCAAGCATTGTCAGACATCGTGTTGGGAGTGGGCAGAATTGTCTTTGAAGAGAATCACTACGCTAGGTGTTGGGACTCACTGGAGAATTGTAGGAAACTGGGAAGTCTTTCTTACCTACCTTAGTCCATAGAGTTTCCTTCTGGAACTCCAGTCATTTAATACATTAGAGTTGATCATTAATTCATGTATGTTTTGCAAACATACAACATAATCTTAGTTCAAATGCCTTCCACAGTATACCTGATGTCCTGGATGCCTGAAGGGTCTGCCATAGTCTCTGTTAAAAATTCATATTAACTGATTCCCCTGCAGACTCACTAGTTCACACTGTCTGGAAGAGAGACCGAGGAATCTCATTTGCAAATGCTCCCCAATAAGTAACTTTATTAAGGTATAGTTTTCATATAGTAAATGCATAGATTTTAAGTAGTCAATGAACTTTGGCATATGTACGTGAATATATTTTGTTTCTTTTACTGCAGTCAACATACAGAATACTTCTACAATCCTGGAGTTTCTTTATGTTCCTTTGCAGTTATCCCTCTTGTGCCGGAAGTAACCACTAATAGCTATGTCACCGTAGCTTCTTTTTAAAAACAGCTTTATCAATATACATACGTTTATTGAGTAAATATATTGAGTATATACATTTGACTCCTTTGGAGTGGTTTTTCTGGGTAGGATCTTGAATTTTTTTCTCTGCTATTTAATTATACAAAGTTTCAGATATGCAGGAAAGTTCAGTAGTTAGAATGATTGCCTTGGTACTTTTAGAAGAACATAGATTCTAGTACTGTTCCAGAATGTGATAAACAGTAGAGTTGGGATTGAACCTCTGACTATTTGACTGAGATTATTTTTCAGCAACACTGGAACTTTTTCTTCCTCGGTTTTACTGTTTTGTAAAATTTATTTGAAATATTCCTGCAGTGCCAATTTGAGATTTTTGTAAACTTTGTTCATTGATTCAACAAATATTTGGTGTTTGGCTTTAAAAAGTATCAGATACTGAGATAAAGACAGCTGTAATCTATGCCCTCATGGATGTGTTTTACACGCACGCGCACGCCAATGTGTGCATGTGTATAAGTTAAAAGTGTATATCCTTCCTACCCTGGTCCTTGGTAGCATAAGGCACACATTCTCCTTCACCTCATTTTTTCCAGTTACTGTAGCTTGGATTATTTCTTATTAGTGCATAAGGAATATTCTTGTTTATACAGATGCATAAATTTGTTATGTGATGTCTCAGTCTGAGCTGTTACAACAAAATACATCAGACTGGATAATTTATGCACCTGCCTTTTTGTTTGTTTGTTTGTTTTGAAACAAGGTCTTTACTGTATAGTTCAAGCTGGCCTCGAGCTTACTATGTAGGACAGGCTGGCCTCTAACTCTTGGCAGTCCTCTTGTCTCAGCCTCTCAAGTGAAAGGAGTGAGTGTGCCACCACACCCCGTTCCATACTGGTAATTTATAAAGAACAGAAATTTACATCTCATAGTTCTGGAAGCTGAAAAGTTGAACATGAGGGCATTTGCAGGTTTGGTATCTGGTCATGGCCAAGTCTCCTTCCAGTGTCTTAAGTGCTGCTTTCTCTGGCAGGGTGAATACTGTGTCCTCATTTGGTGAAAGGCAAAAGGAGTGGACAGCTCCCTTGCACCTCTTCTGTGAGGTCTTTAATTCACGAATACTGTGACACATATAAGTGTATATTATAGAGCCAGACCTGGACTTAAAACTCCAGCTCTGAAGGTTTAACAAACCTTGGGCAAAGAACTGTTTTCTTTCTTTTTCCCTAAAGTGAAAATCATAACATTGGAAAATTAAATGAGGAAAAAATCCTTAGCACAATGACTAGCATGTAACAAGCATTCAGATGTTAGCTAAAAAATAGTAACCAGATATTATTGCAACTGACTGTTGATTTTTCTGCCTTGACTCTAGGTTAATAACTGTGTCATGTTCACTTTTGTATTCCCATGCTTAGCATACACTCTGTAAATCCTTTGAGATGATGTAAAGGTATGTAGGGTATATGATGGGGATGGGATAGAGAGTCAGGATAGCTTTTCCCGACTGATGAAGGGGAAATCCTTACAGGTTTGTGGTTGTGATTAGGTAGAGGAAGATGAGGAAGGTTTTTCTAGACTGAAAAACTGTGTTAATGTCAGGTTGTAAGGGTAGGGGTTGGAAACTTATACCTCTTGTGCTGTGCTGAGGTATAAAAAAATTGTTTTTAAATAACCTTTTTAAAGAAGATGAGTTGTAATCACGAGACCCATCATGGTAATTGTTGCTAGGGGATTGACTAAGATACCAAGATAGGACCATTGAGTTGAATGAAGTTCTAGAGCAGTTCCCAGACTAAAAGATGGACAGAAGTAGAATGAGAACAGTTGCATAGATATGGGTGGTGAGTAATGAATCCAGAATATATGAGCTTTTTAGTTGAATGAATAGGTGGATGAACAGGCACCAGTGAATCTCAGTATGAAAGGCATTGGCTTCAGTCCCCAGTACTGTAGTCAGTCAGTCAATCAGTCAGTAAATTGAGAGGACCAGGGGTCATCTAAGGATAGAAAAAAAAAATTAAGATTATTGCAGTGTATTAGTGTTCTTTGAAACTTCTTGTCCTTCAGAGTCAGACTAAGATCACCAATTATTGGGTCGTGCTAAAATTTTATTTAGAATTTTAGCTGGTATATTTCACAGCAGCAGTTGTTTCAAACTAAGGGTCAGGGTAGTGTTTCTTTGCATGACTGACATTTTGTATCCTTATATATACAAATTATTTTTGTAATTATAATCAGTTATTTTTGAGGAGGATTTTAGTATGTACTGTCAGGTTTAGAAAACACTATAAATATTTTGAGTGAGATTATTATTTGTGTAAGAGGAGGCAAACTCCTTTTCCTTTTTTTTTGTACCTGGGATTGAACTTGGGACCTTGTGCTTGCAAGGCAGGCAGTGGAACCACTGAGCTAAATCCTTGGCTCCCTGCAAAAACTTCTTTTGTGATTTTATTTTAGTGCTGTTTAAATTATTATTTAAAAAATAACCAGGGTACTGTCTCATTTGCTACACAGAGAGAGTTCTGTGATGGAAGGTCATGTATACAAAGAAAAATTCTCCCATAACACTTTAAAACATCAACATTTTAAACCAGCTTAAACAGTAATCTTAGAAATTTAACAAATATCCTTATTTTTATGAGGAACTTAAATTGACCAGGGAGCGGGGCAGCCCATTAGATTATTTCAGCCATTGCAGGTTAATTTGTGTTCTTTCTTAATTGCATGCATGTTTTCATGGTTGTAATTAGTAGTATATTAGTTAGGGATTCTAAATTCTGGTTGGGTATTGGAAACATTTCTAGTGCTTAACACACTTGAGAGCTCATTAATTCCCTAGGTGGGAGGTGGGGGCCAGAAATTTACATTTTAAGAATTTGAAGTAATTCTGACCAACAGCCAGAGTTGAGAATTTCTCACATATATTATAATATGAGGGAATACATTTAAAAATATCCTGCAAACTTAATTTTTTCATAGAAAAACAAGGTAGATGCCTAATATTTCATGTGGCTTTTTGTGTATTAAGCTATATGCAGGTTATTATAAATTGTATACAATAATAGTGTATAAATGTATATGGTATTCCATTGCTATAACTTGTTTAGCAGTTTTATCATTTCTATGTGCTTCATGGTTTAAGTATTTCAGAATTAGAAGTAGCATTGTAAAGTGTGTCTGTAACAAACCTCTTTTCCCTTCCCTATTTATTTCCCTGGGATGTTTGTTAATTTAATACTTTAAGCTTGTTTTAATTTACATTTCTTGTATTACTGGGGAGAAATGTTTGTTATGTATAAACTGATTAGCTTTCATGCTTTCAGTAGAATATACTGAACTTTTAAATATCACAGAAATATTTGACTTTGTGCCATGATTTATATGATGGGGTTATTATAAGCAATATTTTTTAAAAAGATCTGTATATAGCTTTTTACATTTTTCTGCCCTGTGGATATATCTTCCTTCTACTGTCCTTAAGTTTGTAGATACCCAGTTTGCTATTGCAAGTCTGTGTTTTAGTTGCTCAGTTTTTCAATTCATGGTTATATCTTTTTTATTCTTCCGGTACCAGAAATTGAACTCAGGACCTTGTGCTTACAAGGCAGGCACAGCACCACTGAGTTAAATCCCTGGCCTGGTTGTATCTTTGTTGAAAGTTGTGATCTGTTAGGATTGAGCTAAATTTGTATGTCTGGTCCCCAGCTATACTCTGATTTGCTGGGTGAATGGGATGTCAGTTTCAGGAGGAATAGTTACTGTTCTGTAGCTGTATAAAATGATGTGCAAGTAAAAACAACTACCAAAAAATATGGAGGCCATTATATAATTTGCAAAGGCTTGGATGCTCAGAGGACAACTTGTAGTGTGGTAGCTTTCTTCCTTTTTGTTTTGGTACTGGGAATCAACTCAGAACCTTGTGCTTGCCCTGCAGGTGTGGTACTGCTGAGCTACATCCCAGGTCCATTGTGGTAGCTTTCTTATTTTGGGGAAAGGCAGATTGAGTTCTGTACTTTATGTTTAATGATTGGAGAAGTAAGAACTTGGTACAGATGGATGCAATTAATGATGCTGTAAAGAACTGTAGTCTGTCTGGAGGTTTGTATTAGAATGTAAAAGTGCAATATATAACAATGAGATTAGGGTCATGACTAATTCATCTGTAAGTCAAAAAAGATAACTGGAGTGATTTAGTTGTCAAATAGACCTACAAAAACTCTTACTTTTGTGTTAGAGCATAGTGTTGTAAAGTGAGAAAGATAATTATGTATTTGTAGTAGATCCTTTTTTGGAATTATAGTTGGTTTTGTTTGTTTGTTTGTTTGTTTGTTTTGAGTCAGGAGCTTGTGTGTCTTGAACTTACTGTGTAGGCCAGGCTGGCCTTGAACCCTCAGCAGTCCTCCTTCCTCAGCCTCCAGAGTGCTGAGATGCTGAGATTCTGAATGAGCACTGCCATGCCCACTTGGCTGGAATAATTTTAGATTTACTGAAAAGTTGCAGCCCTTCTCTTTATGAGAGTTAAATAATTGGTTGACATGGAAGAAATGCAGAAATAATGCCACAAACATGAGGTAAAAGCACTATCTACAGTAGTAATGACCAAGATTAAGGGAAATGTCAAATAAGGAATTTCATGACCAGAGTGTCTTTTGCTTGGGTGTGTACTGGATGCTTTTGAGTAGGGCTTGGAGGTTACAATGTTTTTTTAATTGAAGGGTGGGAATTTAAGTATAGATGGTCACTAGTGGGTTCCATTTATCAAATTAGAATCTAGCCAAGATGAACAAAGGGCTCTCTTTCCATACTGGTTGTATTGTGTGCAGTTTCTTCTTCATTTAATAAAAACACCATTTCTTGGACTTTACCAAGTTTTTTTTGTTTGTTTGTTTGTTTTGTATTTTGAGCTAAGGCCTCACTCTGTAATTCAGGCTGGCTTTGAACTCCCTGTATAGCCCATGGTGGCCTCCATTTTAAGGCAATTCTCCTGTCTCAGCCACCCAAGTTCTGGGATTACAGGCATATACCACCATGCCCAGCTTCAGCAAAATTTTAACTTTCTACTTCTAGGCTAGGGTCCATATATGTGTTTTTATCAAAAATTTCCCATGTATTTCAGATTTCAGCCATGATTGGGAATCACTTATTTGCAAGATAAAAGTCTAGAGGCCTTAATAATAGCTATCATCTTTTACACAGCCACTATAACATCTGTCATTTATTTGTACTTTTTGTGAATTGTCATACTCTTCGTTATTTCGTATATTATTATTACCTATTATTTCATAGTAACTTCATAAGGATACTGTCTAAGGCTCAGGAAGGTTAATTTACCCATCAGAGCACAGATCTTAGTTTTAGCAATACTGAAATTTGCATTTCTAGCTATACTTATAGTGCCTTCTGATTCTCTTATATATTCTTTAAAAATTTACAGGCAGTCTTCTTAGGGCCTTCTTGATTTGGCCCTTTCCTTTTACTCTGACTGGATAATATTTAGCATTCTTGTCTTTGCCTCTGCTGTTTTTACCCACCCAGCATTCCTTAAGGAGGGCCCAGCTGAAAACTACCTATTTGGGGAAACTTTTTCCAGCTGTTTAAGACTTTGATGATCTTTCCTTCAACTTGGACTCCTATAAGACTACTCTTTTAGCAGGTAACAGCGTAGATGGACCTTTAGTTTTATATGCATTATGTGTTATTTATGTTTAATGTTAATAGGTATTCGTTGGTAGAATAGTATTGCAATATTTTGATAAGTAGTTTGCTTTTTTGAGCTCCTATTACTTCTGTTTTTATTGTATGTGATACTGATTCTGTACAGAATGTTCTTTTTACAATAAAATATAAGTGGAAGACCTGGGTAAAATTAGAATTTGCTGCTTTGAGGTATCAGATTATTTTGATTGACTCAGTAGCTTAACAAAGCAGGCTTTTCACTTCTTTGATTATAAATTTATAATTAGAAATATCACACTTTATTAAAATTTAAATATTAACATAATATGGTTTGTGCCCTTTTTTTTTTTCTTTTGGCATTGTGGGGATTGAACCCAGGGCCTTTGCATTGAACTACATCCCCAGTTCTTTTTTAAAATTTTTAAGACAGAGTCTTTCTAATTTGCCTATTTTAGGATTGAGTTTGTGATTCTCCTGCTTCAGTCTCCCACAATGCTGGGATTACAGTACTGTGCTGCTATACCTGACTCTCTTACTACTCCTATAACGTTGCCGGTTTTGGTGGTTTAGGGCCCCACCTATGAGATAATTTAATTTAATTACCTCCTATAAGGTCCTAACTCCAATACCATCCAGTCATAGTAAGGGTGAAGTTTTAACTTGTGAATTTTGAGGAGACACAATTCCAGTCCATACGAGTGATCATATTTCTGTTTTTCTGTAGGGAATTATAATATAGGGAAGCAATACAAAATTTTGAAATAATAGGTAATATTATTTTATATTGATTTTATTAGGCAGGTAATGCTAAGATGATATCAGCTAAGTATTTTATAGGCTATAGGATTTGATAGGAAATGTTTGTTTTTTTGTTTTTTGGTACTGGGGATCAAACTTGGGTCCTTGTGAGGCAGGCAGCAGCACACTGAGCTAAATCCCCAGCCCAGGAAATGGTTTTGATATCTTTAAGAAGCTAATTTGAGAGAGCAATTAGGTACTGGAAATAACTTGAATTCTCTTATGAAGTTGCTGTGTTCTGTTCAAAATACTACAGTAAAAAAAGTACGTACGTCATGAGGGCACAGGGTACATTAGTGACTGATTAAAATGGAGTAAAGTTAATTTTCAAAATTTTGAGTGTATCCTTAATACTTCTTTGCTTCTAATATTTCCCTGAGATCTCAGGATTGGAAGATGTGCTAAGCCCGTTGGTCAAATTGTGTTCTCCTTCCTGCTGTACTGTAATCTACCTGCCGTGTGGTTGATTGTCCAGTGTGGTAGTTACCAGCATGTGTGGCTCTTGAATATTTTTCATGAGGCCAGTATGAATTGAGGTGTGGATCATCATTTGGATATTTTCCATATAAAATAACTTCCCTGTTGAAATAATATTTTGAATATATTGAGTTAAAGAAAAATATGATTTTTTTTTAACAAGGCGACTAGAAAATTTTAAGTCTCATATGTGTCTTGCATTATATTTCTAATGGATGTTGCTGGTCTCACATGTAGTAGAAACCCACTGGCTACTGAGGAATCACACAGTTCATTCTTGAATACTTGTCACTTTTTTGCTCCCTGTTTACCCCTGGAGGCGAAAATAAGGTTTAGTCTTCCTTAATGCTCTAATAGTTTTTGTTTGTTTGTTTGTTTGTTTGTTTGTTTTTGGTACCAGGGATCAAACTTGGGCCCTTGAGCTAGCACAGCAGGCAGCAGAACCACTGAGCCAAATCCCTGGCCCAATGCTGTAATAGTTTGAAGAGAGCTCTTTATGGAAGAGTAACCTTTTTCATCTCCTTTAGTAATATTTATATGCCAGAGACTAATATTCCTCTCATGCCCTTCTGAATGAACTTTATTTTGTACATATTCCCACTGATATCGAGTACTGAGTATCTTGTGGTCTTTTAATTGCATGTCTTATCTTTTGTCAGGTTCTACATGCTATGCAGATCAGCTAACGAAGCCTAAAGTAAAATTGACTTTTAGGGGAAGCCTTTTTTTCTTTTAGACTTTTGGAGCATATTGTTAAGTAAGATGTTTTCACTTTTTCTTTTTGTGTAGTCAATGTTTTGTCTTTCTTATTCTAAACTTTTTCAGTTAGAGGAACATACTGATTTTTTTTTTTTTTTTTTTTTTTTTTTGGTACCGGGGATTGAACTCGGGTCCTTGCAAGGCAGCCCACCAAACTGCTGAGCTAAATCCCTGGCCCGGAACATATTGATTGAGTAGGTCTTGTTACAGTTCTGACTCTCTCTAAAACTTTCCTTCAAATTCCAGTTTGGGGTAAGGGTGGCGTTTGGGGAAAGTGCATTGTTTGGATACACATATTTCCAGATTAAATTTTATTTGGATTCTGAGTGTATCTTATAAAGCATTTATTATCTTTCTCAGCCTGTAGCATTTGTAGGTTTGATGTGTACCTTCTGTGTTTTCATCATATTACTGAGTTACGTTATTTTCGATTAACTGAGGAAATAAGGTTTCTGAGGACCCTATAGTATATAATTCTGCTGCAATTCATGTGCAATTTAGCAGTTATTGGTTCACATAATTTACATGTCAATATTCCAGCCTTTGTTTTTCTGCTTTGGCCAAACTTACATCATAATTGAGATCTTGTCAGAATTATCTCCTACAATTTCTTCCTTTGCATTCTAGTAAACTTGTCAAAAATAAAAAATAAAGAGGATCAAACTTAACCTGTTGAAAAGTAAACCTCTACTGACTTTTTTTTAAATTTTCTTTTTATTGAGTTAATTGGTACAATCTAGGTATACAATACAGTTACATTCATCATTGGGATCTTGTACCTCTACATAATAGGTCTTGATTCTCATTTTTTCCCCTTGTCCCTGCTCTCCCTTCACCCCCTCCTCCCCTCCCCATTTACAAACACTTTATTTCCATTTTTTTCAGTTTCTCATATTTTTTTCCTCTCCCTTATTACCTTTCCCCCACCATTCCCACTTTCCCTACACCTTTAGCCCTTTACTTCCTATTTCACATTATTAATTATCTCATTAGGATCCTGTGTACTATTACAGTTTTTCACACCAGAGAAACTATTCGGTATTTCAGTTAAAGAAATCTCTGTATGAACATTAAAAATAGGGAATCCTAAAATTCTACTGACTTTTGATGTATATGACTTCATTTTTTTTCTGTATGCTTTTTTAAAAAATGGAAATACTTCAGATTCCTTAATAATTTGAGAAATGGAAAGTAGGAATCTTACTTGCTCCAACCCAGTTAGCAAAACATAGCCATTGTTAAAACTTAGAAAGTATTTTCTCTCTGACTTTTTTCTTTTTGAACTTTAAAATATATATATAATAATAGTGGTTCATGATTTCATTTCTCTTTGGTAAATATTTGGTTTAAGCCATATGATACTTATATGATACACACACACACACACACACACACACACACACACAGGTATATGTTTAACTTTTTTTAAAAAAGGGCTGGGAATTGCGCTGAGTGGTGCCACGGTCTGCCTTGTAAGCCTAAGGTCCTAAGGTCCATCCCCAGTACCAAAAAAAAAGAAAGAAAGAAAGAAAGAAAAATTGCAGTATTTTCCCAATGTATTAGTAACATTTCACATTCTCATCAGCAGTGTATAAGAATTCTAGTTGTTCCACATATTCAACACTTGGAAATGGCTTCATTAATTTTATAACTCTAGTAGATTTGTAGAGGTTAACCCATTTTGGTTTTGTTTTTTTTTTTTTAAGTTTTTTGAGTCAGGGTCTCACTATGTAGTTGAGACTGAACTGGAACTCACTGCGTAGCCCAGGCTGGTCTCGGACTTGCAGCGATCCTCCTGCCTCAGCCTCCCTAGTGCTGGGATTACAGGCATGTGCCACCATGCCCGGCTCAAGGTTAACCCATTTTGATTTTAATTTTTATTTTCCTTTTGACAAATAACGTTGAGTGTCTTCTGGACTTATTTGCCATCCATAGTTCTTCTTTGGTGGTCTTTTACAATTTTGGTTTATTTTTTAAATTAGTTATTTTTACAGAGTGGTTGGAGTTCTTTATATATTTTAGGTATTAGTCCTTTGTTGAGCCATGGAAATACCTTATTTCTCTTTATACTTTTACGCTCCAATTTCACCCTCTGTCAGTGATTCTTGCCTGCAGCAATTATTGTGTTGTTTATCTTAAAATGATTTTATGTTTGTGTTATGCTACTCCAGTCTGGCACTGGGAATTGAACCCTGGCCTCCCTGAGCTGCGTCCCCAGCCTTTTCTTATTTTTGAGACAGGGTCTTGCCGAATCACCAAGTTGCCCAGGCTGGACTCAAACTTGTGATCCTCCACTTCAGACTCCTAATGAGCTGGATTTAAAGGCATGCACCACCACACCCAGCTTCCTTCATTCTGTGTTTTGAGACTGAGTTTCTGCAGTGTTGTTCAGGCTGGCCTTGAACTCACTGTGTAGTATCAGCTGGCCTCACACTTGACTGAGATATTCGTGCTTCAGCCTCTTTAATGCTAGGATTACAGAGGTGTGTCACTGTGCTCCATCCTTCATTCTTTAATGTGGTTATCCAGAGTTCCAGCACTTTTTGTTGAAAAGACTAGTCTTTTTTATTGTGTTGTCTTAGAAATCTTGTGGGGAAACAATTGACTATAAACATAAGGGCTTACTTCTGAATGTTCAGTTGTATTCTATACTATTTTTTTTCATTAAGTTTATTGGTACATTTTTAGTTATGCAGTACAGTTACATTCATCATTGGGAACTTGTACTTTATTTTTTCCCCATTCCCCTGCCCTCCCTTCAACCCCTCCACCCCTTCCTATTTACAAAGACCTTGTCTCCATTTCTTTCCTTTTCTCATATTTTTTCCTTTCCCTTCTTTCATTTCCCCTACCCCTCCCACTTCCCCTACCCCTTTAGATCTTTTCTTCCTATTTCATATTATCAATTACACATTTTGATCCTTATTTACAATTTCAGTTTCTCACACCAGAGAAACTTTGGTATTGTACATGTATGTCCTGTTTGTTTCACTTAAGAGTATTGCCTCAGTGTGCTGTAAATGTCTCTAGTTTTTCTTTATGGCTGAGTAGTACTCCATTTTATATTTTTTAAAAAAACCCACATCTTCTTTATCTAGTCTCCAGGTGATAGACAAACAGGCTGTTTTCAAACTTTAGCTATTACAAACTGTGACACTATAAACATAGGTGCACATATATCTCTGTGGTATGATACTTTTAATTCTTTTGGGAAGATACCCAGCAGAGGAATAGCTGCTGTTCCTCAGACAAAGGACTACTATCTAGAATATATAAAGAATTTTTAAAAAATCAGACTCGGGCTGGGATTTAGCTTAGTTACATTGCGCCTGCCTTGTAAGTGCAAGGTCCTGAGTTTAATCCCCAGTACTGCAAAAATTCAAAAATGGGCATCTGAAGTGAACAGACATTTCTCAAAGAAGTAAAAACAGCAGATAAACAGATGAAAAAATGTTCAACATCATTGGTTATTTGAGAGATGCAGATGAAAACATTGAGATTCCACCTCACTCCAGAAAGAATGGCTGCTATCAAAAATCAACCAGCGCCGGGCGTGGTGGTGCACGTCTATAATCCCAGCACTCGGGAGGCTGAGGCAGGAGGATCGCTGCAAGTTCGAGACCAGCCTGGGCTACGCAGTGAGTTCCAGAGCAGTCTGAACTACATAGTGAGACCCTGTCTCAAAAAAACCACCCCGAAGAGAAGAAGAAATCAACCAATAACAGATGCTGATGTGGTTATGGGGAGAAAGGGACACTTTTGCATTGTTGGTGGGAATGAAGACTGGTACAACCACTGTGGAAATAAATAAGGAGATATCCTATACTATTTTGATAACTAAAGTTGTTATACGCTCTGTAAGTTCAGCAACATTTCCATATCTTAAAAGCTTGTTGCTTTAAACAGAAAAAACTTTTAGATTTTTATATTATACTTTGCTGTAATTTTTGTAATTAGAAGTACAAATCCCCCAACTTTGTTGTGTTTTGAAATTTTTAAATCTGTTTTGGGTTCTTTGCATTTCCCAGTAATTGTAGGTTTAGATTATCAATTTCTGCAGTGAAGCCTGCTGAGATTTTTATAGGCATAGTGTTAAATTTGTAGATCAATCTTCTAGTTCATAAACATGGGGTATCCTTTATTTAATCCTTCAATTTTTTTTGAGGGGGTACTGTGGATTCACCTGAGGGGCTTACACTTGGTAGGCGAGTGTTCAACCACTGAGCTGCATCCCCAGTCCTCTTCCTTTTAATTTTTTTTTTTTAATTTGGAGACAGGGCCTTACCAAGTTACCCATGCTGTGAGGACTTGAGACCTTCCTACTTTAGCCTCCAGAGTAGCTAGAATTATAAGCATGTGCCATCACACCTATGTCTTTGAACAATGTTTTATAGTTTTCAGTGTATAAGACTTAACCCTTTTTTTTTGTTAAATCTGTCCCTAAGTATTTTGTTGTTCTTGTGATTGAAAGTGAAATTACTTTTTGAATTTTTTTCAGGATTCTTTCTTTTATTGCTAGTATGTAGAACTAATGATTTTATATTGTGCAACTTTATTAATTCTCACAGGTTTTTTTTTTTTTTTTTTTTTTTTTTTGTTAATCTGCTA
>NW_022900929.1:8149100-8166438 GCF_012274545.1 Fukomys damarensis
TTTTTTTTTTTTTTTTTTTTTCTTTTTTTAGTGAATCTGCTAGGGTTTCCTATTTATAAGATCACACCATACTTATAAGATCACACCATCTGTGTAAGGGATATAGTTTTACTCTGTATGTTACTTGAAAGTCTGGATGTCGTTTCTTTGTCTTACCAAATACTTCTTCAAGTATCATTTAGAAGAACCAAAAGTGGACATTTTTGCCTTGTTCGAGATTTTATGGAGGAAAAACATTCAGCCTTTCACCATTAAGTATAATATTAGTTGTGAGGTTTTCTTAGGTGCTTTATGAGGTTCAGGAAGTTCTCTTCTGTTCTTTGAGAGAATGTTGGATTTTTGTCAAATGCATTTTCTTTATTAGAAAGATCACGTGGTGGTTGTGTTTACTTGGTTAACTTAGTGTTTTGCATTGGCTAAGTTTCATGTATAAATCTAACATATTAAGTCTGGGCTAAATCCCACTGGTCATGGTGTATAATCTCTGTCATATTACTGGAATCTATGGCTAGTATTTTGCTGATGGTTTTTGCCTCTGGGTAAAGGACATTGGTTTGCTGTTTTCATTTGATGTGTTTATTTGGTTTTGGTGTTAGGGTAAACTACTCTCATAAATAATCTGGAAAGTGTTCCTTCCTCTTCCGTTTCTTATTTTTGGAAGAATTGAGCAATCTTTAAACATTTGGTAGAGTTTACCGATGTAGACATCTGGGCTTCGGTTTCTTCATGGGCAGTTTTATTCCACATCCATAACTCTCTCCACTCATAAGTCCTTTGAGGTGGTGCCATCAGCC
Organism: Fukomys damarensis; assembly: GCF_012274545.1. Taxonomy (NCBI): domain Eukaryota; kingdom Metazoa; phylum Chordata; class Mammalia; order Rodentia; family Bathyergidae; genus Fukomys; species Fukomys damarensis. Next base: position 8,149,895 of record NW_022900929.1, read on the forward strand.
TTGACTAATCGTAGAATGGAGTCATCTGGTTCACTCATCCTGCGAATGGCCCTGCAGATAGCATAGGTTTTCAACTGGCCGTTAAACCTGCCTGTGACCTTGTCAAACTCAGCCACAGTTATTGGGATGGATGCATGGTCCTTGGTAATAATGTGGCTGCTGGAGGAGCATTTCTGTGGCATGAACAGGTCCACAAACTCAAGGGCATTGCTCTGCGTACTGAAGCCCTACCTGCTGCTTCCATCACGAACACGAGTAGAGAACACCAATATTCTTTTTTTATTTTTATTCTTTTGGTACCAGGGATCAAACTGAGGACCTTGAGCTTGCCAGGCAGGTGTGGCACCACTGAGCTACATTCCTGGCCTTAGCCAGTATGTCAGTGGTCATTTTCTAAAATACAAATGTGAGTTCCTGTGACTGCATTCTTTGCTTTGTATCCTTAATGTTTCAAGATGAAGTCAACAAAAGCTAAGTTTTGCCTAACTACTTTGAGTTATACTTCCTAGACTGGTGCTGGCAGGCCTGTGGCACACAAAGCGCTCTGTGTTGGCACGAAAGCCCAGTCACCCAAGCACTTCCCAGCAGCCAAGCATCAGATATTCAGGTTTTGTAGCAGCATTGACACTTTGCAATAAATAAGTGGGTTTTGGGTTGCAGTTTGGACACCCAATCTCTAAAAGGTTCACTGTCTTAGACTCTAAACATACATGCTATTGAAGTGTTTGTAGTTGCTACGACTGCGTACTCTCTACCTTTGCCATTCACAGCTCACCTAGACCCCATTCTCCAGTACCCTCCCTCCTTTCATCACATGAAAGCCAGCTACTCCTTCAGGATGTGATGAATCTAGTCCCATAACAGGATGAAACATCCTTCCTTTTTTGTTCTCTTTGGTCTTTTGAGACGGGCTCGCTATGGAGTTCAGGCTGGTCTTGAACTCACTGTGGAGCTCAGGCAGGCCTTAAACTCATGGTGATCATTCTGCCTCAGCCTCCTGAGTACTGGGATTACAGGTGTGTGCCATGACACCTGACTTCTGTTTTTGTTCATGTAGCATTCTCGTGTGCTTTCTTACATCCGCAGTTAGTTATCCCTGTGTTTTTGTAGTTGTCCGCTGATTTACCTGACCTCCACACTAGGTTCTTAGCTTCATAAACAGGAACCTTGTTCATATTAGGTTTTATATTCCTGATCACTAACATACACACAACTAACTGATGTATTAATGGCTAAATAGCTGTAGAGTAAGTAAATGACAGGCTAGTAGTTCTAGGAAGATCTGAATCCTAACTTCAGAGCAAAGAAAATTACTTAAAATTGGCTAATTCTTACACATATTTATAGAGATAAATGTTAAAATTTTCAACAGATTAAGAATCTTTCTAGAAAAACATTAAGAAAATAAAATTGGTTTCATTAATATAGAGTTGCCTTTCTAAGTAAAAACTGTAGCAGGAGGCAAAGCCAAATAAGACATCAGTCTCTGAAATAGCTGAAGTGGGTGGGGTGATGGTGATAGGAAACATAAAAATTGATATTTAGGCCGTGCCTTTATAATATTCTAATGTTTTAGAGTTCTTGTTTTATTAAATTTAAAATAGAGGTAGGGGCTGGGGATTTAGCTCTGATATCATGCTTGCCTTGAAAGTGCAAGGTCCAGAGTTCAATCCCCAGTACGAGAGAGAGGTGGGGGAGAGGGAGGGGAAGAGGGGATTTTTAGGTCACTTGTATTTAAAATATTTAAATGGTAGATGAAGTTCTTCAGTTTCCCCTTGGGCTTTGTGAAAGATGGTAGGAATTTCAGTGAGTGCCAAGACTTTTATATCTACATGCTCAATGTAAAGCTTTTGTTAGGAATGTGGAGGAGCAAGGAAATTTCTGCATCAGTATTTTTTCCCTTGGTAATCTGTAGTTATTTTTCATATTTATTTATTTATTTTACTTTTTGATATGGAGATCTCACTGTGTTGCTGAGTCTGCTCTCAAATTCATAGGCTCAAGTGATTATCCTGGCCAGGCCTCCTGAGTATCTGGAATTATAGGCATGCATCCCTATGTCTAGTTTGATTTTCATATTTAGAATTGTTGAAACTTTAGGAGAAAAAAATTTGTTTTCATCAGTGTATGAAATAATGCATAATATAGATGTATTTTAAAATTCAAGGAGAGACAGATTGAACTTTAAGGAATAAGCAAAAACCAAATGTTTATCTTTGAAATTTAGTTATTGCTCTAAACATTGGCACTTTGTAGTTTGTTTTTTGTTTGTTTGTTTTTGGTATGAATTCATGACCTTATACTTGTCAGGCAAGCACTGTGCTGCTCCTCAGCCCATATATAGCCTGTTTTGTTTTGTTTTTTTTTCCTCCTTCCTGGTACCAGGGATCAAACTAAGGACCTTGTGCTTCAGAGGCAGGTGTGGTGCCACTGAGCTAAATCAAATCCCAGGCCCTTGTAGCCCAGTTTTTAAATTGCAGTTAGTAAAAGGAGAAATAAAGTCCTTGGCATGATTAGGTAATTTGGGATGTGCATTGTTGTTATTAACCATTTTAGTTTTTTACTGACCATCTCATTTTGTGACAGTGGAGGGAGAGGGAGTTGAAGAATTGAAGAAAAGCCCTTCAGGGTCATGTTTAACTTTTCTCAAATTCTGATTTTTTTTTGGGGGGGTACTGGGGATCAAATTCAGGACCTTGATGTTTGCTAGGCAGGTGCAGTCCCTTTGAGCTAAATAAATCCCCAGTCCTCCAATTCTGATTTTTATCAGATTTCCATTCTGTTACAACTCCTCTTAATTTTTTGTTGTTAGCAAAAAGTATTTTTAGCAGATTTCAAAATGAGTTGTTAGAATGTTTGTTATAGCAACTATTAATATTCATACTTTAAAAATAATATTTCAAATATTAAAGTTTTAGTAACTTTATTTGGGATAGGAACAGATGGAGAGATTGTAAGTTTCAGTAATCTATTAGAACTTTTAAAAAAACATTTTGTTCCTTAAATGTTTTTTATTTCTAGAACGTTTGTCAAATAAGTTCAACATGGATGTAACTTGATAGTGTATATAATTTCCATTAAGCAGTGGAGTTATAGCTTGACTTTTCTTAAGTATGTATTTTAGCAGAAATAAAAGATAATAATGTTCTTACATAATTGATGTTTGAAATCAAGGAATACAAAGTTTTAAAGGTATTATGGTAGAAGCCTGGATAAATATACATGCATTTATATTAATATAAATGTCATAATTATACCACCCATATCTATAACTAATGTTTCCTTATCCAGAGATTACATTTCGTACTCGCACTGTGAACATTTTATTTGTATAGGAAGAGAGTCAGTGGGTGGTGATATCTTCAGAGTTACAGACTGTGGTTTAGAATTCAAGGTAAAGAAAAGATTCTTAAGAGATGTGTAAAGTTTGTCTTAAGAATGTAATTGATATATTTTCTAAATAATATTTTGGTGCCAGGTAGGTTCAGATTTATATTTTTTGTATTGGATGGGACACTGCAAACTGTGGGATAATTTGTTTTGCAGAAGTAGCCAAACCAATTTGTCTTTCATTTTTTGACAAAATTTCTTTAAAAGTATTCCTGAAAGCTTTGTGGCTCACTTGTTTGGGTATCAGCTGTGTTTTGGCACATTGCAGAGATTCCAGGGTTATACAAATGACTGACACAGTTCTTTCCCACTGGCAGTCAGTCATATGGGGGAATTGGCAAGTCAAATGTTTTAAATAACTTTTAGATAATTTAAAATGTTGCAATAATTATATGTAAGGAATTGTCTGCTTTAAGTCAACGTAGTTAATCTCCTTCCTGTTACTAAGATGCTTTTGTTAAAAGTTACCAGCAGCTTTATTTCTGCATTGGTGGTCACATCTCTATTTGTTCATTTTATTTTTCTATAGCATTTAATTCAGTTTAGTGACATTCCATTCTTGGTTTTCCTCTCACCCCACTGGCTGCTCTTTCTTGGTTTAACCTGTCAACATTGGTAATGCCCCAGAGATCTGTCTGGTACCTCTCTGTGTCTGTAATCTTTCATTAGAAATCCACTCCCCACTCAGTAGTATCTGTGTGCTCAGGAGTCACTGTCTTTATTTTCAGCACCAACCAATCACAGAGTTTCAGGAGGAATTGCCCTCTGGACTTGTCTTCTTGAATATATAATAGATACCCCTAACTTAACACGTTCAAAGCTGGATTTTGTTCATTTGTTTGTTTGTTTTTTGAGACAGGTTTTCATTATTAGTTCAGGCTGGCTTTGAACTCACTATGTAGCCCAGGCCGGCCTCAAACTCCCAGTGATTCTCCTGCCTCAGCCTCCTGAGTGCTGGGATTACAAGTGTGCACCATCATGCCCAGCTCAAAGCTGTTTTTGATTTGGTTCTCAACACTCAATTTTTTCCTTCTTCATTGCTCCCTATTTTCCTAAGATGTCATTAGCTGTTGAGTTGTTCAAATGGAAAACCTAGTTACCTTGTTTTCTTTTTCCTTCATTAGTCATATCCACTCCAGTAGCAACATCCTGTCAACTCTGCCTTCAAAGTGTATTTTGAGTCCTCAATTTTTCATTACTTCCTTACCATCTTAATTCAATATACCTTTCTTTCCTGGACTATGGCAGTAGCCTCTTTACTGGTTTTCTTATTTCCATTTTTTCACTTGGCAGTGAGAGCTATCTTTAAAACACTAATCAGGTCACTTGCCTGTGAAAACCCTCCAGTGGCTTCCCATCTTGCCCAAAATAACATCCAGACTTCCTAATGTGGCTGAATCCTCCATGATATGGCCCCTTCCTTCTTCCCTGATCTGTTTCTTATTACTAATCTCCTTGTCCATTACTTTCCTTTGTTATAATTCACATACCTCCTTTTTGTTCCTGGAAATACCAAGTTTATTTCCAATTTAGAGTTACCCTTTTGCCTGGAATGCCCTCCCACTCCCTGCCCCCTTAACTCATCGGTGCAAAGACTATTCTGGGGATAAAACAGTGAATAAGACACAGGGCCAGGCTCTAAGGCATTCATTCCTCTTGTGTCTCTCTGGTTCTCTGAACCCTTTTCAGCTCTCCCAGGTGGCTTCTGCTCTCTTGATGTAATAATTTATGCTGTTTCTTTAGTTGCTGTCTTGATGGAGCTTACGTTCTAGTTGAAGACAGCGTGTGGGGGGGGGGTAGAGATCCCAGCCACCAAGATGAGTACAATACCTGTTAGATGGTGAGAAATGCTGAGGAGAATCAGTAAAAAGCAGCCAAATACTAGGGTGAGGAGTGGGTTAATTGTAAATAGGATGGATAGGGAGGCCTCTTTAAGATAATGATCCTTTAAGTGCCAAAGTCTTGAGGTGAAAGCATCATGGTATGTTCAGGAAGTAAGTAGGGGTCCAGTTTGGCCAGAAGAAAAGCGAGCAAGAGGAAGAAGCCTCAGGAGATGAGGCCAGAGAAGCTGCAGAGCCCTTTCTCACAGGGTGGGCAGCTGGTGGCTGCGCACTGGAACTCTGCTCATAGCTGGTCCTACTCCCAGAGAGACAGACAGTTGGATTGGGGTGCAAACAGGGTTGGGGTTTTGATAGACTCTCCCCAGGAGATTTCTAAGCTGCAGCTAAGGCTGAGAACTACAGTAGAGGCCATTATTAGAACATTGAATTTTGCTTTTGAGGGAAATGGGAAGTCATTGGAGGGTTTTGGGAAAATAATTTTGTAATTAATTTACTTAAAACTCGATTTCATCTATTAAATTTAATTAACTATACATTTACAGTAATTCCTTAACTGCCTTAAATTGTTTAAAGTAAATTGTGATACTACAATGCAAAGATTTGTATTAGTCTAACTTAAAAGATTATCCAAGGATTGTTTTTTTCTTCTCTGTGCTTTATTACCTTTCAGTTTTCATAGCCCACATTTCCATATCCTTCCATGTGTCACTGCTTATGGCCTTTGATTTTCTTCCCTTTCTTTTTCCCCATTCTACCAATGTGAGAATTTCTTCCAATTCTGAATTTTAGAATAATCAGTAGAACTGGAAATACAGCATTGCATGGAAATATTTTAGCTAAAGTGTTTACATTTTTCTGGTTCTTTTCGAATCTGTCTCAAATACAGTGACTGACAGAATGAAATTGTATGAAATGTAGTTTTTTCTTCGCAGAATTTAGATTGGCCTATGTATACTCTCCTGAAATTTTATTCTTTTACATCTTCCCCACTATATCCAAAAGACTTTGTGTACAGGATGTAACAAGTGGACTTTATAAAAAGATAGGAGGTCTTTTTTCTGTATTTCAGCAGGAGAGGTGTTGAAAACAGTAGTTTACACTCACTAGGCCTTATCCCCATCTCACCCCAAAGTATTACTTTGACATAGAGAAAAGACTGCTATCAGTGTATTTGTAACTTACCTCTACTTTGTTCATTTACATTTAAGTAACTTTCATTTTTCTATCTTTCGCTATGTTCCAATGGATTTACCACTCCTGTATGGACTGAATGTATCTCTACAATTTTTGGAATTCCTCATTTACTGTTCCTCTGTGAATTTTTTTTCTGTTGGAATCTGAAACGCTGAAATGATGGAAATATGTTCTTCACAAAGTAGCTGTGAGTATACTACATAATTTATACAGTGACTTTTCTCAGTTTGATTTAAATTTAACTTACAGTTAGATAAATATGAGCCAGTAGAATTTTATATTTAATACATATTTTTAGCTCTATCCACAGTGGACTTTCAAATATTTGACTTTATAATACTATATTCGGATCAATCCTAATTATGTTTAAAATTACTTTTTCAGTTTAATTCACTAACTTGGCTTTTCAACATTTGGCTTAAAAGTTAATTTATAAAAAATTGTATAATGGAGTATAAAAAAAGTAAAGATAGTGGTTGAAATATTTGGCTACATATGTGATGAAAAAATGTAGACTTGTGTTTTATTTATTCCAAATGTGTTGTTGATGCTTTGATTCATGAGTTCTTTTTAAGTGAGCATTTAAATGTGGCATAAACTTTCAAGAGATATACATCTCTCAGAGGGCTGCTTTGCCATTGCATTTTAATGATGACCAAGCTCTGCCTCTATAGTAAAATTCATCAGCAAGACTGCTCTCAGGTAGGCTGAACTGTAGACAGTGCTTCTTACCAATGGTAAAGTTAGAAATCAGACTCATTTACTATACCAATTTAGAATTAGATTTGTTTGAGTTACTTGTGAAACAATTGTTTCAAAAAGCCATATAGCGAAGAGTTACAATTTACTTTACAACCTGGATAAATTTGATTTTCCTGAAGATGAAGGCAGCAAGCAGGATCATGTGAATCTTTGAGGTGGCATAATTGGACCTGGCATAACAGCTTAAAAGATTCTATTTGCTGATTGGCATTGATCTTGAGAGCCTTCAAGAATTTATGAAAGAATTGCTTTAAACTCAATGTTTTGATTTCATCTCATGAATCAGAAGATTTCAAAAAATACAAACCTATGCTTGTATCAACAAAGGTGATAGTTTAAAAAGGGTTAATAGAGTCTTAATAGGATTTGAGTTTTTTCATTGGGAAAAACTCATGTTGTTTTGATTGGTCAGAATCTTGTACTAATAGTCAGTTAAGACCTTTGCTCTGAAACAGGTTTAATTTTTATTTCTTTGGGTTTTTATAATTAACCATTACAATGTTAAATCCACTCATGCTTAGTTCATTTTGTCCATTCAGAGATTAATTAATACTTCTGCTAATAACAACATAACAATTTGATTTGCTCTGTATAATAGTTTGTATAATTTTCTTAAATAGGTTAATGAAGGAAATTTTTAAAGTATAACAGAATAATATTTTTGATACATAAATAATAATGGCTCTTTACCTTTTTAGCAACCGAAGAACCTTGAAGGCTATGTGGGATTTGCCAATCTCCCAAATCAAGTGTATAGAAAGTCAGTGAAGAGAGGGTTTGAATTCACACTTATGGTAGTAGGTAAGTTATCATTTCACACTACAATGGAATTTGATCTAAGTTTTGCAGTGTTAATCGGCTGTGAATAAATTTAAGAAAATAATAGGCCAAATAACTGCAGTGAAGGTATGTCATATTTGACCTTATATGAATTCATTTTAAAATTTAATTTAGTGGCATAATAGGACTTTAAATACTTGCTTCTTTTTTTGTTTTTTAAGGTAGCAAGTAAAAGTTGAGAAATGGTAGTTACTTACCCTTATTACCCAAGAATAAATTTGTTCCTTAGCTTATCTACTATAGTGAAGTCAGATCACATGAGTGTTTAACTTAAACAAATACGTGCTCTGAATTGTAAAAAGAATAGAAATGATTGCCCTTGGAATACCATTCTTTGAGTATGGGCCCTGATGTGAGTGAGGTATGGTTCACTCTGTTCTCTGAGTCAGTGCCATTAATTTGCCTTTTGTGTTTCATCCTCTGAACATCTGTCCCTACCCTGTAGTCCATTTGAAGATACTGTTCAGGGTTATTTTGACTGTAGGTTGGTAGCATCATCACGACACATGCTGCACCTTTGCCATGAGTAGGACAGTCTTACTCTGAGATAACTAGTATTTTCATCTCCGGTAGTGTGACTTTAGACCCTTACTCCTGAGCATGCTGCAACTTTGTTATGTCTATTTCCTTTAAGAAAGTGGAAGGCAGGATAGTGGATTGACTGTCATTAACTATGGAAATTTAATTGATGCTTAATATTTTAAGGAGTGAGCATTCCTTTTTGCCAAACTTGTTCCATCATCTAGTATTTCTATTTTGTTACTAAATTGGCTAAGAAATATTCCTTCATTGAAAGGAAGAATATTTTATCTATTGACCAAAATACTTTACCTGTTGCTCAGTCTGTGGCTATGTGGAAGCTATATGCTTTGTGATCATTCACAGTTAAAACATAAAGTTTACAAGTTTGATTTTGTTTTTTTTGTTTGTTTGTTTGCTTTCTCGATACCAGGGATCAAACTCAGGATCTTGCACTTGTGGGTCGGGCAGGCACTGTGCCACTGAACTAATCCCTGGCCTTTGATTCATTTTTTTTTTTTAGACAGGATCTCACTATGTAGTTGAGACTGACCTGGAACTCACTATGTAGCCCAGGCTGGAACTCACAGTAATCCTGCCTCAGTCTCCTGAGTGCTGGGATTATGGGCATGTACCACCACACCTGGCTTGGCCTTTTTTTGAGAATCAAACCTGGCTCTGGTTCAGTAGTACACCTGGCTTGCAAATTGCCACTGTAGAGTAAGGGTGGTCCTAGTAGTGGATGAAATAAAGGAGAATGTACCTTTTCTTCTGTAGGATGGTAAAATCATTATATATGAAGAAAATCTACATCTTAATTTTATGTTATAGTGTTAATAATCTTAAACAATAAACTTGAGACAAGTGTAGGTCTGTTAGGAGAACTGTAACAGTTACATTTTGGGAAAGTGAGGTATTAGAATTTTAGTTTAAAGAATAACTTCTTGAACTTAGCAGAATTCTGTCTGTTGGTTAAGTCAAGCTATCCAACATTTGGCTTAAAAGTTAATTTATAAAAACGTTGCCATACGTGGTGGCACACGCCTATAATCGCAGCATTCAGGAGGCTGAGGCAGGAGGATCACTTGAGTTCAAGACGAGCCTGGGCTATATAATGAGTTCTAGGTCAGTCTCAACTACATAGTAAGACCCTATCTCAAAAACAACAACAACAAAAATTATAAAAAAGTTTATAATGGAGCAAAGAAAAGAATAAAGATAACAGATGAAATATTTGGCTATATATGTGATGAAAAAATGTAGACATGTGTTTTATTTATTCCAAATATGTTGAGTGATGCTTTGTTTCATGAGTTCTTTTTAAGGCCATGGTGTTTGGGTGCCCTGGAAGTCTTAGGTTCAAGTGATCCACTGTGTCTGCCTCCCAAGTAGCTGGGACTGCAGGCATGTGTCACTTGCTTAATTTTTAATTTTGAAGTCTTAAATCCAGGTAGATTTTTAAAATGTAAGTTGCAAGGTCAGAATATGATAGTTGTGTTACTTTTTTAAAAATGGTTACGTAATTCTAAAACTGTATTATAAGCCCTATTTTTAGAAGCCTGTGCGTTTTTGTTTTTTTCTTACACTTTGGTTTAAGTTCATTTATCTTCCCTTGTAAATATATTATTACAGTTACAAGTACAGTAGTTTTGTGTTATTTGTTGAGGAAGATTACTGGAGTTTATGTTAATTTTGGGGAGATATGCAACTAAGTAAACAGTAAGTAAAATAACTACAGATTATATTTTCAAGAAGGAAATAAACATGATGGGATCTACTTTGAATCTTTAGGGAAGAACCTGCCTCTCTGAGAAGGGAATTTTTTCATGATAATGTCTGAGTTAAACAGTACTTGTAATTTCTTAGTGAGATTTTTTCAGTAATGAATATATTTGTTTTGTTAACTTAATTGTCTAATGTAATTTTAGTCATTCTGGAGCAGTGATTCAGAAAAATGCTTGTAAAACAGTCTTACAGATTGGGAGTCTTGGTTTTGTAACAGGAGCTGTGTCTAGATTGACATTTTATCAGAAATGTGATTTTGGTAATACTCAGTTTGATTTAGATTTTTAAAATGTGTAATTTAAAACATATATATTCTTAAGACTTCAAGTTATAATTTATAGTACATTTTTGCCTCATACATCTTCTATCCTAATGTGGTCTTTAGAAATGAGTAATTGAAGATACTCTGATGTTGGAAAGACAGGCCCTAAGATACACTTTATAGTATTTATGCTATTAAGGAGGAAAGATAAGCATGTTTTTGAGACCTGGAGAAATTGTTCTCCTGATACTGAATATACTCAAGATTTATTGGATGTGTGGATGGAAATAAAGAGATGCAGTATTTGTTGAGTTAAATTAGCTAGTTTTGGTACATAAATGAGTGGTCAGTACTAAAATTTCAAAGAATAGAGAACTGAATGGAAAGATGCTAGGACTTTTAAGACAAGGTTATGAAGGGAACATATGTTTTTTATTAACAGATGAAAACAGTTTTATACAGGAAAACTATTTAGTGTGTAGTTTTCCTGTTGTCTTGATCCTTAATGGGCAATTTCTAGATCTCCTAGTCCAGGATGTGGAGGTCAGACACTATTGAGGGTAAAGTGGGTCCGTCCTTTTCCTGGGTGGCTGGCTGTACCACATTTATCTGAAATATCATTTAAGTATGAGATGGTAATACTGCTTCTGCTGTGACCACAGTAGCCCAGAAGCAAAGGAGGTCAGCATATTGCTCTTCAGTACTCTTGGTACATCTTTTCTAAAGAACATTTGTAGGTTGAATAGTTTCATATTATGAATCTATTTTATTCTCTCCCAAGTAAGAAATTTTCTATTTTCTATTATGAATCTATTTTATTCTCTCCCAAGTAAGAATTTTTTTTGTTAGTGAGCAGATAGATTTTGTTGGAAACATTTTTATGCCAGTATATCATACTTGTTTCACTTTAGAACTACAGAACCTCACAATTATTTTACAGATTAAGAAGGTATAACTTTCCTATGAAATATCAAACTTTTTAATAAACAAGGACTTATTTAAATATAATTTCTGTGTATTTATATCTGGGTTCTTTTGTATGTGAGAGGCACTTTAAAGTGATGGCTAAGACACAGAAGACCCATGGACCAGATTTTTTTTAGCAGGGCATGGAGGATGGAAAAGGAGGACATTTTTTTAACAGGGAAGGAGGACACTGAATGGTTTCACTTACCTTCTAAACCTCTTGAAATACAGTTGAGGTGTTTTTGTCATGTGTCAATTTTCTAAGGAGGAATCAATTAGAGTTTCAAGGAGTTACTTACCTAAAATATTGAGACTTATAGATACAAAATATTTTATATAGTTAGAAGTGTGTCACATTAATTTATATTGGTTACTATGCCGAAATGTATTCTCCATTTTGAAACAAATCTAAACACAAGTCACAAGTGCAGTATGTAACTTTTTCCCCATGAAATATTTGAGATGCATGATTCTCCATTGTACCCTTGATACTGTATTTGCTTTCTCAAAAATGTTTTCCTCCTGGGTGTAATGCATATCCCTGTAATCCCAGTACTCTGGAGGCTGAAGCCGGAGAATCCCAAATTCAAAGCCAGCTTGGACAACTTAGACCCTGTCTGAAAATAAATTTTAAAAGGCTGAGGATGTGGCCTATCATGCAGGTACTGGGTTCAATCCCAGTGTCTCAAAAAAAAAAAAAAGTATTCTATATAACCATAATATACCAATTAATATATGAAAACAAATTATGTTTCAGAGTGATTCTCCTATGTACCAGCCAAAATCAGAACAAATTTTTATTTACATGAACACACATAAATGCATTTATACAACATCTGTATCTCTCTATGTATGCTGAAAAACCTCAGTTCACACTGCCATCTCCAACTTCATTTACCACAGGGATCATTCTGATCTTCATCTTTTATAAGACATCATTATCCTCCATATGTGGGCAGTTCTACTATATGTAAGCATCTCCCTACACTGTTCTTCCCTTGCCTTCTCTGAGGTAGCGACTCTGCTTACCCATTTCTTATGTCAGGACTTCCTGTGCAGATGCCCCCTTAAACCCTCTGTGGATTCCCACTTCAAGCCAGACTCCCTGGGAGCTGTCCCCACCTTGGAGGTGCTGATACCCTACTGTGGGTCATGGTGGCACGCTCCTTCACAGGCTCTTTCACGGGTCCGCCGTAAGTTTCTTTTTTTACCAGGGGTTGGGGAGGTGGGGATATAACTCGGGTCCTTGTATTTGTGAGGCAGGCGGTAGAACCACTGAGCTAAATCCCTGGCCACATTTGTGTGTTCTGATGACTTCCTGGATTGGGTTTTCAGAAGGGAAAGTGGAAGAAAACTAAAATAATTTTGAAGCATTAAAAAATGAATACTTAATTGTATTAATAGAATTAAGTGGTATATGAAGAGACATAATTTTTCCTTTTGATGATTGAAAAATTGGTAGAATTGTAATATTGTAGAGTTACTGTTGATTCCACTTAATGTATATTTTGACAAACTGAGGGAGAACTTTATGATGACCTCCAGATTTACCAACAGTTGAAACAAGCAGATTATGAGGAAGGAAAGTTTTAGAATTTAGGCCTTCTATTCTTACACTACTTAGAACTGTCAAGTAGGCTCATGATAGAGATAAGGTAATTGTGCACATCAGTGAATCCAGTGTGAAGTGTGATTTGTGGTTCATCCTTTTTAAGTTTTTAGTTGTAGAAGACTTATAGGTAGAAATTATTACTGTAATCAGAGAAAGGATAACAAAATATAGAGTATGTTTGTCATAATTCCGAAAATACATTTTGATTAAATGGCAGGTCTGCTTATATATAATGCATAGCAGTAAAGTGCTGGAATTACAGATCAAGTTGCTAGTATAAAAATGGAAGTGGTCACTTCTCCCATCAAAAGAATCTTCAGGTAAACATATACTACTACTGACAATTTAGTAAATGCTGTGGTAGAGTATATTTAAAGTGCCATATAAACAGTCAGGGGAATTATTATTTGAATTTAGTGGTGGTAACATCTTACTGGTCTGATGGATAGATTAGAATCTTGAAACTATAACACAGTTTTTATTCTGTTTGCTTCTCTTAGCAGATGCTTACTTAGTCTTATCTAAACCAGGCACTGCACTGGGATGAAAAATAAATAAGTTGTGTTGTTGGGCTCCTTCCAAACTTGAGAGTATGGGATGCTGGTGGAGTGGAGCTCACACCCTGTGCTGTGTGACTACACCTGTCTCTCAGGGGACTTTAGAACTGTGTATGTAAATGATAATGATTAATGTAGAATGACCCTATTAAACCCGTAAATGGCATAAATGTTGATTTTTTTTTTTTAAAGCCTATTTTTATGACTTAGAAACCAGGAATGAAGGAATGAGATTGATCAGGGATGGTAGAAAGTGACACAGCAACTAACAGTTAAAACTATTTTATTAACCCTTCCTTTGGACTTCTATTTCAGTTTAATTTTGGTGGTTTTTTGTTTTTTGTTTTTTTGTACCTGGGATTGAACTCGGGACCTTGTGCTTATGAGATAGGCAGTGGAACCAGTGAGCTAAATCCCCGGCCCTCAGTTTAATTTCTTTGATCACAAACACAGAGGCAAACATATTGTGTACTCTCACTTTGCAGTTCCATAAATTGCTGGAAAGAGGGCTTTCCTGGTGCCAAGTTACGTTATTTGAAAAGTGATTGAGAACTTAATCTTTTCCCAGTAGAAACAAGATTTAGCTGGGTAGTTGTGTTCTTGTGAACACAATATGACTTATTCCCCCTGCCTATTCTGTACATATAAGTGTTTCTCCAATTTTCTGCATGGTATCAAGAGTCTTAACTGTGCACTTGTTTTGTAATAGTAAGTATTATGCCTTCCCCTGTGAACTTTTTGAGTCTCTTGTTTTTGCTTGACTATTTGAGTAATTTAATGTCATTAATGTAAAGACCCTTAAGAATTATTTTCATCAAATTTAAAGATTCTGATTTTGAGTTTGATATTTTATATCATTGTCTGCTACAAGTGAGTAGAAATGCTATTTGCTCTTCTTATTTTATTGTGTTTTAATAAGGTTAGATGTAACATCAGTAGTTAGCTATAGTTTGTCTTAGGTCAAATATGATGAATTTTGGCCTTAGTAACAAATGTCATAAAAGTGTAGTCGCCTAAAAGATGGAGCTTGAACTGAAATGAGCTACATTTTGACTGTTGTCAGCATTTCTCTGATCCCTGTAATCAGCACATCCTGGGCACCAGGGTTCTGATTGTTGCCAGGACTGTCCTTATTCCCCTTCCTAAAGTTGAGGAAGCACTGCTCTACATACATTTGAGTGTTTAAAGCAGGACATTAAATTACGTCTTGGAAATGTAACTGTAATTGGTCATCTTTGGTATAATAAAGATATTAAGATACATGGCTTAAAATATTGTAACTATAAAAACCACTAGTTAACAGTGCCTTTCTTTTAGAAATGTTAACAGAAAATAGTGCATAACATTTAAAAAAGATGAGATCACTACATAAATTCTTATGTATTCTTTGTCTCTTCAGTGTAGCTGTAGTACCATATTCACTTTTATATAATTTCTCCACCTAATGCTATGGCAAGCATTTCGCTATGTCAAACAATTTTTCCAAAAGCTGATTTTTAATGAATAATGTATTTTTAGGGATGTACCTACCATATGATTAGCCCATTGTTGAACTTAAGTCCTTATACCTCTACTTATTTTTGAATATATTATTGCATTATTTTTCTCTGTGTGTTTGATTCCCAGAAGTAGATGACTTGGCAAAGGATGTGAACTGAAAATGCCATACCAATACACAGGTGTGTAAATGATCATTTGTCTCATCCTTGCCTGATTGAAGTGCCAAGTAAAGAAAAATGATGTTGCTAATTAGATACTTGAGAAAGGTGCTACATTTTAAATTATAAGCCTTTAATTATTGATTTGAGACTCTTTTGTCAGACTTAAGTACTTTACTATTAAATTCTAATATAGTTTGATTTATTGTGACTTATCATTGTGCATATTTGTGTACTTTTTAAAAATGCTGATAAGAGATCAAGACAAACACTGATATGTCACATACCTCAACCTTTGTCCATAGACTATATATTTGGGTATATGAGGTTTATAGAAAGTTAAAAACTAGTGAAAGGTATGAGTCTAGTTTTAATCTTTATGTGGAAAGCCAGTTTTTCCAGCGTCATTTTTTAGAGAGGCTATTTTTCTTCCAGTGAAGGTGTTTGGCTCCTTTGTCAAAGATAAAGTGGCTAAGTATGTTTGGACTTGTTTCTGTGTCTTCTAATCTGTTCCTTTGATCCTTGGGTCTGTTTTTTTTGTTGCCAGTACCGTGCTGTTTTTGTCACAGCTTTGTACTATAATTTCAAGTTGGGGATTGTGATGCTTCCTGCCTTGCCTTTGTTGTGTAGAATTGCTTTTGATGTTCTATGTCCCTTCTGGTTCCGTGTGAATTTTAGGATTGTTTTCTTTAATTTTGTGAGACGTGCTTTTGGTAATTTGATCTGGATTGCATTAAATCTGTGTAACAGTTTTGGAAGTATGGCCATTTTCACTGTATTGGTTCTTCCTACCCAAGAACAAGGAACATCTTTGTATTTTCTGATATCCTCTTCAATCTCCTTTCTCAGAGTACTGTAGTTTTCCATGTAAAGGTCTTTTACTTCCTTTCTTAGATTGACTCCTAGGTATTTCATTGTTTTGGGTGGTGTTGTGAAAGATGTGTTTCCATAATTTCTTTCTCAGTGAGTTTGTTATTTGTTATAGGACTGTTGATTTTTTTGTTTATTTTTTATCAGCTATGCCGCTGACTTTGGTTATTAAATCTAGAAGTCTTTTGGTGGAGTTTTGGGGGTCTTCTGTGCATAGTATCATGTCATCTACAAATAAGAATAATTTAACTTCCTCCTTTCCTGTCTGTCTTTTTTTTTT
Organism: Fukomys damarensis; assembly: GCF_012274545.1. Taxonomy (NCBI): domain Eukaryota; kingdom Metazoa; phylum Chordata; class Mammalia; order Rodentia; family Bathyergidae; genus Fukomys; species Fukomys damarensis. The sequence continues at coordinate 8,166,431 of NW_022900929.1, forward strand.
TTTTTTTT
>NW_022900929.1:8166586-8235774 GCF_012274545.1 Fukomys damarensis
TTTTTTTTTTTTTTTTTTGGTACCAGGGATTGAACTCGGGTCCTTGCGCTTACAAGGCAGGCCACCGAACCGCTGAGCCAAATCCCTGGCCCTTCCTGTCTTTATTTCTTTCTGTTGTCTAATTGTTCTGGCTAATGTTTCCAGAACTATATTGAATAAGAGTAGTGACAGTGGACATCCTAGTCTTGTTCCTGATTTTAGAGTGAAAACTTTCAGATTTTGTCCATGTAGTATGATGTGGGCTGTTGATTTGTCATGGATGGCTTTTATCATCTATTCCAATTTTCTATAGGCTTTTTATCATGAATGGGTGTTGGATTTTGTCACATTCTTCCTTTTTTTTTGAATCTGTTGTGATCACATGGTTTTTGCCCTTGGGTCTATTAATATGGCATATTACATTTATTGATTTGCGTATGTTGAACCATCCCTGCATATCTGGAATGAATCCTACTTAATCGTGGCATATAATTTTGATTTGATGCATTCTGTTTACCAGTGTCTTATTGAGGATTTTTGTGCCTATATTCATTAGGGAGGTTGGCCTGTAGATCTATTTTGGTTGGATCCTTATCTGGTTTTGGTATCAGGGTAATGTTTGCTTCCAGGAGTGAATTTGGGAATATTGCTTCCTTTTTTATTTCATTAAAGTGTGAGAAGTAGTGGCATTAAATCTCCTAAATTTCCTGTAGAATTCAGGAGTGAATCCATCAGGGCCTAGTTTTTCTTTGTTGGCAGGTTTTTAACTATATCTTCAGTTTTATTGGCTGATACTGGCTTATTTAGAATTTTCATATCTTTTTGATTCAGCTTTGGTAATTCATATGTGTTGAGGAATCTGTCCATTTCTTTGTGCTTTCAATCTTACTGGAATGCAGGTTCTTGAAGCAGGTATTGATCTTCTGGATTTCTGTAGGATTTGTTGTGATTTTTACCCTTTTCATTCTCAGTTGCATGGATTTGAGTCTTCTTTCCTTTTTTTGGTAAGATTGGTTAAGGGTTTGCCAATTTTGTTTAACAGGATCAGTGGGTCATCTAGTGCAGACAGTTAAAGACTACTTGTGCTTTTACAGTTATTCCTTAGAACCGCTATATAGAACGTGTCCCTTCAAGAAAAATGAATACCCTGCTTCTGTTCCTTAATCAACTAGATAATCCAAGTAGAATAATGTCTTTAGTATTCTCCTACCTCCTTTTCTGACATTTTCTTTTGTATTTATTCCCTAATTTTCCTAGTGACTTAATCACCCTCTAGCTTTATAGATTACCCTCAAGCTTTGAGCCCGCCACTCTGATATTTTCCTGAATCTCTGCATTCTTTGATTGCACTAATTTAAAACTAGCCCTGTTTCCCCCATGTTAAAAGTCTTACTTCCTTTTTTTGTTTGTTTGTTTGTTTGTTTGTTTGTTTGTTTGAGACAGTCTCACTACTGAAGTCCAGGCTGGCCTTGAACTCAATGGTGATTCTTCTGCCTCAGCCTCTTAAGATCTGGGATTGCAGGCATGTGCCACCATACCTAGCAAAACTCTTACTTCCTCAGTGAATGCTTACCACAGTTAGAAGTTAGAGGAAGGTCTTATTTTTTCCAACATGAAAAACTAACAGTATTCACAAGAACTTTCGATTTTTATGTATTGGATGAACAGTTACAGTTTCAAATAATGGAAGAATATAGAGGAATACTAAGGGAGATCCAGGTTCCAGATTGTACATTTCACATCTTGTCAGTTTAGGGAAAGAATTTACAAAAATTTGTTTCATTTTATTAAGTCAAGCAACACATTTTACCACAAAATTGTGATTTGAATAACTTAACTTGAGGAAGACAGGAAATATATGTAGGGTTGGATTATTCTAGTAACACAAGTATTAAGAATTGTAGTTAATTCACTTGAACCAGGCTCTATGAGTACTTTTATCTCTTGAGTACATATTAAGAAAGATGTAGCAAATGAAAGGTGTTTGACTTGGCCAGTGGGATAATTATTGAGTGGCTGATTGGAATGTTTGCTGCTGGCTACACAGCAGAATAGTTACATAGCTCTTAGTATTAGATTAAGTACACACATTTTGTATTTTAAAATAAGTGCAGAGCCAGATCATAGAGAACATACTGGGCTTCCATTTTAGGATTAGTGTGTATATCAGTGTACTCGATGAAGGATATTCTAATATATATTTAAGGAGCTGAAATAATCTTCTAGGAAAGCCCAGATCACAAATTTATGAAATGCCTTGAAAATAATCAGTAACTAATTATGGACTGTTCATGATAAATTAAATTTTTACCAGATAAGCACATGCACAGCTGGGCGTGGCAGTACATGCCTGAGATCAGCACTACGAGGAGCAAACATTGTGAGCTCCACAGAAAGTTCAAGGTCAGCCTGGGCTACATAGCAATACCCTGTCTCAACAAAACAAAACAAAACCCAAAGAAACAAGGGAAACACACTTCCTTGGCAGCATATCTTCATTATTTTGCAGCCAGAAAAAGAAAAGATAAACTTCTACTTTTTTATTTTCCACCCACTGCATTGAATCCTTACTGTTTTATTTTTTTCCTTAATGTGAAGCTGCTCTTATTAAAGATCAGTAGGCCTTTTTATTATCATTAGTCATTTTCTCTGAGACCTCCTGTGTAGCATTGCTGACAGTTTTTTTCTTGAAATTCTTGCTCAGTTTTTGTGATACTGTGAACTCTTGTATTAGAATCCATTCCTTTTGTTTATCTTTAAATGTTGATGTAAACTGGTATGTTGCCCTAGGTTGTCTTTTGTTTACTAGAATTTCTTTTTTTTTTTTTTTTTTTTTTGGTTACTGGAGATCAAACTTGGGACCTTGCTCTTGCAAGGCGGGTGGTGTGTTTACTAGAATTTCTTAATTTCATCTACTTTTTGAATCATCTGGGAAACTTCATCAAAGTACCTAAAAATGCTTACCTGGCCAAAAAAACCCAGAAGGAGTAGAAAAAAAAAAAAGCCAGGCGTGGTGGTGCATGGCTGTAATCCCAGCACTCAGTAGGCTGAGGCAGGAGGATCGCTGTGAGTTTGAGACCAGTCTGGGCTGCATAGTTAGTTCCAGGTCCGTCTCCACTACACAGTGAGAGCCTGTCTCAAAAAACCAAAAAAAAAAAAACCAACAAAAATGCTTACCTGAATGTTGCTTGGTGATATTGCTTAGGATCTGGGTGGGATACAATCATTTATTCTGGAATAACAGCTGAGATACTATATGACACTAATACGATTTCTGATGAAGAAATACAGTTTGGTGCTGTCTCATTGCTACCTCAGTTAAAATTAACTATCATAATGATAGGTAACATTTGAGGAACTTTTGTTTTAATGTCAAGCACTGTGCTAATTAATAAGTATCTTAATTGAGGTCACATACTTGTGATTGAGTTAGGATTTGAATTTGGACAAAACTGTTTTCAAAACCCAGAAACAGTGAGGAGAGAATGTGAGGAACAAGAAAGAAAAAAAGATCCACATTATGGGCACCAGCTGGCTGTCCACCACTTCAGTCTTGTCACAGACTCAAGAGACTGTGCTTTTAAGCATTCTTTGATTTCTTCTCCGCACTGTTGCTGGCAAGATGGTAATGGTAACTCTTCTACTTATGGGTATTCTGGAAAGTTGCAGTACCTACTGAAATGGTACTCTGTCTTTCCAAGCCTCATTGAAATATGACTGCTTTTCCAGGCTGGTGTGAGATCTCAGTTTTCAGTTCTGTTGCTCTTGAGTATTTTGTTAATGATCTCGGTCAAATTCTGCCTTGTATTTCATAGCTTATTACTCCTAACGTACTTAATATTTTTGAGGAAAGGATTACATCGTATCTTTGCCTTTCCCCTTCATTTATATGATAAAAATTCAATGATTATTCACAAAGTGCCAGTACTGTTATAGTCTGTGAAAGTCTAGAGATTAAGAGATTTGACAGCAGAATGAGGAGATGTAGTAAAACAAATACGTTATTTGTATCTTTAATGACAAGACTTTTCAGAATGCTTTCTCTTGTAAATCCTAGGATCGATCTTAAAGAATCCCAGTTCCAAGGAACTGAAGGAACCTGATGTTAGATATGTGTAACTATCATGTAACTTTCTTTAAGACCTCGTATACAAATATCACGAATGCTGGAAATGTAATATTCTTGATTGATGATAGATTTGTAGCTTTCATGGACTACAACTCAAAGAGGAGAAAGGTTATTTTAACCTGCTTGTTATGTAAAAATTACATGTGTTGTATCACAAACTCTTACTTCATAATTTTCATGATGTATTTAACAAAGTAAAATTTAAATCCAAATATTGCTCCTTAAAGTCCAGTATAAGGGAATGATAATGACACTATTGCATTTCAAAGTCAAAATAAATGTAAAACAGACATTTGAATCAGTCAACAGATTTTCAGAATTTATTAAAATATTACTTAACAAATATATTCTGCTCTTTTATCAGTTCATCTACTATTGAGGTATACATTGTGCCAAGGAATGGTTCTAATGAGGTCTTGTGCTCAAAACTACTCTGTAGGGCTGTAGAGATTGCCTTTAGCTACTTTTATTGATAGGGCCCTTGAGGCACAGAAATTGTGGTTTGTTTAGGTCTCAGGTATACTTTGAAAAGAAGTTTGAGATGACGTGGGTTAAGGGGATGATGAGACACTGATGGAAGCATGGAGAGGGGTGGGATATACCAAATTACATCTTGCAAAAAAACTCTGAGAAATACTGTTTTTACCACACTGTTTCTGTGGTGATAAGTACTGTGTTTCATAGTGAAAAGATAGCTTGAGTTTTTCAACTTCCCTTATCAGTTTTGTATTGGTCCCAATGATATGAGTGAGATGACTTTGTGTAGGAAATTAACAACCATTTTATCAGCCTTACTTGAATAGCGTTTTGGTAATTTCTATTATAGGATAATAGAATTATTAAAACACTTATTTGTAGCCTGCTAATCTCATTTGTATGAACTTAATATTTAATAGTTTTAGGCTTAAGAAAAAAGTTCAATGAATTGGAATGTTATTCTGGAAGAGTATTACTGTCTTATAAAAGATTTCCGTTTTCCTCTTAGCCTTCTAACAAAGAGGTTTTAGTTTGGGTCCAGATCAGTTGTGGGGTTAGATTTGAGGGGTTGACAGAGAGTACTCCGAAGAGATCAAAAGCTATGAATCTTTAGTCAGACATGGTGGCACATGCCTGTATAGTAATCCTGGCACTCTGCAAGGCTGAGGCAGGAGGATTGCAAGTCCAGACTGGACAGTTTAGCTATTCAGGAAGACTTTGTCTGAACAGAAAAAATGAAAAAAGAGCCAGGATGTAGCTCAGTGTGAATATCCTGGATTCAATCTACAGTACCACTAAAACAAGCAAAACTGTAGAACATTGGCTTTCTCTCTTTTACCTCTTCTATATTATGAATTCCTTTGTCCTTTACTTTTGCCATTTGGAAATCTGTATATTAGTGCTACAAAAGCAGTGCTCCTGTTTTCCATAATAAGACAAGTAGAGCAGGACAAAGAACAAAGAGCACGTTCTTTAACCTGCTCAGAGTCTAGAATAACCTGCTAGTTAAGTGAAGGCCATGAGCTTTGCCATTCAGCTTGAGATACATCTTTGCTATTTGATAGGGACATTTGTCCTCAGCAAGTTAACTTCTCAGAGCTTTTGTTTATTCATCTGTAAAACTGGGTAAAGAATCTTGCTTAGCATTCTGTAGTAATGAAAGCTATTGAGGACATGTAAACTGCTTAGCTTAGCAACTTTCTTACAATTGTATAAAAATGGTAAGTGTTGTTAAGTACTGGTAATTCAACCTAGTTAACTGGAGTGGGAAACTACTTGGAAATGTTGGGAGAATCCTGATGGGTTAAAGAGGCAGTGGGAGCTGAGCTTTGGCATCTGGCTGCCTGCTGTCATCTCAACCTATGCCTACCACTTATCATCTCTGTGACCCTGGACAAAACAGTTCTCTTCTTTTTGTTTGAGTTTTTTTATTTTCAGCTGATAATGGTGATAATAGTATCTGTCTCATGGGGTAGTAAAGATAAAATGATTCAATGTTTGTGAAATACTAGCTCTCCAAAGAATTCATAACTCAGTGGCTGTCACTGTCATCATCGTACTTTAGCATTTCATTGCTGCAGGATTTGATATTTAAAATTTGGAGAATGCCCTTTGGGAGACATTTGTCATATTTGGAGACATTTTTGGTTGTCAGAACTTGGGAAGAAGGGTTACTTCTAGCATCTAGTGGGCACAGGCCAGCTATGCTACTGTGTGTCCTTCAGTGGACACAAGAGTTCCCACTGTAGCATTGTGAGCCCAAACTGGAGTGCTGAGGGTGAGAGTCCCTGTGCACATCCTGCCTCATACCAGCACCCACAGTTGCCTGAACTTGCAGATTCCTTTCATTTACTCTTTTCCCTCTTACAGGACGCAGCACTCATCAGCCTCTTTAAAGAATTAAAAGTTAAGGGGCTTGGGATTTAGCTCAGTGGCTTTACCACCTGCCTCACAACCACAAGGACCCGAGTTCGATCCCCAGTACCAAAAAAAAAAAAAAGTTATATGTCATATAATATCTAGACTATACAAAGAACTGAAAAAAATTGGACCTCCAAATTTAAAGACCTAATCCAAAAATGGGCACCTGAGTGAAAATATATGAAATTATATACATACATACATATATATATGAAAAAGGTTCAACATCACTGGTCATTCAAGAGATGCAAATTAAAACAATGCTGAGATTCTAGAAAGAATGGCTACTATCAAGAAATTAGCAGTAACAAATGTGGGATGAGCTGTGCAGAAAAAGGAACCTTCTCCACTACTGGTGGGAGTGTAGACTAATGCAACCACTGTGGAAATCACTGTGGAGATTCCTCAAAAACAACTACAGATTCCATTTGACCCAGCTCTTCCCCTAATTGTGTTTTGTTTTGTTTTGTTTTGTTTGGTACCGGAGATTGAACTTGGGTCCTTGTGCTTTCGAAGCAGGTGTCAGAACCACTGAGCTAAATCCCTGGCCCCTAATTGGTTTCTTTCTGAGAGAATTAAAAGCATCATACCACAGTGATACATGCACACCCATGTTTATAGCAGCATAGTTTGTAATAGCTAAATCTTGGAAACAGCCCAAATGCTTGTCAATTGCTGACTGGATAAATAAGATGTGGCTTTTTTATACAGCGAAGTACCGCTCAACCTTAAAGAAGGATGGGCTTGAGACATTTTTAGGTAAATGGATATACCTTGAGACCATACTCTTTTTTTTTTTTTTTTTTTTTTTTTTCTTGAGACTTAAATGAAATAAGTCAGACACACATCTGTAAATGTTGCATTGTTTTCTCTGGTGTGAGAAATTGAAAATGTAAATAAGGACTAAAATGTATAAAATAGACACTGAAACAGAAAGAAAATGTTTAAATAGGAAGAGGCATTAGGGAACGGAGAGGGGGGAAGGAAGGAAGGGAAAAAGGAAAAAATTAGAAAAGGTAAAATAGAAACAAAACTTTTGTAAATGGGAAGTGGGGTTGAAGGGAAGCAAGGGGGATGGGAAAAAAATCAACATATATCACATATAGGTGCAAATTCAATATGATGAAGTGATCATTATGTGTATCTAAATTGTATCAATAAACTTATTAAAATTATATCTCATATTCCTTGAAGAAATGCTGTCGTACAAAGAGGAAAAATTAAAATGCTTCATAACCTTTCTCAACTAGAAATAGCCATTGTGGGAAACTTGATATATTTTCTTTCATTATTACTCCCTTCAAAGACAGGAGAGTTTATAAAAATAAATATTTTTATTTAAAAGACTTAAGTTCTAAAGACATGTAGTAAAAATTTTTTTTCTCCCTCTTCTGGTTTCAGTTTCTTCTCTAGAGATCAATATTAATTTGATATGAGTCTTTTGGTATTTTCAGTGTTTTCCCCTAAACTTACTATATTGTTCATGTATCCATTTCAGTGTATTCTAGCAGTTACAGGTATCATAGTATGTTTTTATCATGTTTATATAGTTGACTGTTGATGGACGTGGCTGTTCACTGTCATAATCAATGTTTTTTTAAGCTCCTTGGATTTTTAAGCGCACATATAAATGCATATCTGATGTACATTTCTGGAATTGAAATTGCCAGGCTGAGAGTGTGAGGACTTAAATTTTCATAGACTACCAAATTGTTCTTCAGAAAAATTGTACCAGTTCACAGTTTCACCAAGAGCCCTTCTGTTGTTTGGCCTGTTTCCTTTAGGCTGATTTTTTTTTTTTTTTTTTTTTTTTTTTTTTTTTGTTTTTGTATTGGGGATTGAACTCCAGACCTTGTACTTGCGAGGCAGGTGTAGCACCACTGAGCTAAATTCCCAGCTCTCTTTAGGCTGATTTTTTAGCACAGTTTTCTCTCTGAATACCACATTAGTTATGTCCCTTAGGTTTTCATATACAGCACTCATTTTGTTTATATTTAAATAGTTTTCACACAAGAAGAGTTAAGGAGAGAGATTGTTTTCTATCAATATAAGCAAATGGATTGTTTCTGTTTCTGTTAGTTTCTGGCTTCACTCCAGAGAATATGGTCTGCAGATTTCTGTGTTTTCTAGAATTGATTGATTTTCTTTATAGCTTAATATCTAATCAGCTTTATGTAAGTATTCCATAGTTATTTAAAATGCTAATTATCTGGACAGGAGTATATATATGTGTGTATATATATATATTAATATAACAATCAAGGATGTTGCTGTTACTCATAGTACTTAATGTTTTCTAAGCACTCGATCTATCGGTACCTGAGAAACCTGTTGCTCTTTTACTGTGAATGTGTAGCTTATTTTTCCTAAATTTTTGCCTTACATATTTTTATTCTTGCCTTTATCTTATCAAATATTCATGCATTCTTAATCTTACTAAATGATATCACAGAAATACTATTCATTGGTCACTTATTCTGTACCAGGCACTGTTTAGCTTGTACGTGGATTGTGTAGTTTAATTGGCACAGTTAGTACTATTATGCCAAAGTGATATGTGAGGAAACAGAAAATGCAAATATTGCGTGCACTAAAATCAGTTGTGCTGTAAAGGGTGAGATTTCCTCCAGTAAGCTGACGTTAAAGGCTATGCAGATAACAAATCTGTTATGCTTCAGTACAGAGATGTGGATCAGAATCCTGAAGTCCTAAAATTTCCTTCTCCTATACTCAACTGCACCTCACGCCAGCCCTACATATTGCTTCATGTTTATCCTATTTTTTAAAGCTGCCTTTGTCAGCATGAAGGTCGGTGGTTTGGTTTTCCAGCACTGGTTTAGATCAAAATCACTTGTTTGCCGAGGCTTGGCCTGGAGACTGATTTAGTAGCTCCCAGTGTGGAGCCAGTGTAATTTGTTTTACCCAAATAAATAACATTGATTCAAACTTATGTTTTTATAGATATATCCTTCAAGATGCAGCTTTGTTGTCACTTTTTACCAGACACCTTCTTTAACCCGCCATCTGATTTAGAAGTTATTTTTCTCTTTTATTCCACCATCCTGAAGATAACCCAGAGCTCCTGGCATCTCACTTACCTGTCTAATCACTAGTCTGTTGGAGTTCTGATCTGTTTGCTCCTTTAATCCCTGTGACTGATACACAGGGGTGATTAATAAATATTTACTGCATTGTTATTCATACCAAACAATATCACATCGCTGAGTATATTTATTACTAAATTGTGCATGTAGCGGTGTGTGTGTATTTTTGTTTTGTTTTTGGTTTTTGAGACAGGGTTTTACTGTGTAGTTCAGGCTGGCCTTGAATTCACTATGTAACCCATGCCGGCCTCAAACTTACAGCAGTCCTCCTACCTCAGCGTCCTGAGTGCTGGCATGACAGGTGTATACCACCATACCCTGCTTCAATTATATTTTGGATAACAGTCCTTTATCAGATATTTCTCCCAGTCTGTGTCTTCTCAATCTCCTGACATGTCTTTCACTAAGCAGAAATTTTCTGGTTTTTGTTGTTTGTTTGTTTGTTTGTTTGTTTGTTTTGACAGGATCTCACTATGTAGATGAGACTGACCTGGAACTCACTATGTAGCCCAGTCTGGTCTCGAACTCACAGCAGCCCTCCTGCCTCAGCCTCCCAAGTGCTGGGATTATAGGCGTGTGCAACCGTGCCCGGCCAGAAATTTTCTGTTTTTAATGAAGTCTAGCTTATCAGTAGTTTCTTTCATGGATTTTTGCATTTGGTGCTGTATCTACAAAGTTACAGCTATACCCTATGCCCTCTAGGTTTTCTCCTGTATTATCTGCTAGGTGTTTCATACTTTTGCATTTTACATTCAGAACTACAAGCCAATTTAGATTTTTACGAAGGATATGAGATCTGTGTCTACATTCAGGTGTTAGTGTGTGTATTTTCAGTTATTCCAGCACCATTTGTTTGAATGACTATTTTTGCTGTACTGTATTATTGTCTTTGCTCCTCTGGGAAAGATCAGTTGACTTTATTTATGGGACTCTATTTAGGGACCCTCTCTTCTGTACCAGTGATCTGTCTGTCTCACCATTTCACTTGTGTATAACTTAATGTGTTTAACATTATTTGGAACAAACTGTTATCTGTTAGACTAATTAAGAACAGGAAAAATAAGTTTTTATTTTACCTTCATTTATTATTCCATCTTTAGTGCTTTTCCTTTCTTCATGTAGATTCAGGTTTCTGACATACTATTTTCGTTCTCGCCAGATGACTTTCAACATTTTTTCCAAAGTACATCTGCTGGCAACAGATTCCCTTAATTTTTTGTCTTGAGAACTTAGTTTTCCTTTATGTCTGAAGGATAATTTCACAGGATACAAAATTCTAAGTTAATGAGTGTCTTAGTGTCACTATCTTTGTTGAGACACTAATGAATACCTGGAAATTAAAGTGGATAAGGTTTATTTTGGCTCACAGTTTGTAGAGGTTTCGGTCTGTAGTCTGCTGGCTCCAAAGCAGGACTGCATGGCTTGGGCATGGCAGAAGAAGAGTTGCTTATTTCATGGCAGACAGGAAGCAGAGTTAGAGAGGAGCCAGGAAGGGAAATAGGCCCTTTTGGGTCACCACCCCACACTCCTCTTCCAGCCAGGCCCCACCTCCTAAAAGCAAGCCAGGTATGATGCCTTCAATCCAATCACCTTTCAAAGGTCCCACCTGTAATCACATGAGGCTCTAGGGCAGTACTAGTGAACCTATAGCACACACACCGCAGCGGGCTGTTCTGTTGCGCACACTTTCAATAGAGTTTTTAATCTCCGGATATCTGTTTGAATCTGTTTTATGAATTCCATTTCTTTCCTCTGTTGGGCATTCATTGTTTCCATTTATTTCTTATGCTGGGCCTTCATGGCTTCTGTCATGGTCCTGAGCTCATCTACTTTTTTCTCAGTTTCTGTTCTAGAGTTTCAAATCATGACTTCCATTTTGCTCACCATCTCTATGGTTAACTGGGAAATTATTTCTATTTTGAATTTTTCTATACCCTGATTGATCTGTTTTGTTACTACCTGTGCTATGGGTTCAGGGTGTCCTGCTGGTTCACTATCTGACGTGTCATCCTCATTTGCCCTACTGTTTGCCATTGGTGAACTGGAAGTCTGTCTTTGTGTCTTGCTTAAGTGTTTTCTCATTTTTATTTTTGTTGTTGGGTTGTCCTTGGTTTAATTTCTGGGTTATTACTTAAATCTTCCTGATATAGTTGTGCTTTAGCTTTTGAGACTCTGACTCATAGATGTTGTCATTTTCATAATATCGGAGAAAACAACTCACTAAATCAATCACAATCCTTTATCCCAGTTGATACATTCAGCAGCACAATAGGATCAAGCACAACTTGCAAATTGACCACTTGTGGTAGTCATTAATCTATTACCTTTAAACCATGTGAATTAAATTAAAATAAAGAAGCAGCCCAAAATATGTTTGCAGTGAATACGCTTTTCATTATAGCATCTTTACAATTTAGGATGGGGGGTTAGACTGAGTTAGGACGAGAGGAGTAGATAAGTGAAAGAATTGGAGAGGGTTTCAAGGGAAGCCAAAGGACATAGAGTGACCATACTATCTTTATGAAACTATTAAATTCAAAAGGGATAGACAGAGTGCAAGAATAAGGACAAGAATATATCCCCTTAGAGTTACAGGAACTCACTTTCCCTTGAAACTACTGACCCATGAGTGAGGTAAAATGACAGAAGAAAAGAACATAAAGAAAAAAGAAAAAATGGTAAAAGGAGAAGTCTGAGGGCAGGAGCAGGAATAGAAAGGGAGACGAGGGATAATGTGGAGCAAGAAACTGAGTTGGAGAAAGAGGACAGAAAAAAGAAAGAAATTGAAGGGTGGAATGAGGAAAAGAGAGAAAGAAAAAAAAAAGAATTTGAAGGGCCTCTTTCAGACTGTGTCTCTGCTGTCATAATATACCACGTGCACAGCCATGTGCAGAACCAAGTCCCCTGATCTCAGCTAGCCAATGGCAGGTCCCAGCGACTCAGACTGACCTCAGGCCACAAGGCCTAAATTGAGTTTCCCAACCTGCAGGGTTGAACACACAGTTCTATTACAGGTTTCCCCCACCCTTTCTTTAAAGAGGTTCAAAGTTGGGAGCTCATAAAAATACCCTTTATAACCACCTATGCCTCTGCAGAGTGGGTCCAAGGACTGGCCCAGTCAGGAGGTCTCAGAGCACGCGGGTGTTGGGGGTCGTGGGGGGTGTTTCAAGGGCACCAGGGCGGCTACCTTCCTCGCTGGGGCTGATGTCAGAGCAGGCCGGAGATGGCACGGACCAGCGGGGCCCAAGCAGGCGGCGGGAGAGATCTCAGGGCGGCCTCCTCTGCAGCGGTTTCCACAATTAAGGGCAGGCTAATCTCACTGCCACCTCCTCCCCACTTCCAGGATGGCTCACAGCTGAAGAACTCTAGTCCGCAGCGGGCTGTTTGTTCAAAGTTCTAAAAGGTTCGCCATCACTGCTTTGCGGGGACATCGGTATAAACCAGAAATGAAGGGTTTTTTTTGTTTGTTTTTTTATCCTTTGTTAAATATTTATCTTCCTTGTTGTACAAGTTGCCCCCCCCCGTTTTTTTATTTTTGTTTTTCTGTTGTTTAAAAATTATACCCATTGCTGCCGTTCTTTAACCCTGTCAGTTGTCTCTGAACTTCTGGATTTGTGGTTGATAGTTCTCATTGATTTTGGAAATTTTTGCAAAATTCCCGTTATATTGATACCATTATAGTTATCTCAGTCCTTGAATAAAATCCCCCTCCCAAGCCCCCCCCATCTTTGTTCTCTTTGCTTTTCAGATTTGGAGGTTTCTCTTGAGATATCATCAAACTCAGAGTTTTTTATATCAGTTGTGTCCATCAGTGATAATCTTCATTTCTGTTATAATGTTTTTGATGTCTAGCATTTTTTTTAATATGGGGAATTTTTTATTATTACGTGTTTGTGATACATATCAAATACATAACCATATTGCATCTTATTTTTTTTAACTTCCCCTCCCCTTTTTCTCCTTTCTCTCTGCTTCTGTGACTAGATCCCTTTTCCATCTCTGAGATTTTTAGTATTTTTATCTCTGCTTACGATGCCCATCTGAACAGGCAGTGAAACATATAATCAGATTTTATTTGGGGGAAGTAAGAAATACAGTAGATGAACATTTTGATTCTGATATATTTGTTTTTAGAAATGTTAAAGGTGTATGCGTGTATCTTAAAATTGAGGAAATTGAGCAGTCTTAGAAATCTTTCATGATGAACAGTTTGCTCCAAATCAGCTCAGAAATAAGTACAAATAATTTAAAAACAACAAGCATAACTGTGGAAATAGGAACTAGAGAAACACCAGTTACACCTGATCAGTACTGAATATAATTCTGAAATTATCTTTCTGGGCCACATGATAGCCTGTATTATTTGAAGTGTTAACTTCAGTAGACCACCCAGTTAATTTATTCATGGTTCATGTTATACATTTGTCTAAAAATATGAAATACAGAGAATAAGTTGGTGAAATAGTAAACTTAATTATTTCACTTTAAATTGCAGGCTTTCCACTCAACTTTTAAAAATAAAAACTTCCATAATTATTGATAAAATTTCTATCATTATGCTACACATTTTGAAGCTCTGGTGTTTTGGTGTATGTAGGTTTATAATTGTCATATATTTGGTAAATAGATGCTTTTTTAAACTTTCAATTTCTTTTTTAAAAATTAATTTTATTGGTACACTTTTGATTTAAATAATGATTACATTCATCATAGGGGATTTGTACCTGTGTGTAATATATATATTGATTATTCTTTTTTCCCTGTTCCCCTCCCCTCCCTTCAACCCTTCTTTTCCACCCCATTTGCAAAAGCTTTGTTTGTTTTTTCCTTTTCCCTTCCTGCCCTTCCCCTCCTCTCTCCCTTGGCCCCTTTCCATTTGAACATTTTCTTGCTACTTCTCCGTATTCATCAATCCTTTTATCAATATGTAAAGTCCTTATTTGACTCCTAACACGTTTTTTATTAATGTTTGTTTTATCTGATATCATGGCCATCCGGCCTATTTGCTTATAATTTACTTGGAGTATTTTTTTCTAGCCTCTTCTTTCTGCTTATTTTTTTGTATTTAGCTCTAAAGTGACTCTTTTGTAAGTAGGTCATGTCTTTTAATCCATTTTGATTTAAGTTTACATGTAAATGCTAATAAGGAAGAGCTAACTTGCCACTTTTTTACTTTGCTTTCTGGATATCATATAGCTGTGTGATCCCTTCTTTTCCCCATTACAGTGCTGGGACAGTCCTCTGCTGATTGGCTGGACTTTCACTGAGCTTAATGGTCAGTTTAAGGTGAAAGCTTAGGTCTTAGTCTTAAGGCTTTTCTGAACGTGGATTTTCTCTCTGCCAATGTGATTCTTCCCCTTGTATTTGTGGCTGCATGTGAATGTCATAATTTCTCACGCTCAACCCTGCTTTTCTTGGGCCCTTATATGGTCAGTTTAGCCTTCTACCATGACCTATGGCCCCAGGCAGCAGACTTGTAGCTCTTGTACAGTTTTTGTATTAGGTGCGCACTGCTTCTCTTATTAGACAAGACAGGACCAGCTCCCCAAGACCCAAGAGAGGTTTAAAAGTGGTCAGGGCAAGGAATTGGTCACTAGGCGCTGCCCTCTTGAGACCCAGCAGAACAGAAGGCATGGGGCAAGAGCACAGAGGCTGCATGTGGCTTTTTTTTTTTCCTCCCCATTTTCTTTTCTCTTTTTTTTTTTACATAAGGACATTTTCTTTGGTACCATAGGTCTTTCACTCTTTTTAGCACTCTTAAGTTAATTCACCTGATTGCTGGTTGTGTTTTGATATTTCTGTAAGAGAATGAGAGCTTGAAGATTCTTTGCCATTTTGATATTTCCACTTGAGAGTGCTATCTAAATTAAAACAAAACAGTGTTATTGAAGGGAATTTAGAAGACCAGAATTATAGAAAAGCTTGAAAAATATTCCTACCACCCCAGAAGAGTCACTGTTTGCACTTTGGCTTGTTGTCTTTAAGGCTGTTACTTTCTGCATCTCTTTCTCCTTTTGTCCTAGTTTTTCTTGTTCCTCTGCTCTTCTACCACCAATAAAACATAATCTTAAGTGTGCTAATTTTGAAATGTACTTTTTGTTTTTCATTTACCAAAATACTTTGATAAATAGTACAATTTTTATGTTTCTAAATATTGTAGATAATTTTGATTATCACTAAATTCTTGGATTGTATTGTAGTTTTTAAACTTTTATTCAGAGTATAAAAATTAAATAAGCAGGTATGAGTAACCTATGTTTCCTGTGACTTAGACATTTCTGGTATTTTTATGTCTGAAAAAGTGGCACCCCCTCGATTATAGGGGTTGGCCCAGACCACTTAGGAAGAATCTTACCTCATTTGGGCACTAATATAAGAATTTAGGTGGGCATGTAACTGTTCATAGGCTAAACATGCTTATTACTATAAATCAGTAACAGCGAAGACTTTAGCTGGATGGTGGTGCACCCCTGTAATCCCAGTACTTGGGAGGCTGAGGCAGGAGGATTGCTCTGAGTTTGAGGCCAGCTTGGGCTACATAGAGAGTTCAAGGCCAGCCTGAACTATATATCAAGACCTTGTCTTAAAAAACAAATATGTTCACCTGTGCTGTACCCGTTATTATATTATGACTTATAATTTGCCCTAACTTTGCATTGTACCTTGAGACTATTTATCTTTTGGTGACAATAAATAGTATACTTGATGCTATATGTAGACTAGACTTGGGAGATCAAGGAAGAGTAACTTGGGCCAGGGATCTAGCTCAGTAGTTCTGTCGCCTGCCTCACAAGCGCAAGGATCTGAGTTTGATCCCTGTACAAAAAAAAAAAAGGAAGAGTAACTTGAAAATCATGCCTAAGCTCCTCTGTCAGTACCTCCTGCTTCAAATAGAGACAGTTACAGTTCATAAAGAGGTATCCTTTTCCTTAAGACAGTGTATAGGAGAATAAATTAGAAAGTGTGTGATATCAAGTTTTATACTGAGGTACAGTATGATTAATTTTCTTTGTAGCAGCCCTTCCTACTTTCTATAGCTTCATTGTTTCTTGCTTTGGTCATTCATTATTGTCTATAATGAAGGTTTAGACTTATTTCACTGACATGGTAATATAATACTTCAACTAGGATTTTTTTTTTATAGTGATTAACTTCGGTGTCTGGGAATACATTACTATTGAAAGTGTAGACTATAGTATTAGGTACCTAGTTTTAAAGAACACAGACAGTAAAACTAAAGCAGTTGTAAAATAATTCTTGTAAATGTGAATAATTTGATAAGAAACTAAGTACGAAATACTTATTTTGGTATGGATCTTTGAATTGTATATTCTAATGTCAGTTACTTGTTAGATCGAGAAGTACTTAAGTGAATGAAGTTTGCTTATTGCATTCATTGGGTGAAGTGGCTGCATCTAAACAAATTTTTTTTCCATTTTCTTCCCTCTTTAGGAGAATCTGGATTGGGAAAGTCAACATTAATCAACTCATTATTCCTCACAGATTTGTATTCTCCAGAGTATCCAGGTCCTTCCCATAGAATAAAAAAGACTGTACAGGTATGTATGTTAGTATTGTGAATTTAATGATAAGCTGGAATGATGCTAGCACACACTCATACTATTAAAGTTTATTTGCTTGCATAGAGGTAAGACACAAATTTCGGCCTAGACCCAGTGTTAGGTGGCAGGTATGACTCTTCAGGCTTTAAAAACAAAAACCCCAACCCTATATTCCTGTTTTGGTGAGTCTGAGGTGGAGTTGAGTGCATTTTGCAGGTGATGTTGGTGGCTCATACTTTGTATCACAAAGGGCTAGACTCCAGATCTGTACTTCTCAGTAGAGAAGACTGTGAAGTGATACAAAAATTTAAAATCACTTACATAGCTCACATTGTATTTTTGTTTGGTAGCACAGCTCTAAACTATTGAATGAGACAATTGTTGGTGAACTAAAGCAGAAATTTGCAGCATATGAGAGAGAGGCGAGAAAAGAACAGCTTTCCTTAAAACTACACTTAAGGACTAGTAGTGGTTATCCTGGTGTACAAGATGGAAGGACAGCCTGATGTAGGGCAAACTATTAGGGCCCTAAGAAGTAGTTTCGTGAAGTAAATATTTTATCTCTTCTTAAGAATTTATAAGTGTTCTAGAAATTTTTATTTTGTTTTTGTTGTTTTTTTCCCCCTTAAAACCTTCACTGGGCTTGCTGTTTGAAATTATTTGCACAAATGTCTCTTAAAAACTCTTATGGCTTATTTTACAATCAGTATTGAAAATTTTAATCCTAAGTGAGAAAGGTAAACTTTTAATTTTCTTAATTTATTTATTTAAATTCAACATGAAATTTTAAATGGATTTGATTATTATTAAATAGAATCATAAGTTCAGAAATATTTGATGTAAAAGATCTTTTAGATATTATTTTTGGTGACTTTCTGGTGAGGAAATTTTCTCAGTTCTCTTTATTGTTCTTACTTGCAGCATAATGTCAGACCTCCATTAATAATAAAACTTAACATTTTTTTTTTCCTTTTTTGGGATGGTGCCGTCCTACACACTTTAGATGTGTCAGTTTATTTGAATGTTACAGTTTAATGTGGCAGGTAATAGTATTACTCTCATTTTATAGATGAGGACACAAAGGAAGAGTGAGGATATGCCTAAGATTATGACGGGCTCAAATTCAGATAGACTGTTCTGTTCTGTGTTCTGTTAGACTATGTATGTATTTTATATTATAGATACTTAAGGCTAATTGAGTGGATTAGCCAGCTCTTAAGGAATATTTTAACTTTGTATTACTCTTCCACTCCCTTGTGGATAGTGTTTTATCTAGCAAATTATCAATTTTCTTTTGGTTTATTTTCATTTTCCTTTTATTTATTTTTCCATTTATTTATTGATTGATTGATTGATTGGTACCAGGAATTGAATTCAGGCTCTTGCGTTTGTGAAGCAGGCCATGGAACCACTGAGCCAAATTCCCGGCCCTTTCATTTTCCTTTTAAGTTCTAACATTTTTTTTCCCCCCAATGGGGAAGTTAAGACAAAGTGAAGTCAAAGGAGTTGATCACCAAAGCCATTTCTTCATCATAGATACAGCATACGTGAAGACAGTTAAAAGAAAATAGAAAATGCTAGGCTATATGACTATAACATCAAATGCCTGTTAGTAAATTTCCTAGAAGAAATTAAAAAAAATTAATTGTATGTTTGCTGTTTATTAGGCTTGGATTTGCAAACTGGTCTCAAGGAGGTTTTAATTACCTTTAAGGTTCCATGTGTGAAATTTCGATAAACTGTTGGGTAGGTGATGGAGGTCATTGAGGTCATCATAGAAGATTTGTATTTTTCCATGTTTTATTTGAATAAAGATAAGATAAGGATACTTGCTCTCTTGATGCACCAAGGCAGTAATTTCTCCCAAGTGGCTGAACATGTGAAAGCACTGATAGGACATAATGTAATTCTGAGAGCTGAGTCCATAGAAGTTCAGCAAAATACCACTCAGATAATGAGATTGCTCATAATAGAACTGTGCTTATTCTCTTCTGGGCCACATATTGCAAAAGTCTGTTAAATAGGATGCATATCAACTTTTCATTGCTGATTTTCTCCTTTGTGTGATTGTGAATTTTTTTCATTTTTATCATATTTTCTGTTTTATAGTTAGCATGTTTTTATAATCAAAAAAAGGAAAGTGACCACATATTTAAGCAGAGTGTTTTATGAATTTCCCTATGTGTATATTATGTCCAGGTGACTATAACTAGATTAAATATTTAGCATATTTCTACCATCCCAAAAGTCTTCAACTTGTTTCCCTCTCAATCCAGTATTATACCCACCTCTCCTATGGATAAACACCTTGCTAACTTCTATCTCCATAAATTAATTTTACCTATATTTGAACATTTTAAAGACACACTTTTATAGCTTGTTTCTTTCACTGAAGATTATGTCTGTATTATTTATTCATGTGGTGGTAATTGTAGTTCTTTTTCATTGCTGTGTAATATTCTTTTGTTGTACCATTATATGCCTTTTTAGATAAGCATTTGAGTTTTTTAATTTTTTATGAGTATTCTTACATATCTTTTTGTGGATAGGCATTTCTGTTGTATGTTGAATGTTGTGTGTTATGTATAAAAATACAAAGGCACTTTAGTATATTTTCTTTCGTTTTTTGATGTGTATGAATGGGTCATTACCTGCATAGGTTTAATTGAAGTGTTGTTGTCATTTTAGTATTTCCTGTCTTTTTCTTTCTGATATGCAGGAGCTCCTTACTGAGTAGTGTCCTTTGCATTTTGGACATTGTAGGTTTTTTCCCATTACAGATGCTGTAGTATATCCTCAGTTTATTAGAGTTCTTCTCACTTTGGTCTAGCTAAATTACACTTTCTAAACAGACTTAGCTTCCTTTAAGAAACCCCCAAAAGTGTCTTCTGTGGTGAATGTCTTCCTGGCTCTTCCTGTCTGAAGATTGGGGGTGAAGACAGGTGCACTACTGTTTACTCTCTCTTCTCCATGAACAGTAAGATCTGTCACATCTGATGACCACATTGATCCTAACTGGAGTCCCAGAGAATTCCTCTCTCTTAACTGAACCATGAAGTGTTTCTTTGTATATTGGAAACAAGTTGAAGATCATACATAACATATTACAGGCCTGAGCATCCAAGAGGTCTGACTGTAGTTAGTAAATGGAATGTGGCCGTCTTCTAGTGTGGCCGTCTTCTCCAACTAGCTGTCTCCTCACCAAACCCGGTAGTCTAGAGATGATCTGCCTTTGGAAGCTAAAAATTTCTCTCAGTGAGTGCAGGGAAGCGGTTACCAGTGTTGTATCTTAACCCAGACATCTCAGACCAGTCTTGAGTTTCAAAAAAAGGGTCTGAGATTTTCCTGATGTGAAGGCTTTTTGAACCCTTCCAGCTATAAGAAAACACTCTCTTCTCTCTTCCTCCTCCCTCCTTCCTGAGCATATCTAATTACAAAATACTTGTATATTAAAGGAAAATGTGTTCACTTTCAGTCTAGGAAGATAAGTGTTGAAAGAACTGATTTTCAGACTCCTTTAAATCAGTGGTTCTGGCTTGAGGGAAGTTCTCAATCTTAATTTAGAAGCGCTTTGCAGTTAATTCCTAAGCTCTGTCTTAGACCTAAGGACCCTGCATTGTGCATTTCTAGGCCTCAACTGATGCTGCTTACCAGTGGTTCTCCAATTTGAACTCCTGTCACCTGCAAGGACTGTTAACACAGATTGCTGAGTCCTCCCCTGGAATTTACAATACTTTAGGGATGAGGCGAGGCCCAAATAATTGCATTTCTAGTAAGTTCACAGATTGTGCTACTGCCTGCTGGGTAGTACACTTTGAGAGCCCCCTGCTCTCTAGTGTGCTGCCTGCTGCGCTTTCATCCTGTCTCTGTGGGGAGGAGGCAGGAGAGGGAAGTGTTCTTCCTTAGTATTTTCAGAATATTTCCAGTTGCATGAGATAGTGCCACATTGCTTTTCTTTCCCCTGACAGATATTACAGAGAAATGACAAGAAAGGAATCAGAGGTGTGAACTACACTTCATGTTTTAACCTCAAATATAGATTTCCAGATTGACAAAAGATTTTTAGAAATATATCACAAGCAATTAGCAAAATTTTATTTCACAAATTGTTGTATTTGAAAATTATAATTTACATCAGTGAAAGATTGTCAGCTGTCTTTCTTTGGGAAAAACTTTTTTTAAATTTAAGATTAAATTCGTGTCTTTTATGTATTAGATTAAGTCTTTTGTGAATTGACAGTGTTTTTTTGTTTTGTTGTTGTTTTTTATGTTCTTAATTGGCAGCTTTATGTTGGTCCATGTTAGAACTTTCTTAGTCTGTGATGTATACTGTAAATTACTATTGTGGATTAAATGGGTACAAAATTTATGGAGGCGAGTAAAGGTAAAAGCAGTGGATTTTGTCCCTAGCCCTAGAATAACATGCTTTATAAACTTGAGACATTTTTGTAGAGCCCAGATGGGAAACTTTGCTATATACTGGCCCAGTTTTTATTTTTCTGAGCCATTGACATAACAGATATCTGAACGCTTTTCATACCAGGTTTAGAGGGCTACTGAGATGATAGATGCACAAAATTCTCAAGTGAAAAACACAGTCAAACAATTGTGATTTAGCAAGCAGGGTGCCACATAGATGTCCTTGGCACCGCAGTGGAGTGACAGGGAGAGAGCAATAGGCTGGGGTGAGACTTGAGCGGCAAGTGAGGCAGTGAAAATGGGTGGTCGGTCGACTTGAAGGAGAGGCGGAGGAGGAATACTGGAAGTGAATGGAAGGACTGAAGGAGGGGTTTGCCTCTTGAGTCTCTTAAGTGGAATGAGGTACCCTGATGAGCACAGTGGTAGATGTAATGGAGTAGGGGGCTTAGGAAGAACCATATGGGCAAGGGAGGGGCAGAGACTAAGACTAAGGGGCATGTAAAGGGAGGTTAGATGGTGGAGAAGCTCCTGTTGAGGTTGAATTGAAGGCTATGGAGTTTATGGTAACAACAGAAAGATGTGTAAATCTTTCTGGATTACTCTCCAATGGGATATGGGCAGGAAAGACAGAGGAAAGGCTGGGCAGGGATTTGCTACTAGAAAATGAAAAGAGCAAGGGATTTGAGATCTCACTGTGAGGAGATTGGGGAGTGGTAGGCAGTGGTACAAGGGTAGCAAACAGTTAGAAACTTCACATAAGCTTTGCTTCTCAGTACACTAAGGTGGTTCTGGGTCTTGCTGAAAATGAAGAAGGCTCCAGGCATAATTCTTTTTTTGTTTGTTTGTTTTTATTTTTTTTATTTGTGACAGGGTCTCACTGTGTAATTGAACCTGACCTTGAACTCACTGTGTAGCCCAGGCTGGCCTCAAACTCACAGCAATCCTCCTGCCTCAGCCTCCTGAGTGCTGGGATTACAGGCGTGTGTGTGCCACCACGCCTGGCCAGGCATAATTCTTGTATTGGTCATTTCTGTTTCATTTTTAATAATACTTTGTTTAAAAATAGCTTAAGTTTAATGTACTTAGCAGTCTTGGTTATGGAGGTTTGACTGTTTCCACTTTGGAATCTAGGAAGCCAAAAGAGGCCTTCATAAATTAATTATACATAAACTATATAATGGGTTTAGTTTTATTTACTTTTCAAGAAGAAACAGTTGAAAAATGATCCTGCTTTCATTCCGTTGGTATTAAATTATGCACTTAATCTTAGAGAACTGTGAGTGAAATATGCTGGTGTGACCTGCTTAGGAAAGTGCATGGGAAAATGGCCATTTGGAATAGATTTGTTAAGAAAAGTTTGAAATTCCTGGACTTGAACTAATTTGTTTTCCATGGATCCCATGAGAATATTTGAAAAAGCAGATGATGGGATACACTGGATCCTGTTGTTACAGTTAGGTTTTCTGGATCTCTTCCATATGGTACTGACCTGACTTCTTTGTATTTGACCATGTATGGATAACATAGAATTTCATAGGTCAGATAAGAAAAGAAGCTTTGTGCTTTATAAGTAGACTCTTTAAAAAAAATTTTTTTTTTTTAATCAAGTCAATAAACAAGTTGTTGGTTAGATTTTTCCCTTTTATTTCTTTTTTTTGAGGTACTGGGTATCAAACTCAGGACCTTGCACTTGCAAGGCGGTGTGATGCCACTTAGCTAAATCCCCAGCCCTGTTGAACTATTTTTTAATTTTTGTTTTTAACCATATTCTCATCCTTGCCTTTGTTTCAACTAAGAAAACAACTTAAAATTTAAGCTGTTGTAGTCAGGTGTGTGATTAGTATATAGTGTGTCACTAATACAATGGACTGTATTAATAAAGGAATAGAAATGGTTTAAAATAAAATTGGGAGAACATTCATGTAAAACAAATGTGTTTTGCATCAAGTGAAGGGGTGATATCACTTTGGGCATTTTTGCTTTAGTGACTATTACTATAAATAAATGACCTATTTTTATGAAGAAGATGAGTGTAAACTTGATATATTTTGACACGTTAGATTTGACCAGGTCATCCTTCTACTAGAGGACCACAGATAAATAAAACGTTGTTTTTCTAACATGCATGAAATAATATTTAAATGTATTGTTTTGATAATTTAACATTGATAAATATCCCAACTTATTTATTGGTGTTTACTTTTTACATTAGTCAGTTTTTCCATTACTAGGACAAAATTCCCAACATACACAACTTAAAGGAGAAGAGGTTTCTTTTGGCCCTTGGTTTCAGAGCTTTCAGTCCATAGTCATCTGGCTCCAAGGCAGAAACACGATGAAGGATCTGGCAGAGGAAAGCTGTCCACCACATGGCAACCAGGAAGCAGAGAGGGAAGCAAACCAGAGAGAGGTGTAGCCTTCAGAGGCGCGCTGTTTAACCCCCTCCTCCAAACAAGCCCCGCCTCCAGCAGCCCGTGGCAGCTGGGAGCTTGCTGGAGGTTCAGTCCCCTGATGAGGTTAGCACGATGAGTCTGTGGGGGACACCTCATATTTAAACTGTAATACTTTTTAATCTACAGAGAAATTTATACTTATTAATATTTAATATTCTCTCTAGTAGTACATATTTCATAGATAAATATAATTATATTCAGGATGCTCAAATGTTTCACCAGTAGTTTATACCAAGATCAAAACAGATTGAAGAGCACTGATCATTCTGCTGTGTCAAAAATAGTTTAATATGGGGCCAGGGATGTAGCTCAGTGGTGCAGTGCCTGCCTGGCAAGCATGAGGCCCTGAGTTGGATTTTGAGGTACCAAAAAAAAGTTTAATATATGTGCTAAGTTGTGTCATTTATACTACTAGAGTGTCTCAGTTCATTGAAAAGAAAGTTTTTATACTGTTATCTGTTTCTTCTTTGTAAAACAATCTTTTTTGTCTGAATAACTAAAGATAATTATTGTTCTCTTACTGTCTTATCAAGTTTTTACATTTTTTCATAAAATAAATGTATTCTAAAGCTAAAAAATAATAAAAGATAGGAAACCCCTGCCTAGACATAGATATCTAAATCTTAGACAACTTTTTTAGTTTTAATAATTTTTTTCTTGATAATAAACCTCTTTTACCAAAAAGCTGGTGGTGGTTATAAATGTGCACTGTGTGCTTTGGTAGCCACATCTATCTTTTTAAATCTGAGTTAATGCAAATTAAGTGAAGCTGAATATTCATCTCCTCAACTGCACGTACAGGTCAGCATGTAATAGATTCGAGAAGCCCCTGGCTAGAGAGCTGCCCTGTTGGACGGTGCAGATGAAGAGCTGTCCATCATCTAGCATGCTGGCGGCCATACTGCTACAGACTTCTTGCTCAGCAGCCTGACTTAATTTAAGCTCCTAGTCTGTGCATCCACAGGCATTTGTAAAAACGCCAGAAGTTTAGAACTAGAAATAAATCCTCTTTTATGGAATCTCAAACAGTATACCACTTTTCTACCTTGAGATTATCACTTCCTTTTCCACAGTTGTCTAATAATAGAAATGGTTGGTGTTGCTTTTTGATTGCGTTTTTCACTAAGGCTCATTGTCTGCCTTTATGCCATTTTATGGAATTTAACTCTCAATTTAGAGTATAATTTTTGTTTCTTTAAGTTAGCCTGTCAGCCTACATGGTACCTCTAGATTTGGCAGACACTTGATAGATAACTAGAGAAATTCTTCCCCTTTTTTGCTTGAATCAAGTGTTTGCTTTATTTCAGGCTCTTAAAAGCTGATAGTTTGCCATTAACCACAACCTGTGAGGGCCAGGGATTTAGCTCAGTGGTTCTGCCACCTGCCTATCAAGTTCAAGGTCCCGAGTTTGATCCCTGGTACAAAAAACAAAATAACAGCCTGTGTTCACTTTCTAATACAGATTTTGGGATTACAGAAAATCTTCAGTTGTGCCAGGAACTATTATTATTAGTGCTTAAGACTTTCTCAAACATTTAAAAAAAAAATGAATACATATTTTCACTTTGTAAACCTATGCCTATTGCATTGTCCAGAATGTGGAGTATCATATTTGAGAAGAGGATTGAGTCTTAGCCATTACAGAAATATAATCACAGCTGTGCTGAGAAAATTTGGGAACGGTAAAAAGTAAACTTGAGTAGTTTAGACCAAACTACTTGGAGATGGTCCCAGAAGACATTTACTGTAAATGGTAGATTTGATGTGCATGTCTGTCTAATACAGTTGACAGTTGAACTCTAAATTACTGAATCATTAAAAAAAATGTTTATTTGTATTGCAGACATGCATTTGGGTAATACAAGTATTGTAAGTGTTTGGAGGTTACCACTTATCTGGTTCCACTTTCCTTTGTTATACTAAGTAAGAGCTGTTAACAGAGTATGAATTTACAAAGAGATTTGGAAACTATATTTTTGTTTTTCTTTTAAGTAGGATTCAAGTGTCTAGAGTCATTGATTCTGAAGAAAAGGGAATGGATTTAACTTGTAGCTTCCAGATTGGTTTTGAGAAACTACTGATGTAATGAATGATATCAATACCTGCACCAATGACTCTTACAGGTGGAACAATCCAAAGTTTTAGTAAAAGAAGGTGGTGTTCAGTTGCTGCTCACAATAGTTGATACCCCAGGATTTGGAGATGCAGTGGATAATAGTAATTGGTAAGAAATACTCATTTTCATTGCTTTCCAGGGCATTTGGAGGTACTGGGGAGATTAGACTTTTTTTTTTTAATTGAGTTTATTGGTACAATCTAGGTATACAATGCAGTTACATTCATCATTGGGATTCTGTACCTTTATGTAATAGGTCTTGATTCTTTTGTCCCTGCCCTCCCTTCACCCCTTCTCCCCTCCCCATTTACAAACACTTTATTTCCATTTTTTCAGTTTCTCCTATTTTTTTCCTCTCCCTTATTACCTTTCCCCCACCCGTCCCACTTTCCCTACACCTTTAGCCCTTTACTTCCTATTTCACATTATTAATTATCTCATTAGGATCCTGATATGTTATATACAAGAAACACACCTAGTGCAAAAAGAAGCCCATAGACTGAAAGTGAAAAGATAGAAAACAATTCTCCATGTGACAGGAGCCCAGAAAAATACAGAGGTAGCAATTATTTTCAGACAAAGTAAATTTCAAACCAAAACTGATTCTATTATCGATGTAGGACGGTACTGTATCATACCTCTATGAATGTAAAATATCTTGTACCTGCTTTATGATACATAGTAGGGACTGTGCTTTATCAGAGCTACATTTAATGATATTACTCTAGAATGTTCTCTTTCCAGATGATGATTAAGATGCTAATAAAATAAAAATGGTCCCAGGTACCACAACAGCAACACAACTTTTCTGTTTTCTGGATATTATTCTTCTTTTCTTTGTTTTTTTGTTTTGTTTTGTTTTTAATGGAATGTGCTGAGATTAGACTTTTTATGTTTAACATTTTAAAACTTCTTACCTAGTGAAGATTGTTGAAATTGTTCCTATGCCATCTTTGCTACTTACTTGGAAATGTTGTATTACGTAGCTTTTTTATATAGTAGAGTTAATACCTATTGTAAAATTATTTTTAAGACATTCTAAAACTATATAGTTAAATACAGTAATTTTCATAGTAAGTTTAAAACTTTTTGCTTTACTGCAATTTTATCTATATGTATAAATTATTTTCTGTCTCATCCTAATTTACCTAATTTTTAGACCTTCACTTTTTTATAAGTACATTAAATACCCAATGAAACTTTAGTCTGAAGCGTTTTCTTTTGTTTCATTTTATTTTATTGTGAGACAGGGTCTTACTGTGTAGTTCAGGCTGGCCATGAAATGATAATCCTCCTACCTCAGCCTCCCAAGTGCTGGGATTACAGGTTTATGCCACTACACCTGTCCTGAAGCATTTTTCTTAATAATTTATAAATAATATTTTTAGTTTTGAATTCTACATTGCTTTCGAGGTAATTTTCTCTCAACTCTTAAAACTCAAAAACTCACCATAAACTTTTTATATTGTTTGTATTAATTGCTTCATTTGAAATTTAAAACTAATGTGTTTTCACATTGTAAGTATCTTAGAATTGATAGTTATTACTGCAAATAGTATGAATTAATTAGCTGTGTTTTGATAGTAAATAATTCTCTTTGATTTACAAAGTTTCCAAATGATGGAGATTTATGTAGTATAATTTTTTACCTATTTTGAATCAGTGTGAAGAATAAGTGGAGATGTCTTACACTGGAAGATTGGCATTTACCTAATTAAAAATATTGATTGTTGTCCTTAATTTTCATCACTTGTTCATTCATTTGTAGAATTGGAACTTAATCATTTTGTCTACACTCTATAGCTGGCAGCCTGTGATCGACTACATCGATAGTAAATTTGAGGATTACCTAAACGCAGAATCACGAGTGAACAGACGTCAGATGCCTGATAATAGGGTGCAGTGTTGTTTATACTTCATTGCTCCTTCAGGACATGGGTCAGTAGTACCTTAATGCTTCTGATGCTTTGTTATTGTTGTTGCTGCTGCTGTTGTTTGTGCATCTTTAGAATCCTGATGTCTATAGAGCCATAACTGGACCAATTATACAGTACCATATTCCCTGGAGAAATGGCATGAAACAACCCTTCAAAAACCCTGCAAAAGCTAACAGTGATTTTGCTTCTTAGTTCCTCATGCTTGAGGATCTCACCTCATGGTAGGAAACTGTCTTTCTCGCATGGCTTGAAGTATCAACCTGACTACTTCACTTTTTGTTTGACTTTATTTTGTCACTCATTGAACTACCAAATGAGGAACAGCAGTAACCATGAGATTTAGACATACTCTCAGGGACTCCCAGTGTGTTAGTAGAAGTCTGGTAGAAAAGGTAATCAGAGCTTAAATGCCAGTGTTGTTTTGCACAATTTCTTTCTTTAGTAAATGTCTGTTGACTCCCGTTTCCCTTAGTGCTCAAGGTCCCACCTTTTAGTTTTCATACCATCAGGGCCAACCTCTTCTGTAGCTAGATGTTCATCTGGTCTGATTGTTATTTTTGTTAGTAGTTAGCATATACTCCCATTATTGTTACTCCTTGTACTCTTTTGTTATTTTGACTAGATATGTGTCATTATTAGTTGTTGATGTTTCTATTTACTTTTTTCCTGGTATCAGGGATCAAACTCAGAACCTTGCACTTGCCAGGCATGACACGGTACCACTGAGCCACATCTCCGGACCTCTGTTTACTATTCTTCACTCTTTTGTAGGACAAATGGCTGTCATTATTCAGCCATATCGTCTCTCCACCAAAAGGAACTGGCTTGTGTAGACTCAGGCCAAGTAGCATTGTCATCTGTCCCCAAATTACAGTAGTGAAAACCAGTTCCCTCCCCTTTCTTCTGTTTTTGACTTCTCTCTGCATCTTTTTCCTAGATGGAGAGATAGCCTGATGCTTATTTTCACATTTTACTTTCTTAGTGTAGCAGGAAGCCATGATTATGTATGTAGTTACCATTTTTGAAGTGTCAGATTGGAGTGGTGAAAAATGTTTCTTTTATATCTAATATTCTACAGTGTTCTGAGAAGTTTTATATCACTTAACTGACTCATCTACTTAAGCTGGAAAAAAAATCTGAAAAATATGACACATTGTATATCCTTTTATGAGTACTTTGATAGCTGCTTCTTGAATTTTACATTTTTAAAAGCCATTCTGGTTTAACTTGTTAGCACTTTTTCCTGGAAATCAGCTGTGTGATATCTTTAATCTACAGTTAAGTCAATAGAAATTAGCCAGTTTATATCTTTTGGACTTTCTCCAAGCAAGTTTTAGTGATTCTCATGAAATCACATTCCTCCCACCCCCCTGGGGAAAATCTGTTTCTTAAAATTGCATGGGAAATAAAAGGGTTTTTTGTTGTTGTTAAGATAATTTTTTTTTTCTGTGATTGAAATGATGTGTAGTGGCTTTGAGCCATTTCTTGTTTGTCACAAGGCATGGGAGTTCCCATGTATAAAAATGTATATTTGAATAGTTTCTCACTTAACTATTTTTAGGAATGGAGTAAAATTTTGCCCATTAGTATGTGATGCTGTAGATTAAGTGAAAGAATATGACACTGAATTTTATTTAGAATTCCAAATACTCTTCTCATGTACACCAAGACTCCATGCAATCTTGTCAATGAATCAAGCCTTTCTATCTTGTTTGGGTATTACTTAGATTCTCCTTTTAGAAAGACCTGGTTTTTAAAGTAATAGTAAATTGGCTCATCAGTGTGTACTTTTAATTCCTTCAACCTCATCCTGCATGTCATCACTGCATGCAGGGTGGTTTTGTTTGTTTCTGTGGTACTGAGGATGGAACTTAGGGCCCTGGCACAGAGCAACAACCCTCCCACCCCCCCCTTCCCAAGGTGGTGTCTTGCAGAGTTGCCCAAGCTGGGCTTTAACTTGGATCTTCCTGCCACATCCTCCTAGAGTGTTGGCTTTCAGATGTACATTACCATACCCATACAGTTTAGATTGCTATTTTATCCTTTTAATATTGATTACCACTTTTAAAAAAGATCAGTGTCATTCAATGAGTTTTAGGCCATTTTTTCCCCTTAGAAATAAATACATACAAAAGCCAGGCATGGTGGCACACACCTGTAATCCCAGCATTTGGGAGGCTGAGGTAGGAGGATCACTATGAGTTCGAGACCAGCCTGGGCTACATAGTGTGTTCCAGGTCAGTCTCAACTATAGTGAGACCCTGTCTCAAAAAGCAAAAAAAAAAAAAAACAAAAAAAAACAAAAATAACCCCCAAAAACCCCAAACGTATATTTAAATAAATATTTGTCATTTGTCTGGTAGTCATTTTTTTTGCTATTGTTTTTCCTTGAATGTGAATTCTAAAAATAACTTTCTGTTTTAAAAAATCAAGATTTAAAAATTGAGTTTGATGATGAAGAGATAAAGGGACTAAAGAAAAATTTCACCTATTATCTGCATGTGAATTAAATACCTTCTGCTGTTGACATTATGTAAATTTCTGAAATTTATATACTGATTTAAACAGCCATAAGAATTTTATCAAGCCAGGTTTTACCTTTTCTCCTAGTTTAATTTTTAAACTGATTTAAATATTCTTTGGCCTTATGTTTTATACTTTAGAAGCTGACTTTCTTGATAACCTATCATGATTATTTTTTAATGTCTTTCTCCTTATAAGTTGAGGTGGTATAATAAATAACAGAATTAAACCAGAACTCTTCTGTTTTCCTTTTAATTTGGACTTTTTTGTTTTTGTTTTTGTTACTGGAGATTGAACTCAGGACCTTGTGCTTGTGAGGCAGGGAAAGGAACCACTGAGCTAAATCCCCGGCCCTTCCTCTGTTTTCTTTTTAGAAAGATTGTTAAGTTGGATTTGACTTTTTAAAAATATTAAATGCTCTTAGGATTATTAAATTTTTAAGTTAACTAAATTCTGCTTTTTTCACTGCTTTAAGCAGACAAATATATATAAAAGGAGATATGAATCTTTATATAAACTTATATAATGGCTTAACATGGCATTGGTTATTTAAATTTTTCATGAGTATAAACTGGGAAATGAGCTAAATATCTAGAAACCTGAGATTGAATTGACCATATAAATGGCTTCTATACTTACTGTAGGTAATGATTGATGAAAAGAAGCAGAACTTACTTATTTCACAGAGATGAATAGGATTTCTGTTAGTATCAGTGAGATGAGTGCACTGTTTAAAGTAATACAGATGCTGCAGTTACTCCAGCCACAGTCTTTCTTCCATAATATCCCTTGTTCTCTGAATGCCTGTAACAAATTCCAGGGCATTCAATATAAGGGGAATTGGAGTAGGCACTGACTTCTCTATATTTGTTTCCTTCTTTTCCCCTTTCTATGCTGGTCAGCCTCATCACTATATGTAGTATGTATTCTTCAAACTCCTTAAACTCTGTATCCTGATGTTCCCAATTTTAGCTGTATGTTTATTTCTATTTATTTAAAAATATTAAGCAATTTAATTACTAAGTCAATATTCATCAATAAAATTAATAACAAAGATGTTTATTCTGTTTTTCTCATTGCTTTATAAAAATTAAGAAATACCACTTTAGCCAGGCTTTATGGCTCATGCTTGTAATCTTACCACTCTGGAGGATGAGGTGGGAGGATCACACATTCAAGCTCATCAGCCAAAGCAATTTAGTGAGACCCTGTCTCAAAAAATCAAAAGGTATAAGGGTTATGTAACTCAGTGCAAAGGCCTGGGTTCAGTCCCCAGCACCACACACACACAAAAAACCTTAGAGTGATATTCCTATGCAAAATGTTTTTATTATCTTCATTTATTCTTGGGGAACATTACTTTTTAGTCCCCAGTATTCTAGATCTAAGGACTTTCTTTGGTTTTTATTTTTAAAAAGGACATAAAATCGTAACAGTTTACTTTTTTTGGTCAACA
This sequence comes from Fukomys damarensis, assembly GCF_012274545.1. Lineage (NCBI taxonomy): Eukaryota > Metazoa > Chordata > Mammalia > Rodentia > Bathyergidae > Fukomys > Fukomys damarensis. Next base: position 8,198,662 of record NW_022900929.1, read on the forward strand.
AACCTCTCAGCCCCTTCAACTCTTCAGCATCTTATGCTAGGTGCTAATGCTATAGATGAATGAGATAAAAACCTCCCCACTTGGGATGCTCTTTTGTGAGAAAGTGGGAGAAACATACACAGGAGGATGATTATTGTATCACACATGAAGTGTGTGACCAATTAGAAAAACACCTTGTCTTAGTTAGAAGAGGATTGGAAACAGATTGGGAGCCAGGGCCAAAAGGAGGAATAGGAATCAGGCAGGTTGGTTCAGAAGACGATGGGATTAGAGGATGTTCCAGACAGAGCTCCTGTCCTGTGGGAATTATGAGAAGTTCAGCAGGACATGGCACGAGATAGGCCAAGAATGCTGAGAGATGAGGCCAGCTGGAGAAGCTTTGTCCTCAAGCTGTCTGAGCCACGATGGCTGAGGAATCTAGCCTTCAGTGTGGTTTTCATTCAAGTAATCGCTCGTTTGTTGGCTGCAATGTGGCTAGCTTGTGGAAAATGGGAAGGCTTATACAGTTGTCCATTCCAGAGGTTTTCGTGGCCTGAACTAAAGTAGTGGTAATGGACACTCTGGCATGAGTGCACAACACACAAGCATACACACGAGTGCACACATGTATTTTTTCTTCAGTGAGTCTTGGTGAATCTTTGAAAATATGAGTCTCAGGTTTCAGGCTCAACTTATTGTATTGGGTAGATTTCTAGAGTCATTCACTGAGATAGGATGCATAGAGATTCAGAATGAGCTTTTGATTTTATGGTCCGAGGGATGTCCCAGTAATACATCCACTAGATAAATGCTACTAAGGAATTGAAGAGTTAGGATGTAAGACTGGGTATTAAGATTTAGGAGTTACTGGCCCATACAGTAATTGAAATCTGTTGTTGTCATGATAACCATGCAGAATATAGTAAGAGAATAGGGCTTACTGGAGAATTTGGGGGAATGCATCTCTTTCAGGGACAAGCTTACAGAGGATCCTGAGAAGTGCCCTGATGATCCTAGAAGAGCCTATGGAGCAGTAATAGCAGATGCAGTGTAACGGGCAAGTTAGTGTGGTCAGCACCACAGAGAAAGTGTCTGTGACTGAAAGTGCAGTGGCCAGGTGGTGGAGCGCCAGGTTGGAATGGACAGAGATGTTGGAGAGAGATGGTAGCAAGAACTGAATCTATAATTGACAGCTACCATTTTTCATTTTAAAAAACTTGCAAAATTTTAGTAATAAATATAGAGCTGAAACATGAAAAAATCCTATTAGGACCATTTCTGGTTTTTCCAATTCCTCTCTGAGACCCAAACCCGTATGACCAGGGCATTCAACAGCAGGAGTCAAAAAGCCTTCTCTGCCACGCTAGTGCTTCTTAAACTGTTCTTCCTAACTGTTGGCTGGTCCAGTGCATGTTGCAAGGGAGCATTTCTGGTAAGTAAAGTAGTTCACTGCATTTAATTGAACACTGGGGACATCAAGAATCTGTTCCCCAAGTTGATCACTGTAGTCATATTCAGTACTATGTATTTCAGACTTAAACCGTTGGATATTGAATTTATGAAGCGTTTGCATGAGAAAGTGAATATCATTCCACTGATTGCCAAAGCTGACACTCTCACACCGGAGGAATGCCAACAGTTTAAAAAACAGGTGAGCAGAATGAATTAACTCGTGGACTTCTCTGGTTGTTCCTGTACTTTTCAGTTTTTGTTTTTAGTGTAACAGACATGTTACAGTCTTGAGGCTTCACTGTATTGTTTATATTGTATTACAAATAACTCTTGAAAATAATCTTTTGCCTCGGTTTTCTTCTGAAAGCTCTTATTCAGCATCATAGAACCCATACCCTTTGTCAGATTAATTGATTAATTTTCAAGACAAGGTCTCACTGTTAGTTCAGGCTGGTCTTAAACTCATGATGATCCTCCTGTCTTGGCCTCCTAAAGTGTTAGGATCACAGGTGTGTACCCCCGGGCTTGGGCTTTGTCAGTTTTTAAATAAGTCCATTTTTGTTTGTTTAGAAGGGTCTTGTGTAGCCCAGGTTGGCCTTGAACTTGTGGTAATCCAACTGCCTCAGCCTCTCAAGTGCTATGATTATAGGTGTGCCCACTATACCCAGTGCATAGCCTATTTAAAATATATTCTTTTTTACAACCCCTGTCACCACCCTTTAGAATTACTGTCTTAACATGAATTTCCCAGAAGAGGATTATTCTTCAGTGGCTCTGACTTATTTTTATGGCTCTTTATACCAACCTCTGTATTTAGGCTCAGTGCTTTCCCAATAAAACAATTGGTTCTTTATATAATAGGCATCTGTTTCACTGTGACCACATCAGCATTTATTGTCATTTTTATTGTAAAAACTTCTTTGGAATTAAGTGTTACCAGTTTTTGGTTTTTGTTTTTTTTTGTTGTTGTTGTTGTTGTTGTTTTTACTTTTCAAGTATATACTGAACATTTTTTAAAAAGCAAAAGCAAGCAAGACTGTTCAGTTTTTTTTCTGCCCCCCTCAAGACTATTCATTTTTTAAAACTTTGTTTTATGAAAATCTTGTTCAAAATGTCTTTGAATAATAGTATATAGTTGGTATTGCTTATATGTATTTATATAGATTCTTCTTATTTTGGATGTTTAGCTCTTATTTTCACAAGTCTGTTTTCTTTTTTCTCTTGTTCCTTTTATCTTAATTTTGTTTTCATTGTACTTTATGCAGTACACACACACGTGGTTGCACACACAAATTTAAGCTTTTTTTTGAGGTCCACTTATCTCAGTAATATTGAGTTAAAGACACCTTTTCTTTGTTTTGTTGTATTTGGTTTGTTATGTCTCACGTCTTATGAAATTAGGCTGAATTTACAGAACTCTCTTCTATTCCACCATTCTTTTTTTATTTGGTGCCAGTATTAATGTTTTTCAAACCACAGCAACTTCGTATCGTACTTAAAAAACAGATTGTAGCATTATCTCTTACTGTACTTACAGTCCTTTTTGTAGTAAAAAATTTTTTTCATACTTTTCAGTTTAAAATTTTTAGGATACAGTACCTTGAAACCTGTTACAGAAAGAAAAAACTTGCTTTGAAGTTGTGTTACATGCAGATAAACTTGGAGAATGTCTTGTACATTGTTTTTACTACACTTAGTATTTTCACCAGGAGTATGTTTCTCTGTTTTACATTTATTCATTCCCACTTTTATTTTATACTGTGGTGTTTCTAAGTTTCAAATCATATATTTTCCTCTTCTGTCTTGAGTTGCATCTCCATTTGGATTTGTACTGCTGACTCAGAAATCAAAAAGATAAATAAATAATGACACATGCTTCCATAGTGGTTACAATATAATGGTTGTGCGGTTTTGTTTTCCCTTTCTGTCTTTGTTTCACAGGGCTGGACTTTGTGTTTGTTTGCACACACTTCACCACGGAGCTACACTCTGAGGCCTTATTTTCTTTTATTATATATGTAATATATAATAATGGTTCCTATTAATGGTACCTATCATAATCACCTAGAAAATTTCTTCACAATGATTTGTTGGGCCTGATTGCTCTGAAGTGGTTCTGTAGATGAAGGAGAGGTTCTAGTATTCATTTTGAAAGTACTCACTCAGATTTTGTTTTTTTTGTTTTTTATTTGGTATCGGGGATCAAACTCCCGACCTTGTGTTTTCGAGGCTGATGGTGGAATTGCTGAGCTAAATGCCCGTCCCTCATTCAGGTCATTTTAATGTACGGCTCCTGACCAAGAACGACTGGTCTTAGCACTAACGACAGCTGTTTCTTTTTCTCTGCTAACCTTATAGTCGTCAGCTTGTCCCTTATTCTCATGGTTTTTTTCGGTGTAAGAAAAGCCCTACTTTGTAATAAAGATACACAGTGTAATAATAATTATTTTTTTACTGCTTAGTTTTGAAAGTGTTTTATTTTTTCATAAAATAAAAAGAAAAACAAAGATATGTGGCCCCCGTTTTTTCCAGTGATTTTTTTTTTGTTTACTTCTAACTAGTGTAGTAACCTCATAACTTGGCTTGTTTAAAGTACTTTTGCTACACTGGGGAACCCCCCACCATGGGAATAGCACAACATATAAAATGTATGGGGAGGGAAGCTAGTAGTCGGTATATTAGGTATAGATTTTTTGTGAGTTTAGAAAGCTGGGCATTTGAAAATTACTTGAATGTCTGTATTTCCATTCAGAATTGGAAGTGACCCCCCCCCCCGGGAGTGTTGCTGGGGATTGAACTTGATTCCTTGCATTTGCTAGGCAGGCAGTGCAACCACTGAGTTAAATCCCTGGCCCTGGAAGTGATTTTTAACAATGTAATTTGAACTAGGCCTTTCCTGATGTTATTAATATGTTTTCACCTTTGGTTTTCTACATTCTTCTTATTAACACTTGAGCTTGTCACCTGCTAGGCTGTGTTTTCTCCTTTGAGCTTGTTCGATTGTGTGTCTGGTGCTCTTTGATTTGTGAATATATACATGCACATGCAGGGATCTGTAAATCTTCCTCTTGGAGCCAGTGTTGTACTTAGTTCTAATTACTCTCGCCATGGTTTGCTAACATTTTTAGGTGACTTTAAGCCCCATTGACTCAACTAAGTAAGACAATTGATGAGTTGTGTCCAGAGAAATTTCAGTTCTAGTAACTAAATGACCTAAGGTCATTGTAGTAGAAACCAACCAAAGAAATCTCTTTCTAGAACTTTAAAGGTGTTTTGGAACTCCTTTGGCATGATAACCATATGACTTTAATACTTCTGAGATTGACTTTTATATTTATATATCAACTTTATAGTTTTTAAAAAATAGCTTAGTCATTTGATATTTAGATTTTGGTTCTGTATCATTGAAAAACAATAAAGAACCAGAAACTGAGGTTCATAGGAATCCAAGAAGTATTTGATAAAAATAGGACTAATACTGATTATGTATGGTGCTCTTTTGCTAACTTCTACATCTATTTTAGATAATGAAAGAAATCCAAGAACATAAAATTAAAATATATGAATTTCCAGAAACAGATGATGAAGAAGAAAATAAGCTGGTTAAAAAGATAAAAGTAAGTTATTCCTATACATCTAAATATTTTCTAGCTTTGAAAGCATAGTCTGCTATCCATGGGAAAGACCAAAAATATCAAAGCATAGTTGGCTTCCAAAATAAATAGGTTATATAATGTTAAATTTAGCTTTGCAGTTAACTTTGTTGATTAGCTCATACATATAATGCATGGAATAGGTTGGTACTTTAGTCCAAATGGCTTTCACTTAACTGTCACCATATTTACACACACACCACATACACATACACATACACATACACATACACATATACATATACATATACATATATCCCTTAAGAAACAAGAATGGAGAAGTTTCATTCTGTCAATGTTTTAATCTGTAAGAGCCAGACAAATGTATTTCATTTGTCCTTTTATAAAATGCGAACCGCAAATCTACAACAGAGTAATTTTTCTCATTCACTCATTCATTCATTCATTGGTTAGGTGCCAGGGATTGAACTTGGGTCCTTGGGCTTGTGGAACCACTGAGTTAAATCCCTAGCCCTAATTTTTCTGTTTTAGTTTTTCATGGTTTCCAAGTATCTCGGATCTAAAAACTACACACACACACACACACACACACACACACAGTGCACCAAAAAATGCATACATCAAGAAAGAAAAAACTTGTATAAATTTTTTTGTGGGGAGTACTGCAATCAAACTCAGAACCTTGCCACTTGCAAGGCAGGTGGCGGAACCACTTAGCTAAATTCCCAGCCCTTGTATAAATATTTTAATACTAAATTTATTGAGACATCATGAGATTAATACAAGTTACTTTCAGACTCTTCAAATACAAAAGGTGCTCAAAGTGGTGGCCATTGGCTTCTAGACATTTATTAGTCCTGCAAATCATTGAAGTGTATACACTTTTTTTTTTTGCTGGACTCTGCCTGTCTGTCTGGTTGGTTTTTTTGAGACAGGGTCTCACTCTGTAGTTTAGGCTGGCTATGACTCATTATGTAGCCCAGGCTGGCCTTGAACATGTGGTAGTCCTCCTGCCTCAGCCTCCCAAATGCTGGGATTACAGGAATGCACCACCATGCCTGACCCTAAAAATAGTATATTGAATGATGGCATTGTTTAAGCCTATCTAGTTATCTTAGAATTAATGAAATATTTATTATCTGACCAATGAAGAATTTCTGAGGTTTTATAAAACAGCTACATGTATGTTTGTGGGAGCTGTATTCTGAAAGGTTTTACCCTGATTGAGTGTGGGTAAACACAAATATCACTTGGATTTGGAGTTCCCAAATCCAGAGTTTAGCAAATCTAATATTACATGTTGCAAGTATTGTTAGAATTGGCCTGTGGTCAGACAGGCTACTTACAAACCTCATTTTCTCCCCCTCTAAATGCCAGTATGTTTTTTACCCTCTTTCCTCCCAGTTTTTTTGAATGATTTTTTTTAGTACATAATTTGACCAAATTTCAAAAAAAATAAATTTATCATTGTTTATTGTGGTAGTAATGGCATTTTACTAAATGCTGTGTTATGACAGTTTACCAAATACTTATTGACTGGCCTATAATAGTGAATGTAGAAACTGACACAGTAGTCTGTCTTATTATTCTTTTGACTAATAATGTCCCTTCTGTGTTACTTGTGAATTACGAGAACTAAGGATTATACGTGAATGAAAACACTTTATTTTCTAGGACCGCTTACCTCTTGCTGTGGTGGGTAGCAACACTATCATTGAAGTTAATGGCAAAAGGGTCAGAGGAAGGCAGTACCCTTGGGGTGTTGCTGAAGGTAAGGTTGTCTTCAGTGAATGACTTTTTTTCACAGTTGTGTTTAAAAATTTGTGTTTATATTAAGTGGCATAATGTGCATATTCTTTGGATTACTCTAGATTTTCAAGGATAGCTCTGATTTTTTTTTTTTTTTAGTCTCACTTACCTTGTAAGTACAATCCTGTTCTTTAGACCTCTTGTCCTCCTAAGTCAGGCAAGTATGTATTAAATCCTAAAGTTGTGATACTTTAAAAGTCAGCTGTCCCTGCTCCATGCTCTGTCCCTAACCCATCAAGTTAGTTTCTGTTTTGGTTTGGTTTGTTTGAAAACATACTTAAAATTCAGGAGGTTTTTTTGTTTGTTTTGTTTTATTTTAACCTGGGTCTTAAAAAGCTTTCTAAGGGAACTACTGAACCCTTTGATAGGGAATAGTTTGGAGAGAAGACCCATCTGTCACTTTCATCTGAGTCTCCATTGGGTCAGGGACCCTCAGAAAGATGGAAAGCATTTATGAGCCCAGTTAAAACATTTACCATCTTCTTTCCTCAAGACAGAAGTCACGTTTTGGTAGTCACATTCTTCAGAATAAAAGAATTTTTTAAAATTTTGAACACAGGCTCTTGATATATAGTTTAGGCTGTCTGTTAACTCACTACATAGCCCAGGCTGGTCTTGAACTTGTGACAATCCTCCTGCCTCAGCCTCTAGAATAAAAATTGTATTATGAAGAGATCCCTTTTACTAGTTTTATAAGGAGTCTTAAATACGAGTAAAATCGTAGTTGTAACATCAACCCTCAGAAGTCCTCTTAACCATAGTTGTGTTTCCTCGTTTGTTTTATTATATTGACTTAACCTAATATTTAATCTTGCAAGTTGGAGTCACTGTTGTTTTAGCTCTTTGTTATTATTTTGAACAAGACTGATTTTTAGGATCTTGTTCCAAGTTGTTATCCCCACCAGTGACCCTGTCCTTTGTGCTCAGCTCTGTCTTGCTCAGGAAACTGCCATTGCTGGCCCAAGACTTTAGAACTTACCTGGCCCTTAGAAATCTGCCCTGGACAGTTTTGCTTTGTGTCTTTAGTTTGTTCTGGTCCCAGCCCTCAAGGAATGTTCCTATTAATGATATATTTTTTAAAAATGAAGAATCTTAGTTTTTGTGTGTCTTTTTGTGGGGAAGGTTATCTCTTAGAAAGATTTTTATTAGATGATTTCTCCCTTTACCTGTAATACTGAATTTTTAGAATATATTTTATTGTAGAATAAATAATTTTTTTGCCAGTACTGGAAAATACATGCTTTCGCCTTTCAAATTTTCAAGCTTGTTTTCTTCTACAGAGCTCATTTATTAGGTTTATGAAACTGTCACTGAAGATATGATTATAATAAAGTAGAACTCTCATGCAATTATCTGTCATTTCCTTGAGCACTAAGATAGCATTAAACCTTAATGAAAAATTGATCTGAACAGTTCCACATACTGTTTCCTCAGTGAGATCCTATGAAATTTCCTTTGAAAAGTCTGGCTGTACTCGCAATAATATATGTCAATTTTTTTCTTACAGTTGAAAATGGTGAACATTGTGATTTTACAATTCTAAGAAATATGTTGATAAGGTAAGTGTGAACAGTAATGAAATAGCCTAAGGCTTTTTTCCCTAATAAAGTTAGAGTTGGACCACTTTGGTGTTTGCTTTTATAAATGTAGCTAATTCAAAGTGGCATCTTCATTCTAGCGATGAAGGAAGTACTACATGGAGATAACTTGTGTTCTTTTCTAAGGTTAAGTCGTCGGCAAAAACACAAAATGGGTTATATGGCTAGGGATATGGAGGAGCATCAGTCTCTGTCATCACTCTGTGCCTTAAGGTTAAGTACTGAAATAGGCATGGAAAGTGGAGGACTCTTGTTCTTGCTCCAGGTGAAGAGCGTGGGAAAATGACAGAGGATAGTTTTTGAGTCAGAAGTGGGGACTTGGCACGTAGGTGTACACCGTGGCTCTAGTGAGTGGGTTATTTTTGTATGCGGGGACACAGTGAACAGAATGGATCTTCCCCGGGAGAAGCGTGGTGACTGCTGACAGGACTGGAGGTGAGGCCCTAGTGAGAGGCCAGGGATGGGAGAAACTCGGAAGAGGGGAGTCAGGGAGTCACATGCCCCTGCAGAAACGTAGTGTCCTCGTCTTGCTCCTCACTCTTCGGCTTCTAGGCATGGACACCCATCTTCAGTCCGCACCTGCCCTTTTCATGCTGTGCCTCGCTTTTCTACTGCACAGAGTTTTGTTTTGTTTTAAGCTTTGTAAAGGTAAAGAATGCCACGTGGGTGAAAGGCTAGCTCAGGGTGCTTTCAGCATCTCCTACCATTGAGGAATGATGGCGCCATCTCACATGAATTGTGTAGATAGAGTGTGTCATTTATGTAATGAATTTACATAATCCCTTATGTAATGAATTTATGTATGGAAATATTGGAAGCAACATTTCTGTAACCATGATAGCACATTTGCTGGACAGTTTGGATAAACAGAAATTTACTCTAAATTAAAATTTTTCAAATAGAAAACTATTTGATATGTGCTGAATTGTCCCTATGTATTAATCTAGTAAAAATTCTGATATCATTTCCCTGGTAGAATAGCTTAAGCAAAAGTAATTACTTACAGATTTTATGAACTTCAGTAGTTGCTAATCTAGTCTCCCTTCTTTAATAAAATTAAATACAGGTATGTACTTTAAAGGTAAATATTCTTTTGCAGAAATTTCATCTTTTAATAACTACTTTGATTTATGGCTCTCACAATCTCAGGTGGAATCTATAAGTCTGATCTTTTGGTTTTGCTAAAACTTTGACTCTACATCAAAGCTTTTTTAATAGACAGAAGTTCTTGCTATTTGTGATAGGACACACATGCAGGACTTGAAAGATGTCACCAATAACGTGCACTATGAGAACTACAGAAGCAGAAAACTGGCAGCTGTGACTTACAATGGAGTGGACAACAACAAGAACAAAGGGCAGCTTACTAAGTAAGTGTGGGTCCTCTCCTCCGGGAGAAGCAGCATTTCTGCAGTCACCATACTGTCTTGTTTCCACCAGATATCTCCTTGTTACTCATTAGAAAATTTAGATAAGGTTCTCTATGTACAGGAGCATTTGGCAGTCATCTAGTACAGTTGTTTTGTCTTGTTCTTTAAGTAAATCTGGTCATTTGCCCTTCCCATTATAATCCATACACAGACAATATATAGTTCCAGTTAAGAATCAAACAGACCTTTTAATAAATAACGTGCTTTTGAGGAAAAATAATAGTTACTACCAAGATCTCTTAAACCCCACTTTACATTTAAAATAAATATTCTATGTCCTGTTTAATAAGAGCAGATTCTAACCATGATAGCACATTTGCTGGACAGTTTGGATAAACAGAAATTTACTCTAAGCTTTTAAAAACAAACTTCATTTTGGAGAAATTTTCATCCAGATTATATGGAAATAAGGGACAGTACCAAACGAGGAATATTTAGATGAATGTGGTCTTGTTACTTCCTCTGTTCCTATTGTGTATTTCCAAGAGATGAGTTAGGTATTTGGATTGTTTCTGCTGGCTGTGAGAATGGGTGTCTGCCAGGCCTGAATCTTTGCCCTTTTGAGCTCATATCTTGAGCTAGGGTGGTTTCTGGTGGTATCAAAGATGTGCACCCGCCACATGCCTGTGAATCCCAGCACTTGGGAGGCTGAGGCAGGAGGATTGCCAAGAGTTCAGGACCAACCCTGACTACACGGTAAGACCCTGTCTCAAAAAACTTAAAAAAGGGACTGGGGATTTAGCTTAGTGGTGCCTGAGCTGCCTCACAAGCGCAAGGTCCTGAGTTTAATCCCCAGTACAGAAAAAAAAAAAATCATTAAAAAAAGATAAGTGAAAAAGTTGGTGGTGTTCTTGGTATGCCTATGCCCTCTTTTTCCTTATCTGGGATTATTGAAGACCAGAATGATAATGAAAACCATTTTAAATAATATACAATTGTAATTGGGCACTATCTACCATTGGGAAAGAATCCTGAAGGACTATCTATATAAATATGAGAAAAATAATTTCTTAAGCTAACAATATAGTGTTTTATAGCAGGCAGCACTCCTTATAATGGCATAGAAAACTGTCCAATTTTTCTATTTTAAACACAAGATTTAATTTGAGGTAAAGTTCAATGAATGACTTTTTGTCTCAAAAAAGTTTGTATTAAACAACTTTAGCACAAAAATGTAAAGATCATAGTGAATGTGATTCATAAAATCCTAATACATTTTGTTTGAGGATTTTTTAACTATTTAAAAGAAAAACATACACACAAAGCCACTAATAATATTATAACACATTTAAAGGCAAACTAGTACCAGTATATATTTCTCATTAAATGTGTACACTTAATTGCTCAGTTTTAAAATTTAAACGTTCATTTTCAGACAAAAATTAATTACTCCTAATTCAAACATAAGGCTTTTAAAGTTGTGGTGTTTTAAAGTTTCCCTGCTGTTCGGTTTGGGAAAGGGAGTGTGGGGAAGAATGATAAAACTTAAGAGTATCATTGAAATTCCTTTAGCATGTACAAAACTCCGCTTTGTAGGTTTAACTTGTTAAATTGTTACCTAGATTTTTTTAAAAAGTAGAAATAGAGTAAGAATTGTATTAGAAATGCATCTCTTAATGATGTGACTCATGATGGAACTTTGCCTGTGTCAATAAAGAAGCTCGTACTATTAAAAAGCAAATTGCCCTAGGAAAAGTAGAAAAATAAATGTTTTCAAAGCAACTGGGGAATGGCGCTGATTGGAATAGTATTTGTTATGATCTGATAAATTAGCTTTTTACTGCTTCATTAAATAGCACATACTAACTTGAAAGTAGTCACTTGGAAATTTATCCATTAGTTAGACCTTACGTTGACCTGAAAATGTTAGCAACTTCAAGAAACATTCTACTTAAATTCATTTTTTTAAAAAATCAGTATCGCCAGTTGATGGTGCTTTATCTGCCATGATTAAGAAGACTAATGCTTTACTATATGTAAGCAGTGCAAGTTCGGGCTTCTCACTGATGCTCTTTATTATTCTGATGGACTCTCCCTCCATAGCTGTGTGTCTCTTGGGAATGGTACCAGGGATAGCATGGTTGACATTGGAGTGGAAGAGGCAGAGTCATTAAAAAAACCCCCACAAACTTGGCATTACTCCACCACCTCACTGTGCTATGTAGCTGAACTCAGAGCATCCTCCCAACCCCCCACCCTGGTCCCAAACACCCTCCTTCTAACATGTAGAACCACATTTTGCCCATAATGGGAGCATTTTGATGCTGGGAGGCTGGGTCCCTAGTATGGCATGGTCATCACTGAGGTATGTGTGCCTCGAGTGTGTGGTGGGTGAGGGCGTGGGCAATGTTCTGTAAGGCAAGAGAAGGGCTGTGGGGCCTGGAAATTTGCAGGGGTTTGTCTGAAAGTTGAGAGTCTAAAAGTTGGTTCTCTTAAAACTCCCTGTGCTTGAGTAACTCTTGGAAGATTTCATGCAGAGTCCCCAGTTTTAAAACTACTAAACTAGACAGTTTCTTTGGTCCCTTTAAAAAAAATGTGCTACCATTTTTCAAACATTACTTTTATGATATCTAAGTATAGGACATCTGTGGACAATTTGAGAAAAACAAAATTAATTATAATGTCATTTATTCACCTGTTGGTTGCTGATGCACCTGTTTTTCACTGCCCTTAATATTTCTGCACATGCACACGTTATTTGAATATTCGCATGCATGCAAAAATATGTGTGTGAACTTAAAACTTGTATTACGAGTAAATTAACCTTTATATGGTAATATATAGTTTATGCATTACTAATCTCACTGGTGTAGAATACAAGCTAAACTCTTTAAAAAGTTAGACATTGAATAGTAAAGTAGATTAATTTATATTTAATTTTCTGAGTCTGTTCTAGACAGACTGCAGAATGTGTTGGACATGGAATAAAAATAAAAATATTTGCTCCAGATGCCTTTTTGATTTAAAGGAGAAGACGTCACACAGAAAGTGACCTCCCCATCTAGAAGCACTGAACAGGGTTGGAAAGGAAAGGGGGCCAGTGGTGGGCTAGTCTAGATACAGATCTTGTGATCTCCAGCGGGAGGAGAGCCACTTGTTTTTGCCAATCTGCTTGATAAAGTTTTGTGTTTTTTAAAATTTTATTAAGTTTATTGATACCTAAGTATACAGTACAGTTACATTCATCATCTTGTACCCTTACATGATAGATCTTGGTGCTCATTTTTCCCCATACCCTGCCCTCCCTTCACCCCTTCTCCCCTCCCCTATTTACAAAGACTTTGTTTCCATTTTTCCTTTTCTCATATTTTTTCTTGTCCCTTATTTCCTTTCCCCTACTCTTCCCACTTTCCCTATACCTTTAGCCCTTTTCTTCCTATTTTGCATTATTAAAGTATTTTTTTCATAAAGTTTTATTTACTACTTCCCTCCTTGATCTTCCTTTGTCTTTTCCTTAAAATAACATTTGATTGCTGACTCTGAACTATTGTCTGTCTTTGGCATCAGTTAAGACTGTTGACATCGAACTCCAGACTAGGGTACCTTCTATTACCCCTTTTCCACAGGTTTGATTTTTCCATTTTTCTATAACTTTCTCCAGCTGTCAGCATGGGAAAGTTTTATAAGTAACTGGGCTCTTAGAAATTAATAAAAATCAGGGGTTCCAAAGGCTGATCCTCAGAACCTTGATACACAACAGTTTTCTTCTAAAGAGGACAGTTTGCTGAGAATCATCAGGTGCAGGCTGAAGCACGAGGGGTGCCAGAGCCTAGGAGCTCAGCACCAGCCCAAGGAACTTAGGGAGAACCTAACTCTGAAAACAAAATATAATTTCCTAAAAGTTACAAAAGAAAAAACTGAATTTATTCAGTTATGTCCTTTACTCTTCAAGGTCCTGTCATAAAAAATATAGTGATAGTAGTTGGAAATTGGTTTTGTCTATGTTTCTTTTAATGATCTCACTTGGCAAAATAAAATAGTGATTATTGTTTTGTAAACTTTAGGGGAAGTTTTGTTAGTCCTTAAAAAATCTCTTTAAACAAGGGGAAAAAATGAGAACCAAGTCCTGTCATGTAGAGGTACAAGATCCCAATAATGAATGTAACTGTACTGTATCCCTAAAATTTACCAATAAACTCAATTAAAGCTGGAAGAAAAAAGAGAGGAAAAAAAAATCTCTTTAAATGAAATTCCTTTGGAAGTTTTTGTATAAAATTACAACTTGTCTCAATACCCAGTTGCTGGGTGCAGATGTATGTGAGTCTGTTAACTTAGTGTGCTCTTCAGAATGGGCCACTTGCACAGCTTAAACAATGCGTGTGTCATGTAGAATCTCAATGAAGCCAGCCTCATGATCCTGTCACTGGTCACAAGAGAGGGGCAATAATTCTAACTGTAAAGAGAACCCTAGAAGGAGCTAAGTTAGATGTTTGGAGATTTTGTGTGATATTCAGGTTTGTTACAGCCTTTTTTCTTCTTTGCCTTTTACCAGACTTTTTCTTTGGTGGGGTTGCTGTTAATTTCACTGACAAGTTTAGGTTTATAAGCTTTTAGTGTATACATTGGGGGAAGAGTTTCCCTCTAAAAAGCAGACAGGCAGTAGTGTAGCTTGAATGGTTTTTCCAGCTGTCTAATAAAATTTTGGGTCTGGAGAACGCACTAAATGTGATGAGAAAAAAGTTATCTCTTTTCCTGTGTTTTATACACAGGAAGCACATTTGTATTCACATTTCCTAAGTATTACTTAAGATACTGAAAGTGGATTAAAATTAAAGAGATTTGAAAAGAATTTTTTTTTTTCCTGATGAGAGGTTTCAAACAATCCACTTTAGGTATGCATTTTTGCCTACTACTTGAATTTGGTCAGGAGTCAAGTATTTTTTTTACAAGGCTAAAAAAAAGTATCTTAGATGTCAAATAGAAATTTCTTCTGAAAGTGCACATATTTAATAGGTGTAGAACTTTGGACAGGCTGTCAGAAGATAATGGCACAGCCTATTTTTATAGTGGTTTGGCATTGTGATTACTAACAGAATTTGGGAAATAAACAGCTTTAACAAAATTTATCATGAACTTTTGACAGAGCATATACCTTAATTAATTGTGAAGTTGTTGTTTTTTAGTGTTATTTCCTTTGAATGTGTTAAGTCGAAAGGCCTGTAACAGTTGCTCTTCCAAAGGCATAAGCAATTTTACTCTACAGAGACTTGTAATATTTCAGTTTTGAATTTAAAAGCATATCCTAAAACATTATGACCACATTTCTCTGTAGTGTCTTATTTTTCCACAAGAGTTATTTAAATAATAATTTAGGTGACAAGGCTTACTCTTGGAAAGCTGGTAATCTTTTTGTGACAAATTACTATGAATTATTTATATGAATTGCCTGTTCCCTCCCAAGGGTAAAGTAAAATCAGCATTTTATAGGTAGGTTATTATAAGTAAGAATACACATTTAAGTTTTAAAATAATCACAGTTCTCTCTAAAACCTAATTTTACATGTATATAAATATGTTTGTTTTGTTTGTCGTACTGAGGATTGAACCCAGGGCCTCACACTCAGCTGTATACCCAGCTATTTTTTGTGTTTTGAGACACAGTCTTGCTAAATTACCCAGGTTGGTTTTAAACTTGTAACTCTGGCCTTACATCCTAAATAGTAGGGTTGTCGGCATGCACCACTGAGCTGGCTTTTTAGAAAGTTTGTGACCTTGAAACATTGCTATTGAATCACAGCTGTATAATTGGATAATTGAAATTGCTCAAATATATATATTCAGTTATAAGACTATCAATCAAAAATAGTCATTAGAGAATTCTCTAGAGCCTAAAAGGGTATTTTAGGAAGTTGAAGGTAAGTGTGGAATTAGCCTTTGAAAATCCTAGCAAATCTTTGGACCCTTTCGCTGGAATAGTGAGCTTGAAAATAGCTGCCGTTAACATGAGGAATATCTTGTTAGGAAGGATGACATCACACTTGGAGATTTATTTCAATGGTTCTTCTTGGCTCTTGTGCTAAAGTTACAACTTTTCAAGAGCAATAAAGTTGTAAGAGGCCTAGAAATATCCTCAATACCTAGGTAGTGTTTTAGGTATTGACTGGTAGTGTGTCTGTTAAGTTAACAACATGAGTTGGAATTTTGTAGTTAAATACAGTTGTAACATCAGTAGTTGTCTTAGAGGAGATTACAATGCTTGGCATTTTAGTAAAACTAAAAATTCATTTACTCAGTTTCTTTTTTGACAGTTTAACATTTTATTTAAAGAAGTACAACATTAAATTATTTTTTCTAGTTTTCCATTCTGTGAATGTATTTTGAAACAGGGTCTTGCTAATTCACTAAATTGTTCAGGCTAGAAATGAATTTGTAAACTTCCTGCCTCAGCCTCCTAGAGTGCTGGGATTACAGGTGTGCGCCACCACAGTGGCTTTATTTATCATCATTGTAGTTGGTGTGCACTGATTTTGGGGAACATTTTCTAACTGGTGCCTTCTTTATCTAAGGTCCTTTTTCATAACAACTCACTTAAGAGATTTAAAGTTAGATATAAGACCTCATGGAAGGAAATTCTAGGTCCTAAATGTATTTATAAAAAAGTTTCTGGGCTGGGGATTTAGCTCAATGGTTCCACCATCTGCTTCGCAAGTGCAAAGACCCAAGTTCAGTCCCCATTACCAAAAAAAAAAAGTTTCTGAAGAATTTATAACCCATTTGTACATAAAACTTAGAATCTCTGTTCTGTGCCTTAAAATGGTATAAATCTTTCAAAAATTAAATAATAATGTTATCTATAGCATCTAATTTGTTTTCATCAGCTATTTCAGAGTTTTATAATTTCACTTACAGATGTTTAACGATTCTGTATTTCTCCCCTGAACTATGGGCTGAACTGAACCCAGGGCCTTTGCACTGATCTACATCTTAGTACCCTTTTTTTGGCTGTACTAGGGATTGAACCCAGGCCCTTCTCAGTGATCTACATCCTCGGCACCCCTCCATACCCTTTTTTGAGACAGGATCTTGCTAAGCCATTAAATTGCCCAGGCTGGTCTCGAATTTGGCAACCCTCCTGCCTCGGCCTCCCAGAGTGCTAGGCTTACAGGCATTGCCATCAGTACTGGCTCATCCTCAGTATTTTCATTTTTTATTTTGATACAGAGTCCTGCTAAGGTGCTGAGACCTGGCTCAAACTTAGCATTCTCCTGCCTCAATCTCCCAGATTGTAGGATTACAGGCTTGTACCGCCATGATTCTTCTTACTGTTCCCACAGGAGCCCTCTGGCACAGATGGAGGAAGAAAGAAGGGAGCACGTAGCGAAGATGAAGAAGATGGAGATGGAGATGGAGCAAGTGTTTGAGATGAAGGTTAAAGAAAAAGTTCAAAAGCTGAAGGACTCTGAAGCTGAGGTAATCATTCTAATATTCCATCTCTCAGCAATTCTTTCTAAGATCAACTCAGTCAAATTCATAGGTAATGTAGTCTTTCTACATGAAGTTTTTTCAAAGTTAATGCCTTAATGTGATAAAATGGAGAAATAAAAAGCAAGCACTTTGTTTATTATATTATATAATGATACACATTTCAGTATGTGAAAGCTTGGGCATAGAATTACTAACTATAATGAGCTATGAAAAACTTGCTGAGTGATAAAAAATAAAATAAGCCATTTAACATAAACAGTATAATGAAACTAAGAGTTTTATGTGATTGTACAAATACAGAATAATGTTAGGGTGATAGTAATTGGCCAGCCTTGTTTATACATGAGTGAAAAAGAAGGAAACCACCTTAACTGAGACCGGGGACATGGAGAGAAGGAGGGGTGCGCTGCTCCGCCCAATGGGCCGCCTGCACTCAGAGCCTCCCCGCCACAGGTCTGCGGTTCTGGAACCCCGCTGACTAGCAAGGCTGGTGAGGCTTATTGGTCAGAAGATGAAAAGGTGGAGCAAGTGCACTCAAGGTCAGACTCCCCAGAGCAGACGATCCACTGGAGGGGAGTCTGAGCACAGAAGAAGGCTGTGGTGAGAGCCAGTCAGTCAGTGACTTCAGTATATAACTCAGGAAATATTTTAACTAATCTTTAATAATAAAATTTAATGAAATCCTGTTTTATGTTAGTCCATTAATATTTCAATATATTAAAAGAAAATTCCGGCCTTTTAGTTGAGTTCATTGTGCTTGTGATTGCTATATAAAATACTGAAACCTTTTTTGACAAAACATAATAAAAGAACTTACATTCATTGAGGAGAAAGTGTGTGGTATATAAGATTCATTCAATAGCCAGGGATTTAGCTCAGTGGTTCCACTGCCTGCCTCGCAAGCACAAGGACCTGAGTTCGATCCCTGGTACCAAAAGAAAAAAATTTTTTTTTTAAATGTATTCAATAATTTTGAGGAAATGTTTCTGTCCCACATAATTTCTCTTATTATTGGGTTCCTCCTATAAAATCTTTTAAAAATGTCATTGTCAGCCGGGCGTGTTGGCGCACACCTGTAATCCCAGCACTCAGGAAGCTGAGGCAGGAGGATCACTGCAAGTTTGAGACCAACCTAGGCTACATAGTGAGTTCAGGTCAGACTCAACTACATAGTGAGACCCTGTCTCCAAAAAAAAAAAAAAAAAGTCATTGTCACATTTGTCCTGAGCTTAATTTAACAGGGACAAGGAATGCATCTTCCTGGTTTAAAAGTACTGTGTCTCAGCTAGGGATTTAGCTCAGTGGTTCTGCCACCTGCCTTGCAAGCAAAAGGTCCCGAGTTCGATCCCCAATACCAAAAAAAAAAAAAAAAAAAGGTGCTGTATCCCTCATCCCTTGGCACTGGGCAGACAGTGTTCCTAGGCTATGAATATTTACAAGTATTAAGATGGTAATTTGGGGATTAAATTTATTGTTTTTATTTATCAGCCTGTTATTTAAATCTACAACTTTGAGTCTTTACTCACTAATTAAGAATAATAATGATAAGAACTGACTGACTTGCTTCTGCAGTTAGATTCCACTGAAAATCTAAAGATGGTTTCCACTTACATTTGCCATAGAAATAGCCTAAGACCCGTTCCTGAGAGAGTTCGTGTTAGGAACAAGTAACTGGATGTGTAGCTGCAGAGCCCCTCCTGCTGGTCTTGGTTCCGTGACTGGTGACAGCAGCTGAGAGAGGCTGGGTGAAAGAGCAGACCTGGGGAGAGGTCTGGGCGGTGTCCTGTCTGCTGGGCCCAACAAACCTCAGCAACCCTGTGGTGATACGTTTAGGAAACATCTTGATAATTATGTATCTATAAATAAATAAACCCGTAACTGAAGAAGCCTATTTATCCGTGTTTAATGCAGGTTGTCTTAAATCCACTCTGTTAGAAATAACTTGGGGTCACAGCTCTCACACCTAACGGTGGTGTCAGGCATGATGCCAAGCATCTTGCCTGTGGTAGTCATTTCGTCCACATCACTGCCCCTCCCCAGGTAGAGGAGAGGTGGGTAAACTAACTTGGCCAGTACTGCTCAGTGATAAGCCATCCTCTCCACCAGATATCTCTTTAGCGCACGCGTAAGCACAACACAGGGCCACCATCCTGCTCTCCACAGTTTCAAAACCTAAAAGCTGTGGAAAATATGACATGAACTCAGAGTTTTTATCCTACATATCGTGAGTATTTATATCATTTATTGCAAAACAACAGTGGATTATAGTTGTTTCCCGGTAGATCTCAGGAGTTGGTGTGGTACATATCCCTGGCTAAGCAGCATTGCCTTTTTTTTTGGTACCGGGGATCGAACTCGGGTCCTTACACTTGAGAAGTAGGCCACCGAACCGCTGAGCTAAATCCCCGGCCCATCATTGCCTTTTTAATGTCTAAGAAATTCTAAACTTCAGAACTCCCCTGACCCCGATTTCTTGAGAGTAAGTGATTAGGGCCTGTACTTTTACTTAGATGCTGTTCACACCGAGGAAAATTACTTGTTTATAACATAAATACAAGTTAAAGAATGAGCTCCTGAGAGCCCGCTGCCTAGGTTAAAAAGTAGCACTGCACCTGCTCATTTGGAGTCTGTGCTCCCTCACTGTCATTCCCTCTCTTCCGCCAAGCTGGCTACTGTTCTGAATTGTGTCTGTGTCTCCCCTGCAGTTTTCATAGCTAGAAGTGTTTTCTTCTGCTCCTACTTCATTGTTTTCTTAGTTTTCCCATGAGGATCATCTCACCTCATATTTGACTTCCATCTTTGCTTAAATGTATCTTAGGTGGTTTTCTTTTGAAGAAGTGCACGAAATAGTAGTAAATGTGCAGTCACTTTTTATGGATTTAGGAAACAGATTATGTGAGATTATATTATAATCCAAATTCAAGATGGTAACTCACTGATAAATCTTTAATAGAGCATAGTTCCTGGACGACTGAAGAGTTTGAATAGGCCTTGGGTATTTGCTATAATAGGATTCAATCTTTCTTATTTTTTTATTTTTCTTGAGAAATAGAATGACTAGTGGCTTAGTGAAATTACTCACCTAATAATCCCTTTGATTCTGCAGTTACTTTAGCGTTCCCGTCTCTCAGCCAGCAGTTTTTTACAGCATCAGTTCTTGGAGTAGGAAGGAACAGCTGTGTTAGAGTCACTGGGGTTTGTTGAAAATCCAGATTTATCTCCTAGAGATTGTAATTCAGGACATCTAGGTGAGGTACAGGATTCTGCATTTTCTCAAGAAATGCTTTCTTTCCCCAGCTCTATTTTCAGAGCTTCGAATTAGGAGACTAAGTCCTGGCATTGCCACTTTCTGGCTAGTGATCTTGGAAAAGTCACTTACATTCTATAACTGTTTCTGCATCTGAACAGTGAAAGCAATTTGTATTTTTCTTCTCAACTTCCAACATATTTGGGAGCAAATAATAATTGTCCTTTATAAAGTATTGCACAAGTATAAGATTGTTGCATCTGCCCGCCCCCTTTGTCAAGATTATTGTTTGGGTCACCAGGTCTCTGGATGGCAGGTCCTACAGCAGGAGAGATGCCCCTGAGTGCTTCCAGATGGCACTGTGAACCTGTGGCAAAATGTCCCAATGCCCACACTTGTAACATGTGATGCCCAGATGAATCATTCCTCTGCTCTTAAAAGAGTTCGTTTCTTAAAAGAGTTTTATTTTACATATTGTGCTGTTACTTAGCTCCAGCGCCGCCATGAGCAAATGAAAAAGAATTTGGAAGCACAGCACAAAGAATTAGAGGAAAAACGTCGTCAGTTTGAGGAAGAGAAAGCAAACTGGGAAGCTCAGCAACGTATTTTAGAACAACAGAACTCTTCGAGGTAACTAATGTCAGGTTCCTATGAGATTTGTATATTAATGAATCGCTATCCTATTTATTTTAAAACAACCACTTAAAAAGCTATCACTCATTATACATGGCTGGCATAGTGTTTGCACAGGTGAATGTTACGTGCACGGATTCCTGTGACATACTGTGACAGTATTATTTCAGTACATTTTCCATGACTTTATAATTACAGTTTAGCAGCTTCGTAATGTTCTCTCGGGACTCGGCATAATGGATCCCTACCCCGCTACACTCCCCACACCCACAGTGGTTGAACGTAATGACACTTTTCAGTTTTTAACATGCAAAATTTGAATGATGGCTACAGTGACCTTTTATACATGTAGGGCAGTATTTTTATTGTATTCTTTATTTAGGACATCATTACATATCCAATTTCTGCTATGAGGAAATTGTATAGCTAATCAGTTCCTCCTCCTTAATTGATAACAGAACTCAATGCTGTTGTGCTCTGATTTGCTTTTTCTTATTATCCCACTTAGAACTGAAAAGTCCATCCCTGCGAACATTCTGTATTATACTCCTCACAGCCCAGCACTTCAAGATTAGCTGTCCTGTAACACCATCCTCCTGTTAACTCTCTGCCTAAAGAGGAGGAGAGTATATGTGTGAAAACAAGGCGCACTAGGAGCAGAAGGCACTCTTAGTCGGTCTTTTCAGTTTGTGCCATTTCATTTGGGAAAAAATGACCAGGATAGAGTCCCCCCCCCACTTTTTTTTATTGCCTATCCTGGAATTTTTTCAAATATTTATATGTTTAGGGAAATACTGCTGTAGGCCAGCATTGCTTATTGTTTACGTCTAAGTCTTCTGGTTTTGTAAATGAAAAGGCGGTGTCTCAAAGCGGAGCCTGTCATGGTGGGATTAGCTGCCGCCACCGTGTGTTGTCTTTCCTATTGCACCCTAACTGCTCATCTGATTGTTATCCTCTCATCATTTCAGAACCTTGGAAAAGAACAAGAAGAAAGGGAAGATCTTTTAAACTCTCTGTTGACCACCAGTTATGTATTAGTTGCCAATACGCCAGCTTGGACATCAGTGTTTGTTGGATCCGTTTGACCAATTTGCACCAGTTTTTAAATCCATGACAGTGGATTTAACAGCATGACAAAAATTATTTTTTTGTTGTTCTTGATGGAATTAAGATGCCTTGAATCATCTAGGGTTTGTGTACTTAGAAAATAACAGCTCTAAGTACCTTCCTACATTTTCTCTCTCTTTTTTTTTTTTATTATTAAACAGATGTCTTCATTTTAATGCAAGAGAACATTTTACTGTTGTACAATCATGTTCTGGTGGTTTGTTTACAGGATATTCCAAAATAAAAGGACTCTGGAAGGTTCATTGAGGATAGAAGAAAGGGAAGATCTTTTAAACTCTCTGTTGACCACCAGTTATGTATTAGTTGCCAATACGCCAGCTTGGACATCAGTGTTTGTTGGATCCGTTTGACCAATTTGCACCAGTTTTTAAATCCATGACAGTGGATTTAACAGCATGACAAAAATTATTTTTTTGTTGTTCTTGATGGAATTAAGATGCCTTGAATCATCTAGGGTTTGTGTACTTAGAAAATAACAGCTCTAAGTACCTTCCTACATTTTCTCTCTCTTTTTTTTTTTTATTATTAAACAGATGTCTTCATTTTAATGCAAGAGAACATTTTACTGTTGTACAATCATGTTCTGGTGGTTTGTTTACAGGATATTCCAAAATAAAAGGACTCTGGAAGGTTTTCATTGAGGATGAATTGCCATAATATGATACAAACTATGCTTCTCTATGATAATTATAATACAGAGGTTCCATTCAGTGCAGCCTATACAATAATGTAATTTAGTCTAACACAGTTGACCCTATTTTTTGACACTTCCATTGTTTAAAAATACACATGGAAAAAAAAACCTATATGCTTACAGTGCACCTAGAGCTTTTTTATAACAACCTTTTTTTTTGTTTGTTTGTTTGTTTTGGATTCTTTATATATTATTCTCATTTAGTGCCCTCTTTAGCCAGAATCTCATTACTGCTTCATTTTTGTAATAACGTTTTATTTAGATATTTTCCATATATTGGCCCTGCTAAAATAGAATATAGCATCTTTCATATGGTAGAAACCAACAAGGAAACTTTCCCTTAACTCCCTTTTTACACTCTATGGTAAGTAGCAGGGGGAAAATGCATTTATAGATCATTTCTAGGCAAATCGTGAAGCTAACGACCAACCTGTTTCTACCTATACAGTCTCATTTATTTTACTAGAAATGGACATCATGGCCTCTTGAGGACAAAAAGTCACCATTCTGCATTTAGCTGTATCCATATACTGCATTTCTGTATTTTTTGTTTGTATTGTAAAAAATTCACATAATAAACAATGTTGTGATGTAATAGGGTGCAGAGTTCTGAATACTGTATAGCCGATACACGAGAATAGAACATGTTTTGGGGGAAAACTCTGAAGTTTGAAATTGCCACCTCCACAGTGGCCTCTCGTGTGTGTCGTGGAGAACGCGTGTATGCTGCTTCTCCTGCCTGAGAGTCCCCGTCTCTTATCTGTTACTGCCTCATTAAGGCATAAAATAAGCTGAGGCCTCTTTCCACTTTACTCATGTTAGGTGCACCCTTGAGCTCCTGGGGACAGACACTTTTTAAACTGAGAAGAGGAATGTTTTACCATGTCTGTTTACTTTTTAAATTAATGACCTAGGCAAAAGTAAGTAAATGTTCTAATTAGCCAATGTTTTTATTTAATTTAGAGGCTAGATATAAAATCAATATGCTTGAAAGTACTGCATTTCAAAGATATTCAGATCTAAATTTTAAAACATACTAGGAAAATTATCCTTCCAAGCAGAATCTTGACTTTACATAAAAAATTTCCCCAGGTAACTTAAAAGTAGATCTCATGATACATTATAGAAACATCATTATTCTTACTTGGTGGCCATCACTGCTTAAAAATTGCCATGCAAGTTCTGTTAGTCTTAAAATGTTAACCTGTTCATGGAAAATAGCATGGCTCTTTGTGGTTTTTTTGTTTGTTTTCGGGGGGTTATTTTTGGTTTTTTTGAGGGTATACAGGGGATTGAACTCAGGTCCTTGCACTTGTGAGGCAGGTGGCAGAACTACTGAGCCAAATCCCCAGCCCCAGTGTGGTGGTTCTTTTTTTTTTTTTTTTTTTTTTTTTTTTTTTTTTTTATTTTTTTCTTTTTTTTTCTTTTTTAAAGGACAAATCAGACTCTGTTTATTAAAAAAATACTTTACAGGGAAAAAAACCTCTATGCACTCCATTGTCCTATTTTACAAAGAAATAGCTTAACAATTTAACACACTTAGCTACAAAAAAGCACTGTGTTAAAAGGATTATTATTCACACAAATTTGGATTTAAGACTATTCATTAAAAGCCTTTTTAAAACATTTGTTAATGTCAGTAAACAAACTAAGGCCCCCAGTGTGGTTCTCTATAAATGACTTGTTCACTAGAGCAGAGTGTTACCCAAGAGCCTATACAAGGCGGAACTGTTAGTTTCTTCCTCCAGACTTACCAGAAGTATGGCTGTTATGCCAAGGCCAGGATCAAGGCTCAAGAATACCAACAACAAGGATTTTTGTTTTGTTTTGTTTTGTTTCCTGATCCTGTGTTAGGAGACCTTAGGTTAACACCCCTAGTCAAAGAGGTTCTGTTTTAGGGAGTTAAGAACCAGCTACTGAATTTCAAGAGGCAAAATGAAAAAGTTTATTTCGATTGCCTGCCTAACTAGTGAAATACTGCTGCTTCTGGGAAATAGTTCCCATTTTGAATTTGTGTATTTTGATGTATTGCTAATATACCTTTATTCTTTCATCCCAATGAAGATTCCCACAAGCCTTTATCCAAGTCCTGCCGGCCATTTTACCTGAATCTGGTGGAGGGACCTGTGTGATTTTCCTGGAACTCTTGACTGTTGACTGCAGGATTTTCGCACACACTGAGGGCCATTTTTCTGTATGGCCCATGGATTTCTGTGATTTTCTTGCTGCTCTCTAGTGAGGTTGACTGTTTAGCACCAATCCTATTGAACTGCTTGGTCACCTGGTGGTAGAGTTTTACTGCCACCTAGTGGAATGAGATCGTTGTTTCCTTATCAGATTCACATTGAACAGGTTCTGTTGGTAATGAATTAGATACATGCTCATTTCTCTGTAGCTCATGCTACAGTCTTGACAGCTGAAGAGAGACAGACTCATCATTTGGATTCTTGAGCCGGCTGTCACATTCCCACCTGCACATTCTGACCTGCTGCACCTTTCAAGAGTTTATCTTCTTTGGAAAACAGGTAGGAGTGGAGGTCAGGTGAGCAAAGAGAGCTGGCAAGATCCCTGCTTTGCAGCAAGAGACAAATACTGCCTTGGAGTCACTTGTGCCAGTGTCTCCAGACCTGATCCTGCTTCCTCATTAACATATTTCCTAGGGTATTTACAAAGGTGTGTAGAAAACTGAATGTCACAAGGCAGCTCAGAGGAGGGCATGGAAAGGCTCCCAGGCCCAGATGGGTTGGTAGCGCACCCACTCCACTCCCATTTCGAGTCTGCTGGCCTCAGCTGCACAAGGATAGTTAATGTTCTCGGTTACTGCTGCATCCCCAAGAAGGCCCCGTGAGGGGTGCTGTGACACCCTACTGGATGCGAAAGGAAAGTTTGCCCCTCCAGTGAACAGAAGTTCTTCCTCATGAACAGCTTGTAAGTGTGAGCAGAAGTGTCTGTAGTAACTCCATAACTGCTGATCAGATGGTAAGCTGTGCGCACACTATCTTGAATCTAAAATAACATTCTGTATACAGACATGGGCCCTCCGTGTCTAGGATGGTCCATGACTTGTCTACTGGTGGGGCTAGGGTGGGGCTGGTTTTGTTGACAAAGGGGCCTGTGTTCCCCCAGTCCCCCATCTGCCCTGCTGCACACCGAGGTGCCGTTTCTTCAGTTGGCACAAGCGGGTGCTCCTTGTCCTGCTGGTTCAGGGTCAGGACTCCAGTTGTGGCTGCCCGTGAGGGTGGTGTGCTGGGGCCATGGTTCGTCTTGTGTACAAGAGTTGGCTGCCTTTCCAGAGGAGTGGGTGGAGCTCCAAGTCTGGCTCTGCTGCCTTAGCTTTTTGGAGTTCATCAATGAACTGTACTTCCACATTGGGGTGCTCCACAGAAATGTGTTAGAAAATGCAGGTCATGCTGAGATGGTTGTCTCATTCATCACTGATGGAAACACTGCTGCTTATGAAGCCGACTCAGTTCCCATCACTTGAAATTAATCCATAGTGTCCGGAATTGAGGGCCTTTTTCAGCAGCAAATTGCTGGCAGTTTCCTGTGTCTGTCCAAAGCCTTTGGTGCTTCGTGAAAAGAATGGAGACTTTTTTTGGCCTGCACATTCACGCCAGGGGGTTCTGGGCCCAGCCAGCCAGCTTCGGGTCAGCAAAGGAGGGTGGGGTGAAAGGGGACCTTGTTCGTGCGAGGCCTGGGGTGGGGGTATCCTGGAGCCACACTGGCCCTGTAGAACCTTCCTCCTAGTGTTCATGGACCTGCTGGAATCCAGGGCCACTTAGCCGTCCTGAAGTCGGCTGGGGAGCGGAGCAGGTACCGCTTCAGAGGGTTCTGAAGAGGAGGCATAGATGGGGGCGGTGGATGCTGCTGGCCCACTTGGATTTTCGACTTGCCCTCGGTGAGGTGAACCCTGCCAAGCTCCCTGACCCCCAGGGGTGTTGCAGGGAGTGGCTTTGCCATGGGGCCCTCCAAGTAAATACAGGGTGTAGGTCCCTGTGTGGTAAAGGGCTGGCTCTGCTCGTGTAGGGGCTCTGCTCAAGTGAAATCGTTTGGCAACGACGACTTTTTCCCCTCATTTAATTCTGTTGTCTGGAATGTCACCGGTCTTTTTCGTATTTGAATACATGTTCCAGCGCAGTGCGGGCACAAAGTTCTGTCTTGGGCCATTGAGTTAAGCAACTTGGCAAATTGTGGGTGAAGCCACGGGCACCCTGGCGTGGCTCCTGGGCTTTAATGTGAGGCACCCACACACCTGTAAGCCTGCTTTCCAGAACCCTGGGAATACATTTTGTCTGGTTAGGACTAGGGGACCTGCCACCCAGCAGCACCCCCAGGATAAACCTCATAATGTGATCATACAGAGCCAGCTATAGCTTAGCACATTTTACTAGAAAATAAGTTGTCCAACACCTCAGACACAGTTCTTTCATTCAGACACCAAAGTGAAACCCTTGGCCTTGGAGCTGCTGGGCGGAGGTCCCAGGGGCTCAGATTGGCATTTTTCTCACCAGAACCTCTGTCTCCTCAGTGCCTGCTCAGAGGCAGCTGCATGGAATTCGGAGCAGGGGTCACTGAGGCAGAGTCACTAGTAACCATCCCTGCTGGGCCAAGCAGGGCCTGCGGAGCAGTCAGTCCTGAAGAGGGGACCAACCTCTCCAGCTTGTTCTGAACCCCAGACTTTGTCCTGCCAAATGCACCCACTTCGGCCACATTCACCGTTGGAAAACAGCTGTTTATCAAGGAAAGGGGGAGGACTTGCCTGGAAAAAGGGACGCAAACAAAATCAGAAAAATGCACCAACGGGTGCCTGGAGTGCGGGCTGTGTGTGAAATACCCAGAGTTCACAAATTCTCAGGGCTCATGAACATTCAGAGACGTGGCCATTTTTAACCCCTTTGCAAACAAGAGCAGACTGAAAGTAACTGTGTGGCCCCCGTATAATATTTATCCAGTGCACAGCAGGCTCCCCCGAGTTCAGGAACAATAACACCAAAAGCTCAATAAAACTGACAGCGTTTCTCAGCTCTGTGGGCAGAGTAGCAGGGCGGCTCCAGCCACAAAGATGCTGGCTGAGGCTGGAGGATCTGCTTCTGGGGTGTCTCTCAGATGTCACTATTACTGGGAGGACTCGGTCCCTGGGTGCAGGGACCTCTCTGCAGGGCTGCTTTAGAGGCCTTGTACTGCGGGGGTTAACTTTGCTCCAGAGCAAGAGATCCAAGAAAGAGCTGTGACCACAGCACTAAGTCCTGTCTCTGAGTTGTTCATCGGCCTCTGCCAAGGCTCCTGGGTTGCAGGAGGCAGATGCTTTGTCCTCTGCTCCTCTGTACAAGGGCCAGCCGTGCCTCAGGCCCGACCCTCGGCTCCCGGCTCCCGGCTCCAGACTTCTATCCTTGCAGTCTCTTTCCTGTGAGCCCCAGCCCTGGACAGCCCCGGGCAGCACAGTCCTGGTGTTCAGGTTGCTGCAGACGGGTCACAGACCACGGGAGCCAGGCCTGTTCCCCATGGGGTCATGGGCAGATGGGGTGTCCATCTGGCGACAGCCCGCCCTCTGCCCAGCCTTGCAGTCAGCTGTCCTGCGGCTCTGCCTGTCCAGCTTCCACCAGCACTCTTCCCCACCCTTGGGCCTGGGACAGCTTCCAGCTGTCGTCCCTGCCCTCTGCCCAGCCTGCATTGTGGGTTGGTGCAGCCCCACACACCCGTTCCCCACTGGTACTCAAACATACCTTTTTTTCTGGATTATTTTTTAATTCTTGCAGCCCTGAGGCCTCATAGTAAATATTTGCCATGTGTAGCTCCTAAAAACAAACTCATGATGAAATTTGATTTTTAAAATTTATTTATTTTGGGGGGGAAGATAATGAGCTACATCCCTAGCCCTTTTATTTTTTATTTTGTGACATAGATCTTGCTAAATCACTTAAGTTGCCCAGGCTAGGCCAAACTTGCGATTCTCCTGCCTCAGCCTCCCAGCACTCTGGGATTACAGGTGTGCACCACCGGGAGCACCTCTGTGATATGTCACCTCTAAGTACGTACTAATATGTTCATATTTACATAGCTTGCATTTTGTATGATGGCCCCCAGCCCCCAGTTTGTGCTGTTGTGCTTACATTTTCCTTCAATTTAAGGAGGTCACCTCAGAGTCCCTAGGCTTGACTCCTTGGGGGTCACTCAATCCTGAAGATTGGTTAGATGACATCAGTGGCAGGGCTGACACAGGAGCTCACTTCTCTGTATCATGCAGAGCAGGCCTGTTCATTTCATTCATTCTTTGCTGCGTTTCTTCATTCATCCCATTGGGCTTTCTCTGAGTGCTCGGTCAGGGCAGGAACTCGGGGAAGGCACTGGATCTTGGGTGCAGGAGAAATCCAGGTGCTCGTGCTCCTGCCCCTCCCGGAGCCACAGCCTCTGAGTGAGGCAGGCACAGGTGTGCTGAGGCCTGCAGTGAGGCATCACATCGGCAGGGACCTGGACCTGGTCAGCTTGCCAGGGCCAGGAAGGGCTTCCTGGTCTCTGTAGGTCCATCTCTGTATGGTGCAAATGTACTTCAGGACTTTTTTATATTTGATACTAGGATTGAATCCAGGGCCTTCACACTGAACTACATCTGCAGCCCTTTTTTCTTTTTATATATATATATTTTTGGTACAGGGAATTGAACTGAGGACCTTGCACTTGTGAGGCAGGCAGTGGGACCACTGAACTAAATCCCCAGCCCTATTTTTTATTTTTGACAAGTCCTCACCAAGTCCCTATGTTACCCAGTCTGACTCTGTACTTGCTATCCTCCTGCCTCAGCCTCCCAAAGTGCTGGGGTGTCAGTCTGCTACAAACCGTCTTAAACGTACTTAGAGGAGAGGTTTAAGAGTGTTGAAAGAGAACTCAAACCAAAATGTGAGGACAGCATAAAATGGTTAAGTTCTGTAGTGCCTCAAATGATACACAGACTTTCAATATCACCCCGCGATTCCACCCCCAGGTGTCTGTCTACACTACTGACAAGGACTGGGCAGGCGCAGTACAGGTGCTTATAGTGTTGCTGTCCGCGTTAACCAGTGGCGGAGTGGACCAGCGCCGATCTAAGGACAAATGAATAAACAAACATGGCATAGCCATAGGATGGGCTATCATCCAGCTTTAAAAACGACTGAGAGCTGGGCTGTAGTCTCGGCCCTCTAGGGCGCAGAGCCCCTACCTGGCTATGGGCACTGGGCGTCTGCCGCAACAGCGCGCCCTGCCCATTTCCCACGGACAGGGAGTGAAGGGGCAGCCAGGGAGGGAGCGCCGGGACTCCCCGTGGGCACCAGGGGGCAGCACCGGCCCGCATCGGCCCTTCCAGCCCTGCTGCAGAGAACCGGGTGGCTGCCGCCAGTTTAACATCTTCGGAGCCTAAGAAGCTAAAGATGTTTGGAGAGCTAGGACCTTGACGCAGGTCCTTGCAGCAGCAGGCAGAGAACCCTGGTGTGGGGAGTGAACGACAGACCAGGTCGCTCTCCAGCTCTCTGATGAGAAGCAAGTTTATCTGCTTCTTGTTGCCTCAGTTCCTCCCTCTGCTAGACTGAAACAGTCTCTCTTACTGCTTAAGGATCTCTTGTGCAAAAAGCAGTGACTGATGTGAGATAATTTCCCACCTTCAGGCAGTTGGGCCCTGTAGGGAGAACTGTGCCGTCCAGGATGTGTGGGTCACTTCCACATATGGAAGGCTCCAGATGTTCAACCCAGCCAGGGGCTGAGAGGCCATGCATTTCTTCAGCCTCATACAAGTGCACATCCCTGGAGGGGAAGTCCAGCCCGGCTCACCTATCTCGTGTCTCTCCAGCACGTGTGGCTGCCCACTACCACTGTCCTGTGCCAGGAACTCTTAGTGCTGCCAGCAACTTCTATGGCTAAAGAGACCCTGTCCCGGCAGTGAGAAGAAGAGATGGGTCCCTGGGTGGTAGAGCTTTTTGTTAGTCTTTTCCAGATACCCTGGGCCTGGCCCAGTCCCAGGAAGGCAGGAAGTCAGCACAGGGCAAGAACCACAGAAGGGCTCCCAGAGCTTTGGTACCACCAGGTTAAAATGCCCCAGGTCGAACGTGTGGGAAGCTTTCAGCAAGACCAAGCACAAGTGCTGAGCCATCTTTAACTGTTTGATTGTTGTTTTTTGAGACAGGGTCTTACTATTTAGTTCAGGCTGGCCCTGAGCTCACTATGTAGCCTAGGCTGGCCTCGAGCTCCTGGCAATCCTCCTGCTTTAGCCTCCCAAGTGCTGGGATTACAGGTGTGCATCACCGTACCTGATACCGTCCTTAACTTTAACCAGAGGGGTGCTTTGCAGATGGGACACCACTTTCCCCTGTGCCTGAGGTCGTTAAAGTCCTCAGCGAACAGGGCATTTACACAAACCTCAGCCACAGTCCAGGGAAGGGTCAGTCCTTCTCTGAGGCTCAGCTCCAAGCAGCTTCTGCACCTGTTTCTGCCTCCCCCCGTCCTTGGGCACTCAGAAGCTGTGATGCCAACCTCAAGGTGTTGTGCAGGTGCCCAGCTGTCTACCTGGAAGAGCACCCGGGATGCAGCATGCCTCAGTGCCACAGGATGGGGCTGGCGGCTGAGCAAGCCTGGAGTGTCCGGTCCAAGGGCACTCTGTGTGAGCCCCTCTTTTCACCCTCATGGGCCTGGTGGGGTGACTGCTCAGGAAGGGATGGGAGGAACCCCCCCACTCCCACCCCAGAAACACAGACACTTCTCTGTTCTGGGTGACTTGATCCTACCTGCTCATGAGAGCCAGAAAAGGAATGTGCATCGGGGGTCCTTTTAAGGCTGATTCCCTGTTGTGGCAGAATGAATGAACTATGCTTGGAAAACAGAAACAGAGACAGCATCCTGGATGCCCCCGCAGCAAGAGGCGATGAGGAACAGCAAGTCATGGTGCCCCGGGCCAGCATGGTCTCAGCAGGGAAGTGGGCTGCAGGTCTGAGGCAGGGCCTTGCCAAAGCAGGGTGGGTTGCTGCAGCCCTGACCAGGAACCCTAGGTCTGGACACCCAGGAGACCCCTTTGAGGCTGAGCAGCCCCCACCCCCAGCCAGTATTCTGTGGGGCCCAAAGGTGGCATCTTCCAGTGTGTGCTTAAGAATACTTGCAGGGCTCTGGCAGGAGCCGGAACCAGCCCAGAATAAACAGAAGGGGAAGGCAATGTTCCTCGCAGGCTAAAGTCAGGGACAGCACAGACAGCCTTCACTCTGGGTTGAGATGGGACCAGTCCCCAGGAGGTTGCTTTCCTGATCTGTGTTGCGCAGGTCTTCACTTTGTGCCCAGTGCGAGCCCAGTTTCTCCTGTTCCCCAAGACACAAGCAGTCTGGGTCTGACAGGAAATTCCTCACAGACTTTTTCAAGGTGGACATTAAAAGGAAACGATTCGCCTCAAAACGGCTGGATGCTGACGCTTCCCTCGGGGAGACAGAGGCCTTCTCTGTGAGGGCCAGGCTACGTCTGGGGCTCACCAGTGACTGTCCTTGCAGGAGGGTGGGGGGGGTCACTGTGGTTCCGGTCTTCAGTGCTGGTGACACAGCCCTAGCCAGACACACATGGTAGGAATAGTGCTGTGTCCCTCAGATGGCTCCGGGGCAAATGTTTACGTCAATTCCAGATGAGGCAATGTGTTTTGCATGTATGAAAAAATCCAACTTTTGAAGCCTCTCTCTGACCTGGGAAACTGCTAGTGTCACAGACAGTGGAATCCTGTCTAGGAAGCACAAGCTGAACAGAGAGACAAACAGGCCACACGGGAACCCACTGGAAAGAACCCGGGCGGGACGGGCTGTTTGTCACCTCAGCGCTGATTGGTTTGCTTTTCGGACCTTGTGAGCTGAGGAGATCAGCCCAGGGTCAGGCAGTGTGGGAGCACTGGGTGGTAAGGACCTGTGATTGGGCGGGGCTGCGTCTTGCCACTGCCCAGTGCCCCTGGTCCCAGAGCCCTCCCTTCAACAGCCTCTGACTGGTATCTATGGATTAAAGAAGACAGGAAAACAGACATTTGAGCATAGAAAAGAGCCCAGGAAACCCAAGCAGCCAAGTGACCCTTGTTTCCTCCCCACAGGGGACAGTCCACCGGAAGTCCTGGCGCCTGGCACAGCGGCCCCGGGACACCCGGCAGGAATGAGGTCAGCCCTGCTCCAGCTCCTGCTTCAGGGCACCCTCACCCCATAGCTCACACTTTAGAATTTGTTTTGTTTTTCAAATAAAACACTCACAGCGCTACTTGATCCTGAGAAGGACTGACCGCTCAGAGGTCCTGAGAACCCTACTGTGAACGACCGATACAGGATGGGTCCAAGTACATTTATGTCTAAGCATCCACGGTACACCTAGGAGGGAACTTGCAAGGAAATGGGCCAACACATTGGCAGCTGCCCCTCTCTATGTGGTGGCTTTGAGGGACGTGACTTCCTTAAAAAACAGTTTTATCGAGATATAGTCGACACCGGACTTTGTTTTCTTTCCAAATTTTTCTGTTGATATAGAAAACCCTAAGGAATCCACTAAAAACTATTAGGACTAATAACTGAGTTCAGCAAGGTATGGGATACAAGCACAATATACAAAGATAAATTAAATTTCTTCACATTAGCAAAGCGCAATAAAATTTTTTAAATTTCATTTTTAATATAAAAGAATGAAATACTTAGTAATAAATTTAATAAAAGAACTGAAAAATTTACATTCTGTAAACCACAAAGCATTGTTGACAAATGTTAGAGAATCAAAATAAATGAACAGGGCTGGGGATTTAGCTCAGTGGTTCTGCCGCCTGCCTTGCAAGCACAAGGACCCGAGTTTGATCTCCGGTACCAAGAAAAAAAAAAAATTAAATACAAAAAAAGTATAAATGAACAGACATCTCATTTGTGTGGATCAAAAGACTAAATACCCAGGTGAAGTGGCCCACACCTATAATCCCAGTACTTAGGAGGCTGAGGCAAGAGGATCGCTGTGAGTTCAAGTCTAGCCTGAACTACATAGTGAGACCCTGTCTGAAAAGGAACTATTATTCAGATGGAAATTCTTGCAAAATTGCCCTCTAGATTTAATACAAACCTTGTAAGACATGCCCCCCCCCAGTTGGCTTCTTTGCAAAAATGGGAAAGTTAGTGCTAATATTCACATAAAAACTCTGGAGAACTGAGTAGCAAAAATAATACTGAGAAAGAGTAGATCTGAAAGACTCCCATTTCTAATCTCAAAAACTTACAGATCAACAGTAATCAAAACAGAGCAGTGCTAGCATAAGGATAGACACATAGCTCAGTGGAAGGGAACTGAGAATCTAAAAGTAAGCCCTCAAGCTTACAGTCAACTGATTTTCACTTAGTGTGTTAAAAACAATTCCCCAGGGAAAGAATGATCTTTTCAACAACTGGTGCTAGGACAGCTACACACCCACAGCCAAAATAATGACATCGGATTCCTAATTAAAGAAAAATAGATCAAAGACCTATAGATAAGAGCTGAAACTAGAAAACACTTAGAGGATCTAGGAGTAAATCTTTATGACCTGGATTTGGCAGTGGTTTCTGAGATATGTCACCAATACCGAGCAACAAAAGAAAAACCTAAATCAGCCTTCATCAAAATAAAAACTTTCTTATTTCTAAGGATACTATCCAGAAAGTAAAAAGACAGGACCCAGAATGGAAGGAAATGTTGCAAGTAATGTATCTAGAACACATAAAGAATGTTTGCAACTCACCAATAAGATAACCCAATTAAAATTAAAAAGTAGGCATGGGCGTCAATAGACATTTGTCCACAGATATACAAGAAATGCAGTGCATGCAACGATGTTCAAATCACCAACCATCAGGGAAATGTAAGTCAGGACCAGGAGCTATCATGTTATACCCACCATGGTGCTTCACTCAAAAAGCCAGGTAATAGCCAGCGTTAGTGTGGACACCATGTTACTGTGGCAAAGCCCTCATGCCTTGCTGGTGGGAAGGTAAAATGGTGCATCCCCTCAGAAAATAGTCTGACCATTCCTCCAAAAAGAAAGACATGTACAAGTCTATCAGTTAACAAGATCCAGCAATTCCACTTGTCAAAGAATAAGCGTGTACACATTAAAATATTCAGGAGTTTATTTGTGCATCCAGTGATTCATGAATGGGCAGAACCAACCCACAAGCAGTTCAGCGAGGGGGCATGCTGGGAAACTTCTAAGCCCAACTACACATTTGACTGGTAAAATCTCTAGTTTGAGTTTAGTTGGGGTTTCTGAGTGGTCGAATTAAATTGTACATGGAGTTGGGTTTGGGTTTGCTTATGTAGGAACCCAAGGTCCTAGAGTTGTCTCAGCCTTCTGGCCTCCCAATTATTTTAGCACATTCCAAGGTTCGCACCCAAGAGAAATGAAAATGTGTGCACACAAAATCTTGCCCACAAAATCAGCATTATTCAGAAAACCAAAAGGTAGAAAGACCCAAAATCCATCAACAGAATCAACGGAGATAAACTAAAGTAGTACATCCATACAATGGAACATCATTTATCATTTAAAAAAAAAAAAGAAAAAGCACTCACCCATGCTCCAACACAGAGAAACCTTGAAAACATTATTCTAAATGAAAGGGGTCATTCACAAAGCATTGTATCTTACACAACTCTGGGAATACGCAGTGTCCAGAAGAGGTGCGTCTGTAAAGCTAAGACGATGGGTGTATAGGACGAGGAGGCGGGGTGAGCAGAGTGGGGAGTGGTAGCGAAGAGTTCCTTCAGGTGTTACAAAATGCTCGGAAAGTGTTTGTAGCAATGGACACAAGACTGGATGTTATACTGGAGACCACTGACTGGTCCGCTTTGAGTAGAGGAAACAAGTTAAGTGGGGCTCTCGATAAGACCATTACAAAAAAATTTAGGAACAAATTACTTTCGACAGAGTCCTTGCTTTGAAATTATTCAGAACGGAATTCCCTTACCTATGAAACTTAGGTACATTTAAAAATAAAGTTCAAATTCCTACATCTGAATTTAGAGCACGGATTTTCTCAAGAAGTGTGGCCACATCTGGGGACCATTCTCACTAACCTGCTGCCATAGCAGCTGTGAAAAAGAATCAGTCGTGGGCCACGTTCAAAAGGTGGCATCACCTATTCTTCCATAAATGCTATCTTCCCAGGACAAATGCCACATCCTCTGTGAATAGGAAAGATTCCCGTGTGTGTGTGTGTGTGTGTGTGTGTGTGAAGAGTCTCTGTGTAGTGGCTTTTTCAATGCAGCTGCTCAAGTTGGAGCCATACCTTGGGGCATTCTTTTTTTTTTTTTTTTGAGACACTATGTAGTTCAGACTGCCCTGGAACTCACTGTGTAGCCCAGGTTGGTCTCGAACTCACAGCGATCCTCCTGCCTCAGCCTCCCGAGTGCTGGAATTACAGGCATGCACCACCACGCCCGGCTCCTTGGGGTATTCTTGCTCCCTGATGAGTCTTGAGTAGAATACAGGGCCCAGACTGAGCTCAGGGTCACTGAGAGTGGACTGAGACCTCCACTCCTGGTGACACGTGAAATCCGACAAAGCATCTGATTTGAGGATTTCCCAAGAATTCATCCCACTTCTGGACAACTTGATGCCTCTCCTGAGACACTAATCGGAAGTTGCCAAGTCTAAGTCAGCAACGAGCCAAGTGCATTTGTACAACCATGTAGGGAAGAGGTGAACCACAGGGCCCTGGCCTGCCTGCCTGCGGAGACCCACGTGACAAGTCCATGGCCCAGGAGGGTTTGGTGAGGAAGTCAGATCAGATACTGAGAGAAACAGTCTGAAACTGCAGGGCGGAGTTCGAGCCACTCAGACTGTAAATAATCCCTCCTCACGGCCTTATCAGCAGGGGCCCTGGAACATGGAAGCTCTCACAGATGTAGACTTGGTCCCAGGTCACAGGGGCCAAGGACCACACCTTTATGACAGGGATTCTTCTACTCCTCACCCCTAACACCTGAGCAGGTTTTGCTTATTTGTTTGTATTTTTATAAGAAGGAGCAACATTTTCTATTTCTCTTTAAATTTAGCCTTAAATGTCTTTGAGCTCAGCATGCTGGCAAATGCTTTTCCTTTTTTTTTTTTTTTTTTTTT